>NW_024884966.1:3562247-3619101 GCF_019232065.1 Centrocercus urophasianus
AAAAGAAGAGAAGAGAAGAAGAAGAGAAGAAGAAGAGAAGAAGAAAAATCTCATTGAAATTCTTCTTTGTTTACTTTTTTAATTAAAAAAAAAAACTATTAATGTCTCATGTGGATTTTCAGAGGCATTTTCGATCAAAAACAGCAGTGACAAATTTCAGTGAAAATAATGCCTTAGAAGAGGGCGACTGTCTCTCTCTAGGGTCGCCTAGAATCAAATACAGAGAATTGCTGCCTCTGGGCTCTTGTGTGGTATCTGAATGCAGAAGGTTAGTATAAGCACAGCCTTTGGAGGTCATTATATGTGGAATTAGAAATACCAGACGTCTGGTTTGCAGACGTGTATTTTCTGCAGCGGGGATGGGGATGGTTATGACTGCCAGCTGTTCATCGAAATGCACAAATTTTTTTAATTATAAAATGATGTCTGTATCGATTCCTTGCCTCTGGTCTTTCACTGGGCTCAATGGCTCCAGTTCTGCTTGCAGAACAGCCAGGGGATGCATGGGGAGTTTCTGGAGTCTGATTCCAAACCTCTAGTAGCCACCATCAGCAATGCGATCTCCTGCAATGCCCAACTCCACTACAAGTCTCTTTGCAAATGGAGACAGCAGTGGAAGGCTGGGGACATGGTGTGAAGCATCAGGTGGTCCCAGCAGCTCTGAACAGCAAAGTACTACCTGGTGTTTTCAAGATGTATGCTTGTGCAAGGTTTCTCTATCCACGCACATCATCAGGACAGCTCTGTGCCTACACCAGTGGGTTTCGTGTTTACTTACAGTTCTGAGCATATTCATGTGTAACCATTGAGAGCAGCTCATTTGCTCTCAGACATCGTTTTGTAATGAATAGTCAAAATATTTTCCCTGAAACAACCTTAATGGAACTTCTCTTCCAGTGGTAACAGCTAGGCGCAGCACCTAGATGCAACCAATCCAAAGATCTGTGTTACTTTACAGTGTGAAGAAAAAAACAGAATCATCATCAAAAAAAAAAGTGGCCTGCCTTGATTTCTGACTTTGAGTCAGTCAAGAAGCAGCACAAATCAGTTCTACACTTTTCAGCTTACAGTCCATTGGCCATGCTCCCCAGCATGGTCCATCACAACCTATCAGTGGACAAGAGACCTCACTGCTCCGCCACAGCTCTTCCAGCAAAGATAAAAAGGGTTATTTTTCCTGAGGGAAGTGCCCCATTCCTTTCTCTTTTGGCACTGTGAAGTGCAATCAGTGAGCATTTTCTGTTTTGGTGTCTCCCACAGTTGCTTCCATACAACCCCTTAAGGAAACTGAACAGAGAGACCATCACAGAAATGCCCCAGTAAGTCCCATTTCTACTGGGAAAGCTGGAGAATGACATGTTAGAAGACCAGAATCAGGCTTGTTGCCTTCTCTGTGTGTTTCATACCCAAGTGCCATGTCTGGAGACACGCACGAGAGCGCAAGGCATCTGAAAGACCTTAGCTCCATACACACTTCATTCAGGCCAGCTGAGATTCTGCATCATTTGGCATCATTTTGGCATCCATCAGCAACAGGAGGACAGTATGGAGCCCCTGCAATGCCAGCCCTGGGGCAGCCAAGCCATCGTTCTCACTGTCACCTTCAGCACCTTGATGTGTAGGTCAGCCACTGGAAGAGATCTGCAATGCTCTGGTCCCGAGATGTTGGTGGAAGATGCTCAGTGCTACACTGCTGTCAATTCCCCAGCACTCCTTCTCCCTTTCAGGATCCTGCTTGCTGCCTCCCAGGGGAGAAAGAGAAGGAAGGAGGCATTACACAATATGTTGCATTGATGAATTCCCTGTGCCAGCTGGAACAGACTGCTCATAAATGCAGCTTTCTGGAGGGGTTTCAAGAGTGTTACATTCTTAGATCATTGTCTCTCCTCCCTGGGAACAATGAGGGCAGGAACGAGCTGCTCCAGAAATGCTACGAGGAGATTTCTATGGGATAGGGATTGCTTGGGGAGACAAAGGGAATTTCCCCCAGCTGCTTTAGACTGCAGCCCGGATAGCTTACGAAGGCAACTCAGTGGGAAACAGGAATGCTGTTCTCAGTGCTCTGCAGAGAACTGCGAAGGTCAGCTTCTTCCAACTCCCCCAGAAAGGCAGAACAATTATCCACCAATTATAGGGTGGAAAATGAGATGCAGGAAGGCAGAGCGCTGTGCCCCAGGCTGCAGCTGCTCAGTCTGAGATATGCTGAAGGATCTTCTGGCCTTGGGTTTCAGCCTTGGCACGCTCTGCAAGTCCCTTACCACTGCACTTAAGAAAGCCTGTCATGCAGGCAAATTAAAATTGAAAGGCCGATGCAAAGCTCCTAACCAAGCTTTCTAACCAAATGAGGTGGATGGAACTCTTAATCCCAGTAAGCCCATACCCATCCCATGAGATCAGCAGCTGGTTCGGCTGTCCTGTCCCCTCTCCCCACACTGGTAATTCCAGCCAAAGCTTTGGTGGCTCTGGCATTTGACTTGCCAACGGTGAGCTCGCGATTCTCAGCATGGTTCCTGGCATGGTTTTGTCCTTCAGGGGGCAGATATGGCTTAGGAGGTGATGTGAGCCAGGGACCAACACTGGGAAGTGATTTGGGTGCAGACACCTTTTGGGGGAGTAGGAAAGTTGAACTGTACGAACCTGTTTGGACAGAGGAGGGACCCTGCTACAGTTCAGTTGCAACATCTTCATGAAGAAACACAACCAAAATGGGGTGCAAGCAACCTTTCTCATAATGCAGCAATCACTAATGACTCATAAGTCTTGCAAAAGGAATTTGCTAATGCAAGGAAAATAATTCCTTTCAAGCCAAGGTTGTGGAGACAAATTCTGCTTGATTCATGACATGTACAGCTCCCACTGAGCTGTGGCTTTGATTCCCTCCAGGCAAACATGGGACTGATCCACATCTCCTGCTTCCTAGAGATGTGCTCCAAGTGCTGCTTCTCAGGCTGATGTTGAGCTTCATTCGGTTTTAGGAAGAGACACCACATCCTCACCCAAGCAGGTGTAGTTTGGAAGGGACCTTAAAGATCATCTAGTTCCAACCCCTTGTCAATCACCATTATTTTTCGTGCACAACAGGCAGTCTCACGGATGTAAAGGCACTGAATTTCACCGGACAGATAGTCCCAAACCACCTTCTTCCCCCACTGCTGGCTGCTCTTCTCCTTCCCAAATGTTATGCACAGAGGTTTGGGACAAGTCCAGCCTATGAAAACTGAGGCAAACAAAAAAAAAAAAGGCTCTCAGCTCAGCCAGCTCAACTCAGCCATCCCCCTATTTAGAAGCAAACTCACATTTTCCCTGAAGTACGCTATTAAAATCGTAAGCCCACTTCTTGTTATGCTTAGCATCCTTATCCAGGCTTTGCTCCAGCTGGTCTTTTTCTCTCCTGCTTTCTTTCCTTAAGTACCCAAGCAACGCCTTTGCACTCTTCTTTCATTTTTCCTCCTTATTTCCATTTCTTGTATGCTCCCTTTTAGCAGCTCAGTTCACCAAGAAGTGTGTTAATTAGCCAAGCAGGCTTTGTGCTGAAATTCCTCATTTTCATGTGCAAAGGCAGCGTTTGTTTCCAAATTCTGAATAAGTTTTCTCTAAAAAAAAAAAAAAATTCAACTGGCTGTCTTGGACACCTCCTCCCTCATAGCAACCTCCCTGCTGAAATCACCTCTCCTAAGGTTCAGAGTGCTAAATCCAGGTCTTTTCTTCCCAAACCTCTCTGCAGACACAATCCCAGTCATCTCACAGCCATCTCACACCAAGCTGCCATCTCTGACCACAGCTATCTCCTCCAGGTCAAGCAGATTGGTGGGGACATGGATTGGAGTTACCTGGGAGCATCAGATGGGCTTTATGGTTACCAGGGAGGAGAAGATCCCTGCAGGCTCAATGCTCAGACACCCTGACGGTGACAGTTTTCCTTTCTAGAAAACTGGGTTAGAAATAAGGCCAATTCTGCTCTCTCTGGAACTGGCCTGGATCCCTTCCACATGCCAATCTCCTTTGCTAACTGCTCTCCACCTTCTCTACCTTTTCTCCCATACGATGACCCATGTATGACGATATCCCAGATGAATACTTGGCTTTATTTTTGTTTTTGTTGGTTTTTTTTTGCCTGGTCTGACCACATGAGTTAAGTCCCAAATGGGCTCCCCTTGATGCTCCCCATGGAGCAGCACCAACTCTAATGCACACAAGGAGGATTTTCAGGGGTAGGAATGAGGGACAGGGACAGAAATCCTCCTCTCTGCCGTGTTGTGTCTAAGCAGCAAGCCTGGCCGAGGGCTTCTGTCCTGTGAACAGCACAGGGGAGTGTTTTTGTTCTTTTATTGCTGGTGGGAGAATCAAGCCTGGCCATGAGGATCACAGCCCGTAGGAAACAAAGCTTCTGAGTGAGTTCAAGGCCGGCAGATCTGCGTGCTCCCAGCCTTCTAAGTTCAGTTTGTTTGCTTTCAGAGGGGCTCCTCCTCTGCCTCTTTGCTTTCCTTTCACTGCTCAGCGGCCACAGGGCTTTGATCACCTGCAGCCCGTTAATTACCATGTGCCACTCTCCCCATGGAATGCAAAGGAAGAGAGGTCCTCTTTTAGCTTCCCCCCAGGGACCCTTTTTTTGTGTGTGTGTACTGGGCCTCCGGTTTCCTCGCAGAGCAGCTCTGCCCCATCGCCTTGTGCATCCCCTTTGCACAAAGCCCTCTTTGTGCTCACGCTGGGATGGAGCCAGCCCAGGCTGCAAGCACATGCTTATCTTCAAGCAGAAGCAGCAACACCGGCTTCAGCAGGAGCTGGAAACAAGGCATCATCGCATCAGCCCCAGATGCTCCACAGGGTGCTCATGAAACGCCCTTCCCCAAACACATGCTGCACCCATGGGTGTGCTTGGCTGCGTTCCTCCTTGCAAAAATCAGAGCCAAGGATGGGGAAAGATCATGCTGTGGGGTGAGAGGTAATCCCAGCATGCAGTAAGCTGAAGTTTGGGGGACTCGGGTTTGCTTGCAGCCTTTGTGTTTAATGCAGAGCCCATGCAAAGCGTCGCCCCTTTTCCATGCATTCCCAGTGTGGGATTCTTGGGGGCTCATCCTGGTCTCCCAGAGCAATAGGGAAGGTGCAGGGGGAGGCAGCAGCACGACGCCAGCATCACTGCTGGGATAACACTCATTTCATCATGTCCGGGTACAGGGAAGGGTATTCACAGAGGAGGCTGTTATCCTCCTGTCTGAGTAGAGAGGGAGATAGAGGGATTCTAGAGTGTCCTTCACCTCTCATTTTGTTACGGTAGGTTTTTTTTCTATGGGGAACACCCTGATTTGTAAGCATAAGCAGTTTCTCTGGCTGCTTGTCGCAGCTCGTGCCAGCTCACGTGGGTGCTGGGTTGCTCCCTGCGAGCAAAATCTGGGATGGAAACAACAAACGTGGGGAGATGTGGCAGACAAAGGCAGGGGAGGGGAGGGAGCAGGATGGATGGCTGCGAAGCTGAGAGGGTTGCCATGGAATTCGTGTTCATCGGCCCCCTTCACTGCCTGCAAGAAGAAGGAGGGAGGGTTTGGAGCTTGGAGGAGCTGTGCTTGTATCTGTATGGCTGTGCCAAAGCTCTCAGCTAACAATCAGATCTTGCTAAGCCAGAAATCGGGCAGGGTTTGAAGACAGCAAGGATGAAGCATTAGCAAAGCCACCTCTGTAAAGTCAAGTGTAATGCTAGCTTCCCCAAAATGCAGCTGCCGTGGGCAACCAAGGTGAGGGGCTTAGAAACATTGAAGGGTTGAGTTGGAAGGGACCTTAAAACCCATCCAGTCCCAGCCCCTGCCATGGGCTGGGTGCCTCCAGCTGAGGCTGCCCAGGGCCCATCCATGGCCTTGGGCACCTCCAGGGATGGGGCACCCACAGCTCTGGGCAGCAGTGCCAGGGCCTCATTGCCCTCTGAGTAAGGGATTTCTTCCTGACACCTAACCTAAATCTCCTCTCTTTTAGTTTAAAGCTGTTACTCCTAGTCCTGTCTGTATCTGCCCAGGTAAATAAACTCCTCAAGTACTGGAAGAATGCTCACTGCAGTGCACAAGGAATCGGAGCCATCATCAAGCATTCAGGCAGGCAGCTGCACGTCAGAAAGTTGGGGTTTTGAGGGCTTAAATGAAGGGATTATAATTTATTAATGTGACTGTCAAAACTCATTAATTAGCCTCAGACATGTGAAGAGATCTCAGGCTTGGGATCAGCATCTGGGATGTGAACTGTGGTGTCTGCATGTGCCACGTGCTGTGTGCACACATCTGTATGCTGTGGCTGTGCACACATCCTGGAGGTCCTGCATCCATAGCACCTCCTCAAATGAGAGCCACTGTCAGAGGTTGGCTCCTTGGGGCACGTTTCCTTCCCCAATCCCCTGCCCTATGCATCAGTTTCCCAACCCCCTCCTTGCATCGTTCTCCTCCTCTCCCACAGCTTCCTCCAACACCACTCTTCTCCAAAATGCCCTCAGCGGCAGGAGTGAGATGAAGATGCAAAGATAACATAAGGATGAAATGGATGCAGATCTTCCTTCAAGGCCAGGCTGGATGTGGCTCTGGGCAGCCTGGTCTACTGGTTGGTGACCCTGCATGTGGCAGGGGGGTTGAAACTAGATGATCATTGTGGTCCTTTCCAACCCAGGCCATTTTATGATTCCTCCTTCCCATCCCCTTCGACGGACAGATGATGGTACCACTGCCACAGAGAGCTCTGCTGGAGCAGCCCTACCTTTCCTCTGCATCCCAAACATTCAGCTATTTGTCTTTCTTTGCAACATCTCTTTGTAGAAATAAGAGAGAGGGTAGGACAGCCCGTCTGTTCCTCCATATCACTGCAGTTCTCATTAAGAAGAGAGGACATAATTAGAGAAGAAATAAATACAACTGTGCTGGTCCTGCCTTGCTGTTTAATGATGTTTTCAGATGTTTTCGTTGCTTGGTTGTCAGTGCTTGTTCAGCACTGGCTGCATTCAAGAGGATGCTGCAAAATGCAGAGCTTGTAAGCATGGATGCTGGGCTTAGATCCTGAGTTGAAGGGATCTCTGTATTTCTTCAAACCACACCAAAAGATTTCTCCCATTAGATTTCTCTAATCCCCCCCTGGAGTCTCCATACCTCTTGGGCTCTGCAGCTCTCTCGTTACAGGGGAGGATGCAGCAGCCCAACTTCCAGCTCAAAACCAACCAGTGCTGACCCTCCTCCTGCCCCAGCCTCCCCTCGCTCAAGCAGTAAGGGGGGGATTGCAATCCAAGGCAAAACTGGGCTAATTCAGCATGGAAAGGTCTTTGTCTCCCCATTGCTCACTTCTCAAGGGAACAGCGTGCTCCTTCCCCATCCCTGCTCAGTGCCAGCCTTCTCCATTCGTATTCTGAGCTGGTTTGCTGCAGTGGGAGCCTTGCAGCCAGGAAACACGTCTGGATGGTGATGTAATCAGAAATGCAGGTCTCCAAATCAATCCCTGACCTTCTGCTGCTGCTCCGCAAATTGCATGTTGGGTGTGGGAAGGGGAAGCCTCAGCCTCATTTGCTGCCTCTCTGCTTCCCCAGCTTTCTCAGGGGCAGAGCTGGGATTTTTTTTGCTGGATTGAATTAATCATGTCATATAAAATATTCCTGTTGTCCTGCCCTCCTGGCAGCAGTTCTTATTGTTGCAGTTTGGGGGATCCTTTATTTAATTTATTCTATGATACTCAGGAATGACTATGAGTGTCTGTTCCTCTGTCATCCACCCCTTCTTCCTTCCCAATAGCTTTTGGACCCTAATCCCTGTCCAGTTTGACAGATCTGTGGCTCTCAAAGATGTCACATTCCCACAACCGTTCCTCAAGTGTTCCTCCATCAACTACTTATCCAGCAGTGGATGTGCTTGAGGCCTGTCCATACCACTACTCTAAGCATGGAGTGTCAAATAAACACATAAATATGGAGAGAGGGGAATTTTGCTTGTGTTTCAGTATTTGTTTTAGCTCTCCTAGGGTTTTACCTTCAGCTTGTCACTGGATATCAGAGCATCCCCCAACAAACCCACTCCTGGCTGGCATTTCTCTGAGTCCTCAGATAAAATGTCATCTTTTGGAGGAAGGTTTGGGGATTTAATTATTTCCATTTCTCTTGAATCCCTTTGGATGAGGGCTTATGGGAGGGTATGGGTGGCTGTTCATCCCCTGGGAAGAGCACAGAGGCTGCAAACACCACAGAAGGATCCATGAAGCTTAACCCAAATCCCATTCCCATCAACTCTTTACAAGGGTAGACAGCAGCAGGACAAGGGGAAATGGTTTCCCCCTGTGGAACATTGAAGGAAGACGTAGGTTGGATGTCAGGGGGAAGTTCTTTGCTGTGAGAGCGGTGAGGTGCTGGAACAGCTGCCCAGAGAGGCTGTGATGCCCCGTCCATCCCTGGAGGTGTTCAAGGCCAGGTTGGATGGGGCCCTGGGCAGCCTGGGCTGCTGTGAAATGGGGAGGTTGGTGGCCCTGCCTGCAGTGGGGGGGTTGGAGCTTCACAATACTTGAGGTCCCTTCCAACCCAGGCCATTCTGTGATTCTGTGATCCCACTGTGCTGGGAATTCTTTGTCTCATCAGTGTCATTGCACTTGGAGCTGTGGATATGCCAACTCTTGGCCTCTCTGTGAGCTGTGCAGAGGCAGTGCCTGGCTGCTGTGTCCCTTCTGCAGAGCGTATCAATCAGTTTGGGCGCTGCCACCCTCATCCTTCCTTCAGTGCCAGTAGAAAAGCAGCCCCAGCCAGCAACCAGGCTTGCTAAACAACTGCAAGAACCAAGTATCTCCAAGACCTGTACCTAAATCAGACAGGGTTGTGATTTGCCAGCAAGTGGTATGGGTTTCACATGGCTGCACAAGCTTCCTCCTTTAGGAAACACAGCAAACCAGCATTTCAGAGCCTGGAGTTGGCTGTTGGCTGCAGTGTGGTTTCATTTCTTCCAAATGTTGCTATGTAAACACTAATCAGGCCAAATTATTCAAATCACAACTGTCGAGTGTGGAACTAGCATTAATGAGGATGAAAAAGGAACAGATTGGTAGAGCAGAAAGTGTCCTTTGGCTGAAGGTTGGTGGCTCCCATCCAACCCATGCAACTCTCACCTCTTGCTCTCCCATAGCCCTTGGAAATGCCTCTTCTTGGGAGGGAGCATTAGGCCAGGCTGTCCAGCCCCAAGATTTTTGGCTGTCTAAATACAAGGGGAATTTCCCCCTTCTATGGAGACTATAAGCACCTTGGGGTTCTGCTCAATCCTGAGATGTCCCAGAGAATGGAAGGGCTTTGTCCACCTCTGCTGCCTTGTTTGCACATGGTGCAAGATCACCTTGCAGGTGCTCATGGCACAGTTGGACATAGTCCCAAGTGGGTTTAGTCAGTGCTGAGTGGGATGTAGGACTAGATGAGCTTCCAACATACATTATTCCATGATTTAAGATGGGTGTTGGGATTTGTACTAATAAACAAACCAAATGGGGATGTCCTGGAGGCTGTTCTGCTTCAACACACTGGAGCCATTTTCAAAAAGCAGAGCAGGTGTTATGTGCAGAAAGAGCAAGCCAGGCTCTGCACAGAGTCACATCAACACTGTCCCATGGAAAGCTGCTGGTCTACAGTGAAAATCAGCCAGAAATCACCTGCATCCATTGTAGCTATGACCATGATCATGACTGTGACTACGTGTTCAAGAAATGTTCAGATGTGGTACTAAAGGACGGGGCTCAGTGGAGCCAATATTGGTGGTAGGTGGACGGTTGGACTGGATGATCTTGAAGGTCTTTTCCAGCCTTGGTGATTCTATGGTTCTATGATTCTGTGACATCCAACCATAGCATAGGCTACAGCAGGAAACCATCAAGTCAGATCCTGAAGCTGCTGTTTAAACAACCTGGAAAATATCCCAGACATTGAATACTTGGAGCTATTAGAATAAGGTCAAAATAAGAAAAAAGCTATTTGTGAAAGGAAGGAATGAATCCATCCATCTTCAGGCTTCAAGAAGAGCTATTTTAAAACTTTTAAGGCAATTTATTTTGAATTTGGCCAAAGCACCATCAAACACTTCATCTGTGGTGGTTAAGTTTCCCTCTTTCCTCTGCTGGCAGTCCTGTTTGGCCCCAGAAACGTGGAAAATATGGGTGCTTCACTTTGTGGCCCTGTTCCTTTCTTTTCTGAGGTATGAAAGTGTCCTTTTATTCTCACTGCACCCAAAGCAGCAGCAGCAGCTCCCAGAGACAGAGTCAATGCCTGTGATCAGATGCTGCAGGAAGGTGTCTGTGTTTCTCAAAGACTTATTTCTACCATTTTCTACCCAAGCCCAATTCAATTTGGAAAGTGCAACTGTAGGGCACTTTGCTGTGGTATGATGCTGCTGCCAAAAGTCTACATGGAGCTGATGGGAGACCAGATAACTTCACCAAAGTGACACTCCATGTTGGTAAATGAGAGCACAGAAACCACAGCCAGGAAGACCTAGAGGCACAGATGAGTTTATAAGAGTACTTGGAGTAACAGAATCATCCAGGTTGAAAAAGACCTCTCAGATCTCCAAGCCCAACCCCAGCCCACCCCACCATGCCCACAGTGCCACATCCCCACGGTTCTGGAGCACCTCCATGGATGGTGACCACAACACCTCCCTGGGCAGCTGTGCCACTGCAACACTGCTCTTTAGGAGAAGAAATGCTTCCTGACATCCAACCTGAACCTCCCCTGGCACAGCTTAAGGTCATTATCTCTCACCCTAAAAATCACAGGGGCTGGAATGAACTTCCCAGTCCTTCTGATCTCACTTTTCTCAAGCAGGGCCACCCCCAGCATGGTGCCCAGGACCGCGTCCAAGTGACTTCTGAAGATCTCCAAGGAGGTGACCTCATAGCCTCTCTGATCCCTGTGCAGTGCTTCACCACCTCAGCATTCCCACCAGCTGCGAGAGCCGACTGCACCTCACAGCATCCATCATAGAAAACAAAGGGATCTCAAAACTCACTGTAAGGACCTGCAGTCCTCAGGGACAGGCTGGGAAGGCCTTCTCATGAGTCATGGAGTGGTGCTAAGGTCAGAAGAGGGCTCTACTTCCAAATGAACTGATCTGAGCCCACTGGCTCACTGATCCCAGTCTGACATAAGCAAGGGACTGGCATGAATCATAGAATCGTTGGTGTTGGAAGGGACCTTTGCAGGCCATCTGGTGGAACTCCCTGCAAGAACAAGGGAGTATGAGTCTACAACTCAAACAGGTGCTCAGAGCCCTGTCCAGCCTGACCTTGGGTGTCTACAGGGACCTGATCAGGAATACACCTCATCCACCGCCATGTCAGCACTATCCCCAAAACCCCAAACTTTGACCAAATGAAATCAGACAGAAAGCAAAGAGCAAGGCCTGCTGTTCTCCATCATGAGATGTGTCCTTGGCTAAGTCCTGGGTTAGCCAGCATTTGGACCTGGCAGAAGGAATTCCTTCCTTCAGAGTCCATACAGTGGGGAGGAAGCCACCTTCCTCAGTCTCTCCACCAATCCCTTTTTCTTCCAGATTTGAGGGAGAAATCCCCAGTCATGCAAGCAGTGGGACAAAACTGTGCAAGGGAACGTGATGACCCAGTGGAGATGGCCGTGGTCCAGCTAATAGGTCCATCCCTCGTCCTTGTTTTGTCTGAACAAACGTAGCCAACAAAACCCACTTCAGTCTGCCTTGCATGAAGCCTTACACGAGATTGATATGGAACTTCACCTCATATTAACCCCATGTTCTTTCCAGAAGACATGGAAGGGACCCAGAGTTCCTCAGAGGCCAGGATACAGTTCATTAGTGTGTAATTACATGCGCAATTACAGCAGAAAAACAGAAATAAACCTAAACAGAAGGGCCAGCCTCAGCCACAAGCTGCTACATCATATCCCTGTCGTTGTGCAGCACTTTCGAGATGCAAAGGAAAGTCTGATGGCTCCAGGAGGTGTAATTAGCTTCCAGTGATGAGTGGAAGACTGGGAGCAATATTACTGCAGCATATATCATCTTTTAAACGAGTCCTGTTTATTTATAACAGGCTCCCATGACCTGTACCCTGAACTCAAACTTCCTCTCTTTGCTTTCTTATCCACTCATCTCTGAGTTTTTGCATTGCTGGGAGTAAGGGAAGGCCAGGCTGCTGGTTAGCAAGCCTCTATAGCCCTTAGGAAATGCAGATTTAATGAAGCTGGAAGGGACCCTGAGAGGATATTCAGTCCGTTTTCCTGTCCATTAAGAGGAGAAACAGTACCCAAAATCAGTGCTGATGGTCTCATTCAGTACCCCACCTTCACCATGTGTGTCACCTCACGTCACCTCTGCACTGGGCTTTCTCTGCCATGATCCCCTTTGTCCCCTCTCCGTCCCACAGCTCTGTGTGACCCTGCTCAGTTCCTTACCTTTGCCATTTCAGTCTGGGATGATGTCCATGGCATAGAGAGGTTGGTAGCAGGTCCTTCGTCTCTCTCCTGGTGGTATCCCCTGGAAAATCATTCTTTCCCAAACAGATCCATTTTCATAGTCCACAAAGATGTGTAACAGGGTGTTTTGGAATCAGTGCTACTCATCCTGCCCAACTTTATACCCATAGCTGAGTAAGTAACAGGGTGCAGAGCTAATACACAGCTCTGAGCCCACATGCAGCTTTACATAGGCTCTGGTGCTGCATTTCCCACACAACTCCAACTAAGAGAACTGATGGATTTCTCAAACAAAGGGACAATTTTCTACTCAAGCCCAATTCCATCTGGAAAGTGCTTCACTGAACTGTGGGATGCCTTGCTGTAATAGGTTGCTTTTGCTAGAAGTTGATGTGGAGCTGATGGGCTGCAGGCAAGAGTGGGCCTCAGCACATCGTTCCCACCTTGCAATGGCCAAGCTGACCCCAACACCAGCCTTTCTCCAAGGCACAGTGTGTTCCACTATGCTGTGGCCTTGTATCCAAGTGTCTTTGGGGTGGAAAACTCACAACTCTGGCATTCAGGTATGAGGAGTAGGAAAGGTTTGCAGGAAGGCTGTGCCATGCTTGGCCGGGCTGGAAGGAGAGTTTGGAGCCCTTGTGTTCAGTCTCACAGCTGACAATTAGCACTTTTCTCCCATCTCCCTGATGGCTCTTCCCACTGGTTCAAGGAAACGAGTCCCTCAAGCAGACCCTGGCCAAGCTATTGCTGCAAACCCTTCCCAGAAACCCAGCCAGGAGCTGCATGTGCAAAATATCTTCTTCAACACCATCCCTGCTTCTTGTGGCATCCCACAGTGGGGATTTCCTTGCTCTCCAGTGAGAGGTTGCCATCCCCAGCCCACTCAGGTCTGTGGCATTCATACAGAAAGCTCTCTGCATGGCACGAAAGAGAGGGCAAAGCAGGGGAGACCAGTGGGACTGTACTGCTTTCTGCTCAGCCTCTCTTTTTAACTGAAACATCTCCAGCCTAACTCTGAAGCCCCTGAATGAGGGATGAGGCAGACGAGGTGGTCTGGAGGAACCACTATTTGCTGCAGCTCAGATTTTCAGGGAAGAATACCATGATATCACAGAATCACAGGATATTTGGGTTGGCAGAGAGCTCAGGGCCCAATCATCCCCAATCCTGCCATAGGCAGGGACACCTCCCACAGCCCAGGCTGCCCCAAGCCCCATCCATAGCCTTGGGCACTGCAGGGATGGGGCACCCACAGCTCTCTGGGCAACATCAAAGGACAACCTAACAAAGACCCTTTGCCTTCTCCTATCTCCTTTCACAGCTTCCATTATGTACAATCTGGGTTGAAGACCCCTTAGACAGTCTCAGAATCCTTTCCTCACCAGCCTATAACAAGGGCAGCCAGTGCCAAACCACACCATGTGCTCAAAGCCATCCCAACCCTCCCCTGATGTCCCCCCTCCCCAAGGCCATCCATCCTTCCCTCTCTTCCCTCAGCTCAAGCCAGAGAAAAGCCACAGAAAGAAAAAGAAAATGCATTCCCAGCTCCAACCCATGGGGAAAAGGCCTGGGGAGTTAATTATAGCCCAATGCATTGGTGCTGTTAATAATTCAGGAAGCTCTCAAATTGAGCTGGAGATGAGGCAGAGGATGGATCTTGCTTGGATGCTGAAGCACCCAGCTCTGCTCTGTCGCCAGGGTGAAGGCGTCTGAGTGGAGGAAACACAGGACACAGTGCTATAGCCCACACATTTCAAGGGGCAGAGATCAGGCTTCCCATCCTTTCTCCTGCTTCACCAACAAAGCTGGTAGGGTCCTGCTCCTACCCAGGTTTCAAGACACCAGGCTTCAGCTTGCTGCTAGGATTCCCATTCTCATTTATCATCTGTACCCACACACAGACCTGCATTTTCCTTCTCCCTCAGTAAGGTTTTCACCTTACTGGAACAGGATTTTCTCTGTAAGGTCAAAGTTACAGTATTTGTACAGCACTGAACACTTTCTGGCACTAGAAATTTCCCACTCATCATCTTTGAGATGCTGGGATGAAGCTGTGCACACACACACACCACAGTGTTCAAATACACAAGAAGGATTTAGGGGGGGGCTGAATTCAGGTTCCCAGCACACAGAGGAGGAAGCAAAGAGAAATCCCACCTAAAGCCTTCGCAGCACTCAACATGATTGAAATTCAGGGTGAATTTTTCCTGCGGTTTAAAACTGCCATCTCAGAGGGAAACGGTCCTTTGTGCTGACTGTGCTAGGATGCCTCAAAAAATCAGAGCCCTGAGGGGCTTGATTTGTTGGGTCTGCACCACAAATGCACCTGGGAGCAGCTCCTAGGGGACAGTGGTGGCTGTGTGGTTGTCCCCACGCTGTCACTGCTGTTCTGCTGCTCTCAACTGGGGCTCTGGCTCCCTCTCCTGACACCTTTTTCTGGTCCCAAAAGCTGGTTGGGAAGGCACTGGAGTTGCTCATCAGACAGCAGGTGTAGGTCACAGGTATGAAGCAAACCGATGCAGCTGAGCATCCCTCAGAATCTAGCTTGGTAGCAAAGCATGGTCACTGATGGTTGCGTACAGGATATATGTCTTTCCAGACCTGAGGTGAGCTGTCCTCCGTGCCCATCCCCTTGCATTGCACTGGGATCTGCACACATCAGAGCTCCTCTTGCTCCCCCAAGCCTTAGGGGTCTCTTCTGAGGCTGATTTTAAAGCCCTTTGCCCCTACTCATACACTCATACCATCTGTGGCTCATCACTGGGACCAGCACATTGAGCGAGGTGAAACCAGGACACCCACAGCAGGGACAGGTTGAGCCAAACCCAGGGACGAAGATGGGAGATGGTCTTGGTACCCCCAAAAGAGGGGTAATGCTATCACAAGGGTGAGTGTGTTCAAACAGATGTTAGAAAACCACCTGCCCTGCTCCAGCTCCTCTGCTGGGCTCCCACCAGTAGATGGCAAGACAAGCCCACGTTTTGAGTTGAGAACAGCCCTGAGCCCCAGGGAAAGAGGGCTGAGCCAAGAAGGGATTTCTATGGTGTCTGATATGGGCTTCAGCCTACCCCGCAGCACCTTCTTCTTGCTCCTTCCACCTGTCTCTGTCCTCAGATCTCTACAGGCTGGGCATTTTTTGCCTTATAGCCTTTGGTGCAGCTTGGCTGAAATTGATGGTGGGATGCTGCTGTTGCCAGGGGAGTGCTAACAGGCACGAGGACAGACAGTCAGACAGATACTGTTTCATTCCCTTAGAAGCAGATTAAAAAGATGCCCATGCATAGCAGCTTGGGAAGGAGGAGGAGCAAGAGGGAATGGCCAAATGTTGTGCTCTTTAAAAAAATAATTGCAAAAGCATTGCTGGTTCCATGCAAACCTCCTTGCAGGCCACCTGGTTGCATTCCCTGCCTGAATCTGGCTTTTTGAGGAGATATTTGGTTCCCATTGCTGTCCCCTAAGAGTGCCTAGGGTGACTATGGGCACTTTGGGAGTTGCAAAAGCCACTGTGTGACTGAGGCTCTTCCAATTATCCCTGGGCATAGGGGTGTTATCAGATATCAAGTTATCAGACTTGACAACATGTGTTAGAGAGTGGCTGAGATGGGATGGAATAAAATGGGGTTGAGGGGTGGTGAAGGGAAGGGAGAGGAGGGGGAACAGTTTAAAGAAAAATGCATCAAGTTGCTGAGTAACTGTACTTGCTCATATTGTAGAGAAATGCCAAATTCACCCTGAGATGCCAGCGCTGTCTGGACAAGGAGAGATGTAGCAACACAAATTTGCTCTGGGCTCACTGTCTGGAGATGGAGAATCCCCTTCTCCTTCCCCACTTCTCTGAAATTGGTCCTTGAGCCACTCTTCTCAAGCTGACAAAGAAAGCTGAGCCTGATGTGCCTCTGGCACCAACCTTGCTCATGGAACAGCTCTTTCCAAACCCTTCTGCTCCAGCAGCATTGCTTGCATCTCACCCAAACTGGGCCAATTGCTGCAAACTCCAGCATCTCTATCTCCCAGCCGGTGGCAGCACTGATTAATTAACAGCTTCCTGAGAGAGGCCAAGTCTTAAATTAAGCTTTCCACTTCAACAGGCAAGAATGGGGACCCCTGCCCTGGTCGGGTGACAAAGCTGTGACATGGGGAATGTCCTGGAGATGGAGATGCGGCTTCTAGCAGCACAGAAAGGGCTTTGGAAAGCAGAGCACCAGAAGCTAATGCCCCAAGCTCAGCAAATAACTAATCACTATCCATGTGGAAAGAAAGCACTGTGGAGAAACATCAGCCAGAGCAATGAGCAGAAACAACTTGGCACTATCTGCAAAGTGTTGGGAGAGCACCTGGGCTTCACATTTCCAAAGTGAAGTCACCACCACACACATAAAAAAATAAAAATAAAAATAAAAAATATCCCAGACATCTTCCTTTGGTGATGGAAAGAGTTGGGAATGGGAAGAAATTTGGGAAAATCTTCCAAGCTATAAAGGTGAGTCCAGCCATGCTTGCACTCCTTGCAGACGAGACAGGGCTGGGATGCTGCATGTGTCTCTTTTGGAGGGGGAAGGACCTCTGATGGAGAGTTCAGACCACCTCAGTGCACTGATCACTGAAGGTCCAGCAATCCTTCAGTCTCAAATCCTCACGGTCTGTATAGAGAGCATTCCTAGGGAAATCAAAAGCACCAAGGCAGAGACCAACAGTCAGATTTCATGTCCTCCTCCTAATTCTTCTCCTTCTCCTCTGGGTTCTCTACTACATACATTTTCCTTTGTGGCCAAATCCAGAACTCCTCAGTGTCCACACTACACAAGACTTTCACATCTCTTCTTGGCCTCTTTTCAAGGCCAACAGACTACTGAATGTTTTAGGGAGAGGCACACAGGAAGAATAGAAGATGATTCCTATTGGTCCAAAAGTCAAGAAGACTTTGGTTTCCACATTTCTGCCTGAAGAGGTGGCAGATGGATGCACATGGGCCTCACACCAAGGCTTCATAGCTGAGAAATAGGGGATGAATTTAGGGCGGTCCTTTGTGGAGCCAGAAGTTGGATTCAGTGATCATACCTGGAATTAAGATTGGTTTAGGTTGGAAGAAACCTTGAGGATCACCCAGCTCCAACTCCCTGCCATGGGCAGTGTTGCCATCTAGTAGATCAAGTTGTGATGATGCTGTGGGTCTCTTCCAACTTGGGATATTCTAACCTCTCCAAACTGCCCTGGACACTTGCACAGATGTCTTGTCCAGACCCCATCGTGATGTGATCCCAAGAAAAATGATGGAAAAATGATATAACCACTCAGGATGGTTCTTTCTGGCCAAGGACCCACAAGGTCCTGAGGATGGAAGGGAAATGTCCCTGCTCTCTCTTCCCGAAGTTCAGCTTATCTTGGACAATTGGCACAGCTGCTGTTGCCAGGCAGAGGGGGTTAGAGGTAGAAAATCTACTCTTGGCACTGTTTCCAAGACCTGCTGCCAACAGAGCAAACACCCTGGGCAGCCATGGGTCATCAGCAGCTCAGACATCTCTGTAGTGTTTGCAGTATTTCATGAGTGATGGGGGACACAGAGTGTGTCCAGCGAGCACTGGGGTCCAATTGCAAGATCCCAGATTATACCCATTTTCTTCCCACATGCTTGATACAAGCCCCTCCAATTGTTTATTTATCACCCCCAGAGGCAAATGCAATGGGGAAGGGCACGGAGGGACGCATGAGTGTGGGCATGAGGATGCTGGGCTAAGGCAAGGGGAAGGGACTACTAATAAAAAGGATTGGGTTTTGATTAGTTTAAAATTCATGAAAAGTTAGCTTCATGAGAAAAAAAGCCATGAAAAAGCGGACCTCAGTGGAAAGGACCTTTGGAGATCAGCTGGATGAGCCCAGAACTGGACACAGTGCTCCAGATGTGGCCTCCCCAGGGCAGAGCAGACGGGAGGATCACCTCCCTCTCCCTGCTGGCCACACTCCGTGCAATGCACCCCCATGGAACCATTGGACTCTTGGAGGCAGAGCTTTAAAAACATACCAGAATCTCATGAATCTTGAGCTGCAGGTCCAGAGAACTGGCAGTGTCAATTGAAAGGGAAGCAGACAGCTGGTGGACAGACTCTGGACTTTGTTTTGCCTCCCGTGATGTTGGTTTTGCAACAGTTCAGCTGTTGACAGGTTTTCACCCTGCCATTACTGAAAGTCCTGGATTAAAGACCTATTGCACCAGGCGGGTAAGGAGAGATCATCTTTGCAACAATGACCATTTCTTGCCAAAAAATGATGAGCTTGCTGGTGTCCTTGGGGCAGGACTGGTGCCCCCTGCCAAGAACTCCTCTACTGAAGATTGGCCTGAAGGTTGTCCAACCCATTCGTCAACATGCCATGACCCCACTGCAGAGCAAAATGCCTGGGGATTCATTCATCCTGCTGGGAACAGGGCTTTTGCCCTGTCCCATGATGAGCAAGGGGTTGTGGAGGTCCAAGGGATTAGGACCAAATGCAGGGATAAGTTGAGTGACTTGCAGCAAGGTGGGGGAAAAACTAGGGTGCTGAGGTGATGGGTGTAGAGCTGTCTTGGAACCACCCAGGTCTATCTGCCTCCAACCATGTCTCTAAGCCCCTTTTCCTTTCCATCTCTCCTTACACCAGCTCTTATCACCCAGGAACACTTCTAAACTCTGGGGCCACAATGATTTTTCCACAGATTCACAGCTTGGTTGTGGTTGGAAGGGACCTTGGGTCCTTCTGGACCCAAAGCAGTGTGCCCAAGACCACGTCCAGGTGTGGCTTTGGGAGTTCTCCAATGAGGAGACTTGACAACCTCTCTCCATTTGCCTGCAGATTAGTGTGGGGCTGTTCCCTATGTAAAGGCAAAAGTGACTACAGTAACACAACGAAATAAGAAAGCCTTCAAGCACTGACACCTGTAAGTGTTTTCTGCTTTTCCCAGTGCCAAGATGAGGTCCACAAGAGAAATCAGCATTTCTGTGCTGAAAAAATGCCTTCCGGATCAGAAAAGTTATGGGATTTGCCACTGAAATCCTTTGATAGGGAACACATTTCAAGACAGAAGGTTGCCCTAGAAAAAAGTAAAGCTGAATATCCTGCGGTAGTAAAATCCACATGGGAAGTTTCAGTCCAAACCCATCACTTACAGGAGAGCTAGATATTTTTCATATTAATGTCAGAATTTTCTGCTGTAGGACCCACGAGGAGAGGGCACTGAGCCCTCTAAGGCTTGAAGATCTGCACAGTAATTCTGTACACAGCAACCCCATTGTGTTATACTCGCAGGGCATGCGCAAGCACACACCTCCTGCACACCCCCTCCAAGTGCTCAGACCTGTGGAGAATTTAAGCTCACATACAGTTATGGTATCCAGCCAAAAATAGTCTGAAGAGCACTCGTCTGGCCCAACCTTCCAGGATAAGGGCAAAGGTTTCATATCTCAAGCCAACATCTGACTGAAATAGAAACAACCTGCCCTGGGTATGCCAGCAAAGCCCCCTCACTGCCTGAAGCATGAATGGGAGCTGAAACATCGGCATCCCAGCCCTGCAGGCCCACACAGTGCCCTCTGGCTAACCTCAACTTTAGCTCCTTCTCTTCTTGCCTCTCCCTCCTCCACCCCCGAGGCACAGAGCCTGGGTGAAATGGTAAATCAGTGCCACATTAGGAATCAATCATCCAACAGAATCCTGAACCAGGCAGGATTTGAAACTACATCCCAGACTCAGATGGGATCCCAGCCCTTCACACAGGACTGGAAGATCCTATCCTGAGCACTGGAAGCAAGCTCAGTTCCAAGCTGAGTAGCATGGGCATTAACAGCACGTTGCCATAGAAGCACGTAGTTGAGCACCAACTTTGAAGCCTATGTGATGCCTAACAACAGCATTCTCACCTTGAGAAAGAGCAGAGTTCCTTTGTTAACTCTTTTTAGCATCATTCACCAAGCACCGTGGTATCAGCATTGCTCCAGCTCTGTGTTCCTTCTTAAATGGGAACAGAGAAGAGAGGTCAGCAAAGACAACGGCTGACTCCAAGGCAATCCAGGCAGAAGTAAATCTGAGAATTAAAAGTAAAAAGGTTACGAGGCTTTTGTTTTTGCTGCATGAATGTGGTTTCAAGGCCAAGTGCTCTCAAATCTCTGAATGACAGAGCAAACCGAAAACACAGAGTTTTTTGCAGAGCCTGATTTGGGATCTGAAGGGTGATCACAGAGTCACAGCACTGCAGGGGTTGGAAGGGATCTCAAGAAATCAAGTCCAACCTCTGCTAAAGCAGTTCCCTACAACAGATCACATAAGTTAGCATCCAGAGGGGTCTTGAATACCTTCATAGAAGGAGACTCCATCACCTCTCTGGGCAGCCTGTGCCAGTGCTCTGTCACCCTTACTACAAAGAAGTTCTTCTGCATGTTAGTACAGAACCTCCTATGTACAAGTTTCAGGTCATTGCTCCTAGCCCTGTCTTTGTGCACCGATGAGAAGAGCTTAGCTTCATCCATTTGCCTCTCACCTCCCTTTAGAACAGCGATCTAAAGCTATCTCCATCAGAACATTACTATTTTTTTGTTATTTTGAAGATGCAGAGATAAGAAGAAACATGACTGAGCATAGACCAACTGGCTTTCCATACCCTACAAAAGGGGTAGGAGATCTAGAAGTGACAGAAGCAAATCTGAAACCCAAACCGGGCTACAACCACCCACCTACAAAGCACAGCCCAGACACTTGCCTATGCCTTGCTAATGTTTAAGTGTGCTGTATCTGCTTGTGACCAGCTGCCTACTGTACAGAGCAATTGGAGTAATCAGCAGAAAGTGTAGATACAAGTGTCTGAGAGTCACTGCACAGACTGCCAAGGGATGGATCTCTGCTTCAAATGATCCATCACTTCTGCAGCAAAAGGAAAGCCTTCAGCACTCACGAGCATCCTTCTGCAACATGGACCAGAGTATCTACGTGATCTAACCAAGGATGACAAAGCAAAGACATCTGTATAGAACTTTATTAAAGTAGGCATCACCCACAATTTGCAGGATTTGAAAAACAATATTTCCAACTTTGTTTTTCCCTGAATAGGTAACAGCTGCAACACTCAAATGTCATGGGAAAATCTAAGCCCAGGAGTCAGCCTTCACACTGGTAGAAAAAGTTGTGCACTCTGTATCACATCAAACTGGTTTAGTACAGAAAGTACTGCAGCAAAGTTACAACAGAAGTTACAGGGAAGATATGCAAAAAGAAAACAGGCATCGTTGGTCACAGGTTAAAAAACAGAATGCTCTTAAATTAGTCAGCAACTTTCGGTAAACAACACACTGTTTAAAATGCCAAAGGTCTGATTTTCACCTGCATTTTTCACCTGATTTTTTTCCACCTGCACTTTAACAACTTAAAGCTTTTGTGCAATGCCACAGTGAAGGACAGCTTGCTTCAGAAGAAAGAGGATTTTTCGTTCTTCACTCCTTTTAGCATCAACTAGAGCTCTGAACAAGGGCAAACGGAGTGGGACCCCGTGACTTTCTCTGAATCAAAGAGATGGAATCAGACCCATCAACAACTCTTTGGCTGGTTTCATGGAATGGAGGACAAGGAGCCCCTTGGCACTGATTTAAGGAGGACTCAAATGGACAAAACTTCTTAAATCCTTTTAAGCCCTTTATCTGAAGGATCGGTGTAACAGTTTAATGGCAGACAATCCTGTTTTGGCAGGGCAGAGGACAAAACCAGAGTCAAACTATTCTTGGATGGTATGAACAAGTCCAACTTTGCTGGCCCATTGGCCCAAATATCACACTGGAACAACATGAGAGCTACAACAGTGGTGAACATTTAAAAACTTGCCTTTTTCAGAAATGTAAACATCATAAAGAAAGTTTTAAGAACAGGCCACAACCCTAGAGGGGTTTTGAGCTTAAGTGCTTGGGAAACGCACGCTTTGCCAACAGATAAAGTTGCATACAAAACCAAGAGACACAAGTTTAATACATGTTTAAAATGATTTCTGGTTTTCACTGTATCATTTTGGAAGGTTACTTCATGAGAAAACCATTTTCCCTGTAGCATGTAGATTCCCTCACAAAGTGACAGAAACCAGGTCACATCAATTAGCCACTAACTGAAGAAACACTGCAGGGTTACCGAGTGAAGCAGGCTCACAGTTACCAAGGCCTTGCCACAGAAAACTTGGTGAACAACACAGACCAGAAAACACTGAATGTAATACCTACAAGGGCAGCTGGAGTATACAAGACAAAAAAAGATGGAGAGCTTCATCTAGGGGATTTCCAGTCATTTTGAAAACAGAAGTTATTTTTTCTTTGGAAAAAGTAGAACACAATCCAGGTTTCCAGATGTTGCTTCTCAAGGCATATTATATTCCTATAGCAGCCCGTGGCTCAGATTCAAGACTGCTGTTTTGCCTTAAAAGGCTTTCCTGTCTCTCCAGTCTGCCATTTCTCACTTTCAAAGTCTCGTGAGTAGCTTTTGGATACACATATCTTCTCTGCATCCTTCTACTAAGATTCCCTTGTTAATCCCAGAAGCTCCTGCGCATTAAAGTCAATGAGCAGAATAGGCTTAACTGTAGCTAGGAGATGGTTTCAGCCTCTGGAATCCTCTCTGAAGAACAGAAGCGTACCACAGTTACACATAAATAGCATCTACAAACACATCTGCAGCACATACAGAAGCAGCCAACATGAACAGATTTCAAAGGCCGGCCTGACTCTAACGTAAATAAATCTCCATCATTCAGCCCAACTTTAGAACTTGCTCCAGGCAGCATGTCATAATGCTAGCATAGCAAACAACAGGGATAACCAGAAGTAGCACTAATTAACAATAACCCCACTCCTGGGCATTGTCTTCTTGAGATAAACCCTGAATTCTCATAAATGTAACAGCTTTCTGTGTTTTGGATTTACTGATGTTAAACTGATGGCAGCAGCATCTTGAAATAGCAGGAAAAGCTCAGCTTGTAAACCCTGTCATTTTTAAAGCACAAAGAGAATTCAAGTTATATTCCTCTTCACATTCATAGGCATTATAAGAAAGAAGTTACTTTGTATGCCCTACACACGGTATGTTTATACAGTAATATATATAAATATGAAACACTAACCAAAATTTGACTTCAAACTAGAGTTGCAAAAACCCTGCCTGCAATTTGGAAACGTGAAGTAGCTCATTTCTCTCTTCTGTAAGCAGAGAGGAAAGGATCATAGATTACTACGATCTGATAACCTCCACCAGGGAAATGAAAAACAGTTTTAACACAGTGGGATCTTCCTGAAACATCAGGTTTTCAGTACTGCCCCTTGTTGTTTGCTGGATATGAGGCAGAAAGAATGACTGGAGATTCATGCTTTTTGTTCCTAGTTCCTTGAATGTGAAAGTTCTAGAATTCTGTACTATGGGTGCTTGGAGACAGCACCTGATGATGTTGTTGATCAAACAGAGCATTCCAGCTACACTATACTTCTGCCCAACTCCATTGCTATTTGGGAAAGCTAATAATTGACATGCTTTAAGACTCAAAACTATACAGCTCATTTAGCCATTTCTTCCTGGTCCTCTGTGGAAATCTGGAAACATCTGATAAAATATTTCAGTTAGCTTGAGCAATCCTGGAATCAGACCCAAGGAAGCTAAACATCGTAGACACCAACTCAGGGAGGTCATAATCATGTTTCCATCCCCAGTCTCTCCGGGCATTGCTGTCATCAAAGTTCATTGGCCAGCTGTCAGCTGCAGAGAAAAGAACAAGAAACAAGGAGCATAAGGCTTAGGAAAAAATAAATAAATATCACAGAGTCATAGAATGGCCTGGGTTGCAAAGGCCCACAGTGCTCATCCAGTCCCAACCCCCTGCTGTGTGCAGGTCACCAACCAGCAGCCCAGGCTGCCCAGAGCCACATCCAGCCTGGCCGTGGATGCCTGCAGGGATGGGGCATCCACAGCCTCCTTGGGCAACCTGTTCCAGTGCCTCACCACCCTCTGGGGGAAAAACTTCCTCCTAACATCCAACCTAAACCTCCCCTGTCTCAGTTTAAAACCATTCCCCCTTGTCCCATCACCACCCACCCTCACAAACAGCCGTTCCCCCTCCTGTTTCTACACTCCCTTCAAGTACTGGAAGGCAACCATGAGGTCTCCTTGGAGCCTTCTCTTCTCCAAGCTAAACAAGCCCAGTTCCCTCAACCTTTCCTCACAGCAGAGCTGCTCCAGCCCTCTGCTCATCTCAGTGCCCTCCTATGGACCCACTCCATGAGCTCCACGTCCTTCCTGTACTGGTGGCCCCAGACCTGGACGCAGTGCTGCAGATGGGATCTCACAAGAGCTGAGTAGAAGGGAACAATCACCTCCTCTCCCTGCTGGCCACCCCTCTTTCAATGCAGCCCAGAACACAGTTGGCCTTCCAGGCTGCAAGCACACACTGCTGGCTCATGTCCAGCTTCTCATCTACCAGGACCCCCAAGTCCTTTAAAAGTAGTACCTTTAAACTCCAAGGTGTATCTATCATCTCTGGTCATTTGAACTACTGAAGCTTATTTTTTGACCATAAGACTTGAACTTTACAGTTGACAATTCCCAAGTGTCTCAAAGGAAAAACACTTCTGTTCCTGACATACAGCCACCCAGTATTTCCCATTACCCAATATGCAATACCCACCTATGGCCTGCCTGACCGCATCCACATTGTAGGTCACCTGAAGCTCAGGAACGTGCTTCTGCACCTCTTGAGCCAGCTCTTCAGGAGTGAAACTCATGGCACTGATGTTGTACGTCCTCATGCTCAGTGCCTCTGCAGGGGCCTCCATCACCTCTAGAGTTGCTTTCAGACAGTCATCAATGTACATCATAGGGAGGCGGGTGTCCGGCTTTAAGTTGCACTCAAATTTGCCAGTCTTAATGGCATCGTGGAAAATCTGGACAGCATAATCTGTAGCAAAGTAGAATGGATGTGTGTATCTACCTTAGTCTGTTCTTCACATCATAACAGTCAACAATCTTCAGATTATCACCGAATGGTTGGGTTGGAAGGGACCTCAAGGATCATGAAGCTCCAACCCCCCACCACACGCAGGGCCACCAACCTCCACATTTCACAGCAGCCCAGGCTGCCCAGGGCCCCATCCAACCTGGCCTTGAACACCTCCAGGGATGGACGGGGCATCACAGCCTCTCTGGGCAGCTGTTCCAGCACCTCACCATTCTCATAGTAAAGAGCTTCCCCCTGACATCCAACCTCAATCTTCCCTCCTTCAACTTAAAACCATCTCCCCTTGTTCTACCATTATCAATCCTTTCAAAGAGTTGATTCCCCTCCTGTTTGTAGGCTCCCTTTAGGTACTGAAAGGCTGCAATGAGGTCACCCTGCAGCCTTCCATTCTCCAAGTTGAACAAACCCAGCTCCCTCAGCCTAACTAGATTACCTCTGGTGTCCCATCTAAAACCCAGCAGAAGTGTTTGATTTACAAGATACAGCAGAATGTGAGAAGCCATCTCAAACTGTCTTGAAGTCATTCTAGCATTTGCACATCGCAGCAAGACAGCAGACTTGAATTTATTTATTTATTTTAAAGAAAATGGTCTCACAATGAGCATGACTAAACCAAACTCTCTCAGACAGTGCTTAAAGACTACCAAAGTACACCCTAAGGTAGCGATGGACAGAAGAACTGTCACAACTTCCAGCTGAAACAGAATCTCTACACTGAATCTTTATTAAATTCTATAAACAGACTAAAAATGACTCCATTGGCTTATGGATTTGCTGTTCTTGTCTGAAACATTGAGAAATGCACACAAACAACTTACCAGTTGTTCCCCCACCAGGCTGAGAGTCGGCAGATATGATTCCTGGGTACCTCAGGCAGCGAAAGTCGAGGCCATATCGGTAATGGTAGTACTACCAAGGGAGGAGAGAAGCAGTTTTACACAACAAAGCTAGGCCTTACAGCTCATTGTTTCCACAGGAACAATCTCTCACAGGATGAACCTTTATTCTGTAACCTTCCCTTTACAGGGAAAGAAGAGGAGGAATTACTGAACAGTCTATACTCCCTATCAGGCAACCGAGCTGTCTGCTTGTTCTCTTCTACTCTTCATTATTAGATCACAGAATGGTTTGGGTTGGAAGAGATCTTTAAGATCACCTAGTTTGATATGGATTCATATGGATCATATGGATATATGGATCAATATGGATTGACTTTTAACACTGGGACTAGATTCAGCATTCAAAAGTTTCTGGTACAAAGCCAACAGAGAAATTCATAGAATGGTTTAGGTTGCAAGGGACCTTTGAAGGCCATCTGCCCCACTCCCTGCACTGAACAGGGACACACAGCTCCATCAGTGCTCACAGCCCATCCAGCCTGACCTTGGCTGTCTGCAGGGATGGGGCACCACCACCCCTCTGAGCAGCCTGTGCCAGTGCAAACTTGTACACTCTCATGGCTCTGACTGTGCAGAACTGAGGGTTTTTGTTTGTTTGTTTGTTTTACTTTTTGGCAAAAGTCACCATTGCCTACTGTGCTTTCCCAATGCTTTGTGTGCTTTCATTTATGCAATGTCATTCACATTGGCAGATAAGGAAGGGAGGTCAAAGTCAAAAGAATCAGAGAAAGAAATGGTATTGAAACTCAAATTGGCCAGTTTCTAATTCTTAGTGCTTATTCCTACAAAACTCAAAAATACTTTTCTTGCTGCCTCAGGCTGCTATAGAGTACTGAAACATAAAGGAAGGAAACGGAGGTGGAAAACCCACTACAAATCGATGGAATTCTCCCAGAACTTTAATGGAAGAAAAGTTCTCACCTCTCCCATCAGTTCAGCATGAACCTTGGAGACACCATAGATGGTCCTTGGTCTCTGAATGCAGAGATCAGGAGTTGGATCTCGAGGAGAGGTGGGCCCAAAGGCTCCAATCGTGCTTGGAACAAAGAGTCGCAGATTATGCTCGGCTGCAATATCCAGAACATTGTGTAAACCTGGAACAATATCAGGATTTATCAGAACACCCACTGCACTTCCTCAAGCCTCTATAGGAAGCCTAGAGGAATCAAGAATTTGAAACCCTTGTCACATACCAGTAATATTTACAGCTCTGGCCAAGGGGACGTTTGCCTCTCCAACAGCACTGAGCAAAGCGCTGTAGTGGAAGAGCCACGTTATGCGGTTATTCACCACTATCTCACGTAGATTCTTGTAGTCCAAGATGTCTGAGTAGATGAAAGGCCCTAAAAGAACGGAGCCAGAAGGAAAGTGAGCACCAAGAAGCATGGAAGTCAAGACGAGCTCAAGATGAAACTCAAATTGCTTCTTTCCCATCCCTCCACTTGGGATTTGACTGCACAGCAAAACAGACCCTGGTACCAACAGCAGCCAATACATTAGGAAACAGAAAGGAGAAATTAAGGTGAACTGCCACCTTCTCCTTAATAGATTGATTGAAGAACTCCTCTTTTACCCAGTCAGTGGCATGAGAGAAGGAAACACTCAGTATTTCCTATTCAAGTATCTACGTACATTATTAAGCTGTGATGAGAAAGAAGAATCTATTCAAGTTTAATAGAAACACAAGAGTCCAAAAAACATGTTCTACACTCATCTTAACATCTAAATTGCCTCAGAATGGAGGAACAAAGCAGGCATTTCATTTACAGCATCTTCCCTCCAAAAGAATAAACATCTCTCTCTTTTTTTTTTTTTTTTTTTACAGCAGGAGCCCAAAAGCCAACTCCAACTCGATCTGAACACTCACCCTGGTCAACAAAGTGGCAAAGAAACAGTAAAATAAATGCAGAGAAAAATTACTTAGAAAGAGGGAATAACTAATAGATGAAATCCATGCCTGGGCAGGATTTCAGAACAGGAAGGCACTATCCAGTAGTTTCAAGCAGCAATTTGCTCAGTAAGCCACGCATATTCAGACTTTGGTAAAGTCAGTGTATTTTTCCATCTGCTCCCCCAGGCACTTACCACTATAGAAAACATGATCTGCTGGCTTTCGGATGTCAGACAAGATCACATTGTTCTTTCCAAATCGTTTCCTGTAGAAAAACACCCACATGGTACAGTGAGTCCACAGCCTTCACAGTAACTCATCAGCTGCTCTTCTGCTACTTTGATTAGCAGGAGCAATAGCAGAAGGAAAGCAAATTCTTCAGTGAATTCAGCTGCTCTACTAAAACAAAACAGACCACCACCACTTTGTCTTTAGTATCAGTATAGTGCCTTAGGAAATCTGTACATTAGTTCTAGCAGTCTTTCTATTGGAAAAAAAGACAAATCTTTCAGAAAATAAGTTGAGAAAGAAGTTCTTCCTGCCCTCCTCTTGCTGAAAATTGTATGCAGAAAAATCTATTTCGGCGGCCCCCCCCCCCCCCAGACACCAAAAAGCCACTGGGCGTGCTGTAACAGCAGCTGTTTTCCTATCAGCAAGGTAAACAGAACTGATAAAGTAATCTCAGCCTTGTACTGTTCAGCACAGTCTGGGAAAGCAAGCCTGATGGAATCGGAGTGCAGTGCAGCCTTCCATGATTTGTATGACTTCAAATATATCACAGAAATGCTTGAAAACATTCAAACTGCAGCACGGCATCAAATGCGGCACTTGGGCTCACTTTTACCACAATCCAAACACTGCCTGCATGCAAATTACACTCTGGAGCTGAGTGAGTATATGGACAGTGATGAGAGCTCATAGAAGTTTGGAAAAAATAAGTTTGTGTGTGTGTGAGGTGGAGGAACAAGAAGCAGCAGAGGGGATACACTTCGTATTTACTACTTTTGATGCATCAGCCCATCTTTTGTCAATTATGAAATGTCAGGGTACACAGTCTTGAAGCAAGTTTTATTTCTGTTTGCACTGCACTAAGCAGGGCATCTTCTTCCTGCAGCAGATCCACTAAAACTCTCATAGAGAAAAAGGTCAGCAGTTGTTAAGTGCAGTTGCTGGGCAGTTAGCAAAGTTCCAGCTTTCTTCACATGGGTGTTTGTACTCCTTTCCTCTCCCATAGCACCTATATAAAATCCCAACCTTTTTCTCTCAGGCAGTGAAACACAGCCTTATTTGGCTGCCCACACTCTGAGGATATTGGTTCTGAATACTCCCATTGAACTAGGAACAAGCTGAACTCAGTGGTCAAACTCTCAGACAAAATTATTTTGGGAACCACAACCAATGTACACACAGAAAGTACGTCAGTGAGCATAAACCAAGTACAGAAATGTCAAGAAAGGCAAAAGTTTAAGGTTATGTACAAAACCAAGCACCAAAAAACTCCAATTTCTCAGCAGGATTCTTTGAAAAAGAACTTCCCTGAGAATTATTGCTTCTCAAAGTTGAAACTCAAGTTTGAATTCTTCAGTACAATGGAGTAAAAAAAATCATACTGTACCTGAGGAGTTTAGCAAGTCCCACACCAAGCTGGCCGAGCCCACCTAAAAGACAGCACACAGGAGACAAAACAGAAGTGGCACTGAAACACAGCATCCCAGTATCACATGCATCACATCAGAAACATGCTTTTTCTCTTCTGACAATCATAGAATGGTTGGGTTGGAAGAGACCTCAAGGATCATGAAGCTCCAACCCCCTGCCACACGCAGGACCACCAACCTCCACATTTTATAGCAGCCCAGGCTGCCCAGGGCCCCATCCAACCTGGCCTTGAACACCTCCAGGGATGGACGGGGCATCACAGCCTCTCTGGGCAGCTGTTCCAGCACCTCACCACTCTCACAGCAAAGAACTTCCCCCTGACATCCAACCTAAATCTTCCGTCCTTCAACTTAAAGCCATTTCCCCTTGTCCTGCCATTATCTACCCTTGTAAAAAGAGTTGATTCCCCTCCTGTTTGTAGGCTCCCTTTAGGTACTGAAAGGCTGCAATGAGGTCACCCTGATCTCACTTTCTTCTCAGAATCAACGTTTTCTTTGAGAACAGTTTAGAACTCAATTGTTTTTAGCGGATTTCTGGAATAAAAACTGGAAACAAGTTCACAGAATTGTAGGTGTTGGAAGGGACATATAGAAATCTTTGAGCCCAACCCCCTGCACACATGGGGGATTCACGTGGGATTCAGATCCTATTACCATACAGGAAAGACCATAAGAATTCCAGAAAGTTTTGCTTATTTTTTGGTCTGAACATCTTTGCTTCCGTTATTCAGCTCACTGGGGAGAGAGGAGAGGAGTGTGGAATTCCTGGAGCAGGCATACAGTAATGACAGGAATGCTGACCTGTAATTAGCACCCGAGGATGATCAGACTCGGAAAAAGAAACCGAGTGAAAGCTGGCATCAGAGGCCACCTGGCGGGGTGAGATGCCAATGCATCGAACAGGCACGATGGAAACTCCACATCCACAAGCAGAGCTTTGGAGCAGCTGGCTGACAGCTCTGCTCACGTTTCTAACGATCGGCATCTTCCTTCTTCAAGCACGCTGTGAGAACAGGAGAAAATCTTAGTCACAAGTGACTCAAACATGCTCCTTCAGAATACTCTTTATAAAGAGGCCTGATGCAATTCAAACCCCAGCTGATGTGCCAACCGAGAGCCATGCCTGCTGGAAGCAGCCTGGGAAGGAAGATGAATAGCGGTAATGTATTTACCAGAGAGAGCACAAGAAAACATCCACAGCCCCAGCACAGGTTCCAGTGGAATGAACATACAGTTCAGTTCAAATTTAAGCCTTTTTACGCTAGAAACCATAACTTCAAGTACAACAGACAGCAAATGCAGAATTCTTCCTCAAAATCCTTCAGACTTTTAACTGTCTTATCCAAAATGTAGCTTGCTTGTGATCACATTGTCAATTAAGTTCTCTTCCTGTTGCACACACAAGCAAGAAATACAGGAGGATGGAAGGCCGTAACAAGAAATGACAGTAGCTAATTGCTGCAGGTGTCTTCAGCACCAATTCAGAGTAAGCATAGAAAAGCAAGCAACCTATTAATTAGTGTTCTTTTCACTTACAGCAATACAAAGATGGGCAATTTTCTGTCACTTGAAGGAGTCCTACTGAAGCTATTTGAACACTATTCCTGGACTTCATCTCAGATGTGACTCATTGCTATCCAAGAAGCAGTGAGACCTCTCTCCTACCTCCATTCTCTAGTACTGATGAGCACAGCTCAGCTTACAATGCTGCACTGGAAGGCAGCCCTGCAGGGAAAAGTCCTGGAGGACACAAAGCTGAACATCAGCCTTGCACAAAGAAGGCCTCACAGGATGCCTGATCCATAACATTTTCCCTGACAGCACCTCAAGCAGTATTTTACACTTTGATCTCTAGATGCAGAGTACACTAAATAAAATTCGTTGCTATTGAGAATGCCACAGTGGGATCAGGTCAGTTTCCCACTCACTGAATTAGTTTCTCCAAATGCACTAAACGCACAGGCTTAACAGGGGAATTTATGTACAAGTCCAGACTGATCCAAAAGAGCTGTAAACATCCTACGCCAGACACAGAAAACCCTTCAGTTAGCCAAGCAGCAAAACTGAATGCAAAAAATGCCATTTATGTCATGCATTCCTTCCTATTTTAAATGTAAGAGGGAAAAAATCGAGTGATTAGCTGCTGAAATCATAGAATGGCCTGGGTTGAAAAGGGCCACAACGTTCATCTACTTTCAACCCCCATCCTACATGCGGGGTCACCAACCACCAGACCAGGCTGAAACACTGCAGTTATTTCCGCCCACCCCCCTGATTTAAACCAACAACCAACACCACGTTCAAGCATTACACATGACATTGCAGAATGCACTCCCCCCTGTACTCACCTGTCCCTCAGCCGGCAATAGGGCAGAAGCACACTGCAGACTGCAATTTATAGGACACTGCCTCTTTAGGAAGCCAATCAAAAGGAGACAGAAAGTAGGAGTTGTCCCACAGCTAAAAAAAAAAAGAGAGAGCATGAGGGTGAGAGCAGCAGGCGGGGATATCGCTTGGTTCACATCTGCTTGGTTCCGAGATGTCTGCAACGTTTTGATAGAGGGGCTGGAGCTGACAGATGCATCCCACCCGGGGTCATAACTGAAGGATGGGTTTCGAGCCAATGGTGGCAGCGCATGGAGCAAAGCTCTGCTGAAAGGTGAAGCACAAACAGCCCCTGGATAGCAGGATTTTCTGGATTTTGTTAACTGAAAGCAAAGGGAGGGGGAAAAGAGGGGGAAAGGAGAAGCTTACGAGCTGACACGGAGCAAATCGGAGCGACCCCCGCTGAGCTGTGCGTTACATAACAGGCAGGCACCTGTCACTCACCTTACAACAAAAACATGTTTATGCAAGCAATTTTCTCCCTCATTAGTTACCGATAGAACGTTACAGCGATAAGAAAGATAAAAAACTCGCCAGGTCGTTCTGGAAAATCCCATAAGGGGCAGAAGAAAGGGAGGAGGGTCTGAACGCGGCCGTCCCTCCCCGCCTCACCCAGCGCTTCCAACCAGCCCCGGCCCCGCGGCCTCCCGGGGTTGGGGGGGGAGTGGAAGGGGAGGAGGAGCTGAACGCGATCCAGCGGGGAGGAGAACTGGGGGGGGGGGGGTGACGTCAGAGTGACGCAAACGGGGTGTGACGTAATGTTGTCCCCCCCCTCCCCCTCCGAGGAGCTCTGAGATGGGCGGCTGGGGGGGGGGCGACACCGTAAAGAGGTGAAGCACAGTCAGGTGAGGCGGACCCTGGGGAGCCTCCAGCTTCAACCGCTCTCTGGTTCTATGAGGAGGCAAACGGGTGTAGAACCGCAGAATCATTCAGGTTGGGAAAGACCCCCAAGGTCACCCAGCCCACCCCCACCGTGCCTACTGACCACATCCCTCAGTGCCACAGCCCCACATCGAGCCCCACCAGGGATGGTGACCCCACCACCTCCCCGGGCAGCTGTGCCACTGCATCACCGCTCTGTAGGAGAAGAAATGTTTCCTAACATCCAACCTGACCCTCCCCTGGCACAATGGGAGGCCATCACCTCTTGTCCTATCACCATGATTTGGAAGCAGAGGCCGATCTCACCTCACCACAGCCTCCTTTCTAGAGCTGCAGGAGCAGTGAGGTCACCCTGAGCTCCTCTTCTCTAGGCTGACCCATCCCAGCCCCCTCAGCCCATCACACTTGTGCTCCATGTCCCTCACAGCCCAATGGCTGTTCTGTAGTGAAGGGCCCAAAGCCGAGCACAGTGCTCACCAGCCGTCCATCCTGCATCCCAGTGGTGCTGGCCTTGCTTGTGAAAAGAAATTAAGGATTTGTATCAGTCTGGAAGGTACAAGGCCAGAACACCAAGCACCCTGTAACACCAGGCAGCCCTAAGGCTCCTCCTTGCCCTAGGATCGCCCCCTTGAAAGCATGACTTAAAATAATATTTCTAACCACAGAACATCTTCTGATATGGCTGCGAGGTAAGAATGCCACAAAGCCTGTCCGACTGTGAAAAGGATGGGGCTAATTCAAGGAACGGTGAAGAAACTTCTCATTGGGATTGCATTACCTCTGTCTCAACTGCTGCTGAGGATAAGTGCTGCTGTTGACCCTCTGGGTAGAAGGAAGGAGCAGCTACCTGTGCACCCAGCAGAAAAGCTTTTGGTTAAACAACTGCTGAGGAAGGCATGGCAAATCATAGAATCACAGAATGGCCTGGGTTGCAAAGGCCCACAGCGCTCATCCAGTTCCAACCCCCCGCTGTGTGCAGGTCACCAACCAGCAGCCCAGGCTGCCCAGAGCCACATCCAGCCTGGCCTTGAATGCCTGCAGGGATGGGGCATCCACAGCCTCCTTGGGCAACCTGTGCCAGTGCCTCACCACCCTCAGTCAGTGAGTTCTGCAAGGTTTACATACTTTGAAGTAAGACTATTCAATAATCAGTATACAGATGGAAAATCCTCCTGCCTCCAAGAAGGACTTTGCACAGATGTTCAAGGGCACGTTTATTTATCAAGTGAAGTGACAGAAAGGTTTTCAAGTAGAAGAAGGGAAGAAGGGAATCAGAAGCTCTATAATGGAAACAACAGCAGGGCAAGGTTCTTCAAGACCCTAGTAGTTATCTTCTGACTACTGATGTTATGAGTTAACGTATAAATCATAGAATTGTGGAATGGTTGGGGTTGGAAGGGACCTTTAAGGTCATCTAGTTGCATTTGCTTGTCTACACAGAAGATGAAAAAGTAAAAGCTGGAAGGTATTTTATCTCCCGTTTTCCCCGCTGCAAAGTTTAAAACCAATTTATGGGCAGAAATGAGTCAAGATGGAAATGCCATAATCTAGGAACCACCATCTTACAAAAACATAGGTGACATTTCAAAAAGACATGTTTAAATGTGAAATCCTGGCCAAAGGAGGAGGCTTGTTTGCCTTCAGGAACACCTTCAAACACCCATAGCACTGCTGAAAGGAGAGCGTTTGAGGGTAAACATGACTCAAGCAGTAATCATCTATAAAAGAAAAATGATAAGCTCACCACCATGAACATGACTCCATTGTAGGAATGAAAAGCAGGTGGGTCCAGCCAACAGGAAGGGCCCATGCTGGGCAAATTATTAAAGTGTTACAACTAAATAAGAGTCATTAATGCAGTCAGGTTCTTTATGCCCCAGTGCTCTGCTTAGTTAGTGGCTTTGGAAACCAGCATTATCAGAAAGTTCATTTGCAAAGCTCTGTCCTCATCCACTTCTTGCTGTGGGTGGGCAGGTGCTGCTCAGCACTCAGACAACCAAGCAAACCAAGTTCACCCTGCTCCATTTCTGTCTCTTAGCAGCAGTTGTTTCCCTGCAGTTCTCTCTCAGATCTCTGTACTCTACAGCTGAAGGAATTGCTGAACCAGACACAGCAACTTCACATTAAGTCTTTGCAGTCGTTCTCCTCTATAAACTCCTCCATACGCTTTCAAACTCAGGTAAGCCTTTGTTATCCATAGTGGATAATATGCCTGCTTCACATATAATTTTGTGCCCTCTAATTATGTGTAGCTAAACTGTTATGCAATCCCCAACCTGCCTGCCAAGGGGTGAAATTCGTAAGAAGGAGGGAAGGGAAAAAAGCCTTATAAACATCTCTGTGGTAAGCTAATCTTATCTCTGAGTCTTTGTTCTTCAAGTTTACTCGGGGAATTAATATTGTTCATGTTTGTGCAAGATAGAAATGCTTGAAGTAAGGAGGGAAAAAATGTGGATTGTTAGAAGTACAGCTCAACAGAAGTAAGAAAGGGTCTGGAGTACTGGAAGCTCTTTGTATAGTTGCAGCTGCAAATAAGACTTGTGAGGACTGGCTTAGGAAAATCATAGAATAACAGAATGGCCCGAGTTGAAAGGGACCTCAAGGATGATGAAGCTCCAACCCCCTGCCACATGCAGGGCCACCAACCTCCGCATTGCATAGCAGCCCAGGCTGCCCAGGGCCCCATCCAACCTGGCACTGAACACCTCCAGGGATGGACGGGGCATCCACAGCCTCTCTGTGAAAAAAGAGATTCTATGAAGATCTGCCTAAAGATGGGCATCACTGACTGCATTTGGGACTTCTGTGGCCCATCAAATCAGTGCTCGAACAAGCATGGTGTCCTGTTTGCCAGAAGCTTCTTTCCTTTATCCTACTAATTCACATGGTCACAATGTCCTCTGTGAAAGGAGGGGACATAAGTGTCCCCTGACACCTTATGCTGTCAGAAGTCACCAGCTCCCTCAGCCAGGAACAGCATAAGAACTTTGATTTAGGAACAGGATAACCACACTGAGCCCTGCTTCTTAGGATAGAAAAGCTTGGCACAGCAGGATGCTGCTAAGACTCTGAGAAAGTGTGATATGAGATCAGATTTAAGTCCAAATACATTGCACACGCTGCTCCATGCCCTCTAATCCTTCTGGATGCTCAGTAAGAACTTGTTGCGACATACAGCTTTGCACAGGAGTGTCAGGAGTGCCTGCACTGCAGCAAACCATGTCATGTGGGTTTCTGCAGTTTTGCCTAAACAAGACCCCTTTCTATAAGGATGCTCTGCTGTGGCCTCCAGGAAATACACAATGTTGTCTGTGCTGCCTCCATACTATGTTGCATCAATGTTAATCATATTGATTTGGGGAGTGTCTCTGCATGAGCCCCGCCAGATGGGACTGCCTTTCAGTAGGTGTTTGCAAACAAGAACAGACTGTTCAGGACATTTCCTTTAAGTAACCCAAGCAGACAAGGGCAGGGAGGAGTACAGCAGCAACAGCACGTGGCTGAGGAACAGAACAGGAGATTGCAGCTCAGCAGTGGGCAAAAGAGAAGGAATGAAGAGACTGAGTGAAGGACAGTGCTGGAGAAAACGGGCAGAACTAGCATACTGAGGTACCAAATGACTGTGGGAGCTGTGTGCTGCATGCAGTCATTTCTCAATGGAGGCTGTCTTTGTGGGGCTGACACGAAATGCATCCAATCCCTAGGAGCCCATTTCACAAAGATGTGTTTGGGGGTGAGAGAAAGGATTTGTGGAAGTTGCATTCCCTGATATTGATATAAAATGCATAGGAATGCGTATCAAACAGTTTCTTTCCCCAGAAGGAAAAAGAAGAGGCAGAATTTCTAAGCAAGAAGCACACCAGGAGCTCTGGAGGATATGCACAGGGGAGACAGTAGGGCTCAGAGGACACAGTCCTAGGGCTGAGATCCTAAAACCCACCGAATATTTACAGTCTTGCATTCCCATCTTGCACAGAAACCTACCATTCACATGTTTCAATTAAAAAATAATCTGCAGTGGATACTCCCACCTATCCCAGCTCAATATACCTGGTATCACATGCATTCCCTTTCTCAGATCGCTTTAGTTTTCACTCACAGAGTCTAGCATTATCTGAGTGCTGATGCTGAGCGGGACTCTGGTGGACAGAGAGCTCCCTAACTGCACTGTATGGCCTTCAGCCTAAACAGCAAGTACATCAACAGGGTGAGTTTTCTTCTTGGAACAGCAACGCCCATCTCCTGCACAAAATCAGCCAGCAGACTCTTGTTTGTGATATGCTTGAAGCTACAGAGGGGTTTCCTGAACTGCTCTATCAGCTGGGGATGTAAATGTGAGCCACTGATAGGGCACGTGTCCAGCTTAGAAGCACGGTGTATAACTGCTCTACAGGCAGCTAAAACACGAAGTAATGACTCTTACAGGTTCTGTTCCATGAGGATCCTCTTGACTGAACAAGGTTGGACACTGGTTTCTGCACCTGAGATCAACCCAGTGACCCATTCTGCTGGGCAGAGGCACTTTGGACTTTACACATCCATGAGCTGCTGAGCTTGATGGAGAAGGGGAAACCATTTACTTGTGATATTTTTCTATACAGCAAAACCTGGCCCAGAAGCACTGTAGAACTCAACAGGTCCCAATCTGCCACCAGTAAGACTGATCTGACATCAGTAAGACTGCAAGCACTGGAAACCACATCCTAACAAAGGGAAAAGAACTCTTCACAGCTGTTCATGCACAAGAGACACTGAAAGGATGCAACACTAGAAAAGGCAGCAGAAGTTTGAAATGTGAAGGTAAGGATTAGCAAGAGAAAGATCAATTAGATACTACAGCCATCCAATGTCTGGGCAGTCAAGGGGAATTGTTGTGGTGGTACAATTAATAATCTTCAAGGCAAAGTAACTAAAAAACCATTCCTTTCAAATAAAAGCTAAGCCTGTGATTGTTTCCAATTGCCCACTTGTAAGCTAACACTGCTACAGGCTCCACCAAGAGCCATCTCTCCATATTGTCACTTAATTCACTGCCTGATTCCTTCTTAACAGCTGTTGCAATTAACAAAGTACTTCAGGCGTCCTTCCCTCGCAGGGATGATACCAGGCTTTGTTAAGACTATAATTATTCTTTGGAGTCCATCCCTCCAGGGATGGATACGTGGCTCTGTTAACATTGGAACGATTTGTTTCCCTTCACTTTTTTCTTTCCTGAAGCTGTACATAGGTTGGGTCTCTGCAATCAGGTGAAAGAGAACTGGGGAGCAAAGGGGTAGAGGCTGTCCAAACGTTCTCTCACCACGATTGTTGTTAAAGCTTTTGTCTGACCTATCTTAAGTTGTACTGTAATGATTACACACTCGGAGTCCTTATATTCTCTGACAAACAGCTCTTGAGCACACGGGCTGAACCAGGCAATGCTAATGGAAAGCAGAGAGAGCATGCTATAGCTTTTCTGCAAAAACTGGAACCAGGTCACTCAGTTCATGTTACCAGAGACTTGCATGACCAGCTCACTCACTTGGGTAAGCCAAGAGCCATCCTGACTTACACTTAGGGAGAACAGCCTTGACTTCATATGGTTTATGACCTTCAGACCATAACAGCCAACACCAATGAGTAAATTGTCAATTCCGGATACCACAAGTTCTTGTTGTCACCTAATGTGCCACAGAAGCCATAAAGAGTCACTAAGAAAGGAGGGTGAACTTCAGTTTGGTGACAGCTCAGCCACAAAGACCATGAATAGAACAAACATCTTCCCCCTGTGGCACTGAACTGTTCTAACCTTGATGTTCATCATCCCCAACAGATTCTGACGTGGGCTGTGCTTGTGCACAGGAAGGTGTCACACTGTGTTGGCAGGCGAGAGAAAATCTCCCAGTCAAAGCCATTCCCTCTGTGGATGACTGGCATTGCTGTGGCACCCAAACATGTCACAGTGGATTGCTATTTCCTTGGAGGAGAGGAGATGGAAAAGATTTTCTCGAGAATCCTTTTTTTGTTGTTGTTAAAAGAATGACCTCATTCTCGTGGATTTCATTAGATTTGCTTTGCCTTTCTTTTTCCCCCCAAAGCAAGAGGCAGAGAGCTGTGCGAGCCATTGCTGCAGTGACCTGAACATCATTCACCTGGCATCGCTCCAGTTCTTGTGAGCTCATGCAGTGTGGAAACACAGGTGTCAGCCCCTCAGGTGGGTGAGCAGGAGACACGCTTCTGCTGGTGGCATCCCCCTACCTGGCTGTTCAGCACAGTGTAAGGCCACTGCCTGCAAAGCAGCATTTTCAGCTGGTTGGAGAGAGGAGAGGGTTGTGCAGCAGGTTCTCCTCCAGCACTGCAGGCATAAATCTTACAGACTGCAGTGGCTGCAGTCACATTTCTCTGTGTAAGGGGAACGTGCAGCACCCTGCACAGGAATGCTGCAGGATAAAGCCTCCAGCAGTCCCTGGATGCTTTTGTCTTGTTACCTTCTACCAGTCAACATTTTGTTGTGAACACAGGGTACTAACCCTGCAAGGACCCTGTAAAGACAGCAACAAGATGTGGGATGTGTGATGCTCTGATCTTTTACATCCATGATGCTCATTTCCACCATTACAGTAAAGGGGTTTTGCAAGAGAGGTGAGACAGTTAATGACTACAGAGACCTGGAAGCCATGCATTAATAGCAAGGTTATATATTAGGACAAAGTTTTAGATATAAGAAGTCCTGGAAAAGATAACTTGGGAAGGAAGCAGAGTTTCTGTCGCCAAGAGATTTAAGAGCAGGTTTGGTAAACCTCCATCAGTGACAACACACATTCAGTGGATCTCATTTTGACACAGCTGAGGAGGCTTAGAGCCTGAATCTCGCCATGCTTGCCACTTCTGCTACTCTGAAGCCTTTGCAGTATAACTCTGCCTGCATATAAACTGCCCTTACAGTTCTAAGATCACAGAATCATAGAATCACAAGGTTGGAAACGACCCATAAGATCATCTAGTCCAACCGTCTCCTCATCCCCATTGCCACCACTTGCACTAAAAGATGATCTGAAAGCTGGAGCATCTCTCCTATGGAGAAAGGTTGAGGGAACTGGGCTTGTTTAGCCTGGAGAAGGCTCCAGGGAGACCTCACTGAGGCCTTCCAGTACTTGAAGGGAGCGTATAAACAGGAGGAGATATGGCTGTTTACAAGGGAGGATGGTGATGGGACAAGGGGGAATGGTTTTAAACTAAGACAGGGGAGGTTTAGATTAGATTTGAGGAGGAAGTTTTTCCCCCAGAGGGTGGTGAGGCACTGGCACAGGTTGCCCAAGGAGGCTGTGGATGCCCCATCCCTGCAGGCATTCAAGGCCAGGCTGGATGTGGCTCTGGGCAGCCTGGGTTGCTGGTTGGTGACCTGCACACAGCAGGGGGTTGGAACTGGATGAGCACTGTGGGCCTTTGCAACACAGGCTTGTGATTTATTTCATAATCAAGCAGTGCAGAGAAGACAGGGAATAATTTTCATCCTGAGAATATTCCTAAAAGGAATATTTGCTTCTAGCTTTGAAGGTTACACAGTCCTTGAGACCAGCTTGTAGGAATTCCAGCAGATGGATTTGTTATTTCAGGGATGGAAACAGCTCCATTTGTTTCCTGCACACTTTCTTACACAGACCCATTTCTGCACTGCCTTCCTTCTTTCTATCTAAGCAAACAAAACGGGTGGAGGATGCATCTAACACATAAGAAAAGTACTCTGAGATATGCAAGCATAGGAAGAATTGTGCCCTAAGACACCCTTCATGCATGTTTGCCTGTATAGAGCTGTAATGTTTCTAAGAAATCCACCACAAGCTGATGTTTGCCCTTAAGCAGGTTTTTCACAGCCCTGCAGATACACAGAGCTCACAATGAATGGGCAAGGCTTTCGTTCAAGCTGACTTTCAGTTCCCTTTTGCTGATTTTCCCAGTTTCCTCCTTACTGGCCTTGACAGCATAGGTATCTACACAGGGATGAATTTGAAGCAAGTTCTGGAAACGAAAGGCACAATTAGTGCACAGATAAGTGTCCGTTGTAAGCAGGAGCAGCATCCTAGACAGCTCTTAGGCTTGTTTGTAGGAAGTCTTCTCCAGTTTCAGGCTGGATGGGATTCTGAGCACCTTGACCTAGATGTAGGAGGCCTTGTTCACTGCAGGGAGTTGGACTAGATGGCGTTTGAAATCTCTTCTAACTCAGTTCTATGATAAATCATGGTCTGCTTTCCTGCAGGTTTTTCTCCTACTAAGCAACGCCCTACCTGGTTATTAAAACAAGCTTCTACAGGTCTGTGCTGAGCAGATGTTGCAATGCAGTAAGGGTTAAGGAATGCATGCTGGGAAAGGTTAAAACCAGGCTATTTTAAGCAAAAATTCAAACAAAGACTCAAACCAAGTTTATCACACACAACAAAGATCCACGGACATAAAGGCCACTGGACAATTTAATTGCCCTCCTCAACGAGGACTGATTGCAGCTTCCTGTATTCAAAGGGGGACAATAAACAGGAGGGGAATCAACTTGTTACTCGGGTGGAGAGTGATAGGACAAGGAGAGATGGTTTTGAGCTCAAGGAGGGAAAGTCTAGGTTGGATGTCAGGGGGAAGTTCTTTGCTGTGAGAGCGGTGAGGTGCTGGAACAGCTGCCCAGAGAGGCTGTGATGCCCCGTCCATCCCTGGAGGTGTTCAAGGCCAGGTTGGATGGGGCCCTGGGCAGCCTGGGCTGCTGTAAATGTGGAGGTTGGTGGCCCTGCATGTGGCAGGGGTTGGAGCTTCGTGATCCTTGAGATCCCTTCCAACCCAACCATTCTGTGATTCTATGATTGAAGTTCTCCTGGATCTGGCCTTCCAGGGAATAGCCGGGCTGTTCAGTGGGTCATGAGCTGCTGCCAGCAGAACACGCAGTGAGATTTAAAATTCCATGAGAAATAGGAGACTCCAATGGAAAAAATCCAGACAATCCTTTCCTTATTTACAATAAGGAAGAAAAGCCTCAATCCTTCCACCACAAGCCTTCCACTAGAGAAGACACTCCACAGTCACAGATACACCTCTTCCTTTGTCCATTCCAACAGCTCTAATTCTGATAAGTTTCCAATCCAAACAGCATCCATCTCAGGCTGGCATTCATCTGCTGCCCTGCACTTTGAGACAACCATTACAGCTGGGATGCTTTGCTAAGCTTTGTGTATGGAGAGATCCCTTGGTGCTAGGGAGGTTTGCAAGCCACAAAAGGCCAAACAGACAGCTTTGAAAGACATCTTTGTGCTACCATTTTTGTAACTTAAGTGTGCTGTCAGTGCAATGAGATATCTTCCTGAAAATGGGAAGTGACCATCTGATCTGAAAGGGGTGGAATACATGGTGCTTTTCTCTCCTTAGTGTGAATCACAGAATGATAGAATGGCCTGGGTTGCAAAGGCCCACAATGCTCATCCGGTTCCAACCCCCTGCTGTGTGCAGGTCACCAACCAGCAGCCCAGGCTGCCCAGAGCCACATCCAGCCTGGCCTTGAATGCCTGCAGGGATGAGGCATCCACAGCCTGGATCAGCCTTAGAGTGCTGATGGATTGCAGAGTTTCTTAATGAGTGTGTCAGCACATGCACTATTTTTTCCCAGTACACATGCAGTTATCATATGAAGAGGGCAATGAATACACCTCTTTGTAATCATAACCTACACTTATTGAGTAGGGAAGGCTCTGCATCACTCCAGTCCCTTCCTCACCATCACAGACAGCTGAACAGAAGTGACAGGAGCATCAGCTCCCTTAAAGGGTCACACTTCTGCAGTGGAACAAAGCAGAGAAGGAAACAGACTTCGGTTTCATCTGCTAACATAACGAAAGTCTCTCTGTTAGGGTCTTAACACCTGGTAAAAGCTGTGGTTGCAGTCTGCCAGATCTGGGATTAGGTGCACAACTGCTGAGTGCAGCCAGTGGAGGTTATATTGTGGCCCAGGGAACCACCACATTTCACATCTTAAAATACGTAACCCTCATGAACAGACTCGAGAAAAGCCTGCTAAGTGCATATCAGTATATTTTAGGAAATCTGCAAGAGTCTCCTGGATGTAAATCCCTCATCTCTGAAGCTCTCTGTTCAATTAACCTCAAAACTTTGACTTGAAAGCAAAGCTGAATTCTGGCAGAAAACCCTGGGGGAGGGGGACGGGGGGAACATCGGGAGAGAAAAGATAAAATGCATTTAAAAATGAAATCTAAAATGGCTATCTTTGCAAAACAGAGCCATTAGCACAGCTGCAAAATCATTTGTCAAGTGCGTGCTTGATGCACCAAGAAGAGGCAGAAGCCTTTCCCACAGCCTCCCCAGCTGCTAACATGGAGCAGAGCAGCCTCCAGCAACGCGTGGAGTATCAGTGAAGATCAGCTTAAGGATTTAAAAGTAGTTCTTGCTTTTGCTTGAGGGTAATAAGGCACTGCAGTGGGAGTGGGGGAGAGGCAAAAGATTGAGGAATTCCATCTCCCATATGGTATCACTAGATAATCTTTATGATTTGGCACAATGCCCCATCCCTGCAGGCATTCAAGGCCAGGCTGGATGTGGCTCTGGGCAGCCTGGGCTGCTGGTTGGTGACCTGCACACAGCAGGGGTTGGAACTGGATGAGCGTTGTGGGCCTTTGCAACCCAGGCCATTCTATGACTCTGATTCTAAAAAGAAGAGCTTGTCAGCTCAAGCAACTAGGGAATTTTCCATACACAAAAAGAGCAATTTCAGGAGGAAAAAAAAACCAGAGTTGCCCTTGGGGATAAAAAGGGATTTCACGTACATTTTTCAATTTTCTTCTCATTCCCCATTAAGTCAAACATCAGCATTTTCTTGAACTAACCCAAAGTGTTTCAAGCCCTGTCAGTGTTAAGCTGCACGACTTCAGGCCATTGCCTGCCTGCACCGCACTTTGGGGTGTCGTACATTCAGAGCCTTTCCAAAGCAAACGGGACAACTTCACTTCATACTCCTCACAAAGTATGGCTCAAGCATTTGGTCACTGAAATCCCAAAGGAAACTTGAGTTTGAGAGTATTAGGAAAAGACAGCTCCATAGTGATCAATGAGTATGACAATCCAGATACGGATTTTGCCCCAAGAAGTCACTGCAGTGTTTGCAGCTGAGTCAGGAAGATCCCACATCTTCTTTTGCTCCATCCCTGGAGGTGTTCAAGGCCAGGTTGGATGGGGCCCTGGGCAGCCTGGGCTGGTATTGAATGTGGAGGTTGGTGGCCCTGCCTGTGGCATGGAGGTTGGAGCTTGACGATCCTTGAGGTCCCTTCCACCCCAAACCATTCTGTGATTCTGTGTTCTCTTCTTACTCATCCACTGTTGATGGTTGCTGGAAATGAGCACAGAGCTGCGTGAACCTGACCAGCATGGCTGCTTTCATGAAGCCAGCTCAGCCCTGTGCCCTGCTCTGGGGAGCTGCCTGGGCAGCATCCAGACCATGAAAACCCAGCACAAAGAGTCTCAAAGCACGGTGCGGTTCAGTGACCTGAAACCTTCAGCTCAGCAACCAGAAAGGAAACCTGAAAAAGTGAACTGCTTTTGTTAAAAGTACCAGAAGTAAATACTCTGGCAAGCCTAACTACTTCAAGAAAAAAGGCATACATGGTACAGAAATTATCTGTGTATGTATATTTTTTGAGTTCTTACATTCCAGTCAGGATAAAGGCCAACCTTAAACTAGCAGAAGCAATTTCCCAGGAGGGAAACCTTTCACAGAGCTCTGCTAGCAAAAATAAAACCCTCCACTGCACACACATCTCCCTCACCAGAGATCAGAGATGGAGCCAACCACCTGTGACAGCTATTAATCGCATCCCTTAACGCCGGCTGGGCAGGACGTGGGCATGGCTTGGAGGACAAGAAGAAAACCCTACACAAAACACTGGTTTGTGCTGATTGCAATAGGAAAAAGCATTTCAGATTCGCTGTTCAGCCTTTTCAAATGGATGAATGCTTTGTTGTCGAATCTGCTAAAAAAATCCCTGGCATTTCTTGGAGATAGGAGATTCAAGTTGGTTCAGGATTGGGATTTTTTGTTTGTTTTTAACAAATAGAAAGGAAGCAATGAATGAAATGGCTTTCAGATAATTATAAAGTTAAAAGTAAATGGATTGCCCTGAGAGTGAGTGCTCCATCCCTGCAGACACCCAAGGTCAGGCTGCACAGGGCTCTGAGCTGTCTGTCCTTGTTCATCCATCGCACTGCAGGTGGAGTAGATGACCTTTAAAGGTCCCTTCCAACTCAAACCATGCTAAGATTCTAACCAAAGCAAGGCTGACCACTATTTTGTAGAATCATAGAATCATGGAATCATGGAATCATAGAATGGCCTGGGTTGAAAAGGCCCACAATGATCACCTACTTTTTTTGGTGCAGTGTCGCCAACCACCAGGCTGCCCAGAGCCACATCCAGCCTGGCCTTTCCAGGGGTTGCAGCCTTTGGGCACTAATAAATATCCACTTTTTGGAAGCTGAGCTTGCAATGCATAGATATCTCAGAAAACCACAGTGCAACAGAAGTTGCAGGCAGAAAATATTTTGCTAGCTGCAGAAGCTGAGTGCTTGCAACTGCGGGCTCCCGAGTGCCTAAATGAGTTTGAAAGAACTGTTAAGCACCATTCACAAAAAGAGCTGTCTCTCTTAAATGCTGTAGCAGGAAAATAAACTCTGCAGAGCCTCAGAAGTGCATTTAAAGCCCTTAGGGATGCAGTGCTACAGGTGCATCAGCAGAATTGCTTCATCTGCTGCGAACTGTGCAGCATCTTCAGCAAACCAGGTCAAACTCACACACCCTGCAAAAGAACACCTCCATTGGGTTCAGTTGAGCAGAAGGGCTTTTACTGCTCAAGAAAGATGATGCACAGAGCATCTGAATTGCTCACCGGTGGTTTTAACATGCATGTCTTAAAGTTCAGATCTCTCCTTGATGAGCAATTGTGCCAGGATGGTAGACTGAGAAAGAAGCAAGAGGTTTACATGTTGTCCCGAGGGACATGGATTAGTGGGAAATGTTGGTGACAGGTGGATGGTTGGACTGGATGATCTTAGAAGCCTTTTCTAATCTTGGTGATTCTATGATTATAACATTAGTAACCATTTGACCTCCTCCAGCACCAAAAGAACCATCCAGAGGGTTGAACTGGCATGAACACAAGCTAGAGAGAACTTGCAGCAAGCTGGCCTCTACACCACCCTGTCCTAAAGGTTCAGCTGAATTCCAAGGCCTCCCTGATAAGGCCCAGCTGGGTAACAATGCCTTTGGCTATGGAGGTTGCCAAATTGTGAGAAAGAACACAGAGCCCTGCAAGATAAGAAAGAAAAACTGAGGACAGAGTGTGATAGGTAGCAGCTCAAAGGTCTGAAAGGAGAAAACTCAACAACAGAGTGGCAAAAGATCCTAAAAGGGCAAAAGCTGGGCCCCATGAGCTCAAGAAGGCAGCTTAGTAGCATGATGATCCACTCAACTGTTGCCTGTGGGCAATAAATACAACGTTGGGTGTCTTTTTCAGTGGTCTGCATAATGTTGTGCCACACTAGTCCTTGCTATCTTTTATGTACAAGAAATGCTCCAGGAGAAGCTGTGGGTGCCCCATTCTTGCAGTGCCCAAAGGCATGGATGGGGCTTGGGGACAGCAGGGGCTGTGGGAGGTATCCCTACCCATGGCAGGGTTGGGGCTGGGTGGGCTTATAGCTCCCTGCTAACCCAAACCATTCTAGGATTCTGATTCTATGAGAGGCAGCAGGTTACAAACTATTAAGAAGCTTGTGTGTTTTTAAAACCCAGATAGGATGAAAAAATACAAGTGTAAGAGCCTGCAAACAGGAAAAGCCAGTCTTAAGTCGAGAAACTTACCAACAAAGGAATATTGGAAATACAAGCTAAGAGAGTGGGACACGTTCCCACAAGCTCTGCCTCCCTGAGCCCCGATGACAGGGAAGGGAGAATCATATCTGGGCTGGAGGCAACATTCGTGTTGGAAAAAAGGGCAGGGAGCTGAAGAAAGGATGAGAGGGCTTTGTGAAAGTCAGTGAAAGCTGATGGTAACTCAGGAAGGAGGATGGCAGGATGGAGGATGGCAATTCTCCCTAATTTATTTCATACTACCTTCTTCTTCCTTTCCTTTTCCATGCAGCATCCACAAGTGCTCACAGAGTGGTTTAGATTGGAGGGGTCCTTAAAGATCATCTTGTTCCAACCTCCCTGTTACAGACAGGGTTGCTCCCCACCAGCTCAGGCTGCCCAGTATCCCAGCCAGCCTGGCTTTCAGCACCTCCAGGGATGGGGCACCTCAGCCTCTCTGGGCAGTGCTGCCAGGGCCTCACTTCCCTCCGAGTAAAGAATTTCTTCCTAACACCTAACCTAAATCTCCCCTCTTTTAGCTTAAAGCTATTCCTCCTCAAGATCACAGATTCAACCAGGGCATGTTTGCTGCAGCCCAGGCTGCCTCTGATTTTAAGGTCTTCAATAATCTCCTCCATTAGTGGAGCACCAGGTCCAGCAGTTCTTCACCTCTCGTGGGTCTGTCCAGTACCTGAACCAGAAAGTTATTGTCAGTGGAGTCTCCTTCATTGCTTGCAGGCTGCTATGTTGTTTTTCCAGCAGATGTCCATGTGGTTGAACTCTCCCAACAGGATGAAAGCCTGCAAGCATGAAACCTCTTGCAGCTGAAGCAAGAAGACCTCATTAGCAGGTTTCCCTTGATCAGAGGAGCTGCCCTTCATTGCTCCAGTCCAAAAACCAAGACCCTTCACCTTTTTTATTTTTTAGCAGCACTGCTTGTGACTGGTTCTCAGTTGCACCTTCTTAACATGGTTGCCCCTTTCTGTTTTTGAAACCACTACCCATACCTTCTCCTTCCAGCCCCACAGCTTTGTATTTGCTGGCTAGGAGGACTGCAGGGACAAATGGGAGAGGCTTCTCCATCTGCTCCAAGCAGAGACAAGCTTCCAGTCCCCCTCATCCTGTATGTTTGCTGTCAAGTTGGAAGCCTTATCTATTTCCCCTTGCCAGGACTTAGTGCTGTTGGCCTGCCTGTGCCACTGCATAATACCAAGCATCACTCTGACTGCTGGGTACATCTCAGCCTTGGTGACTTCCTCTTGCATCCTGCTCAGCTGCTCATCTTGTTCACAGCTCCTTGCAGGAGCCTCAAGCTGGAGCTCTGTGCCTAGGTGCCTCCTGGAGCCACAAGCGAGCTAGCTGTAAACATGCTGTCCTCCTGCTTTGCTGCTCTGCACATTGCCCACAGAATATGGTATTTCAGTAGACCTGCTGTCTTTAGTCCTGTTGACAATGGTGCAGATGGCTTTCAGCAAAGTGCTGGGCAAGGCAGTAGCTCCACCTCCTCTGGCAGCTCCACCTGGGCTCCACTTCTTGCTCCAGCCTCCAATCAGAGCCCAGAGGCTGCTTCTGCTCAAAGCTGTACAACAGCTGAGCATTCCACTCCCCAGCAGTGAATGAGAGGCAGATGAGAATAAAACATTTTCTCTGGACTACCCCCATAGAGCACACCTGCCTGGACACTGGCAACATCAACCCACACAAGATTCCACCAGCAGCCTGTGGCAGTGGCAGGACCAGGGCTTTGATCTTCCAACCCTATGCCTTATAAAGCAGTCATCCTTCCAACCTGCATAGGGGTCCCATTGACAGAGGCTCAGATGACATCTCACCTACCCACAAGGAGTTTTCATCTTACAGATCTTTGTGACTTAATTGCTAAAAGCATCATCAGAAAGTTTACCACCACAGCCGGCGATCGAGGCTGCAAAGCTTTCTCCTTCTGGCTGGCTTACTTATCATCCACAGCAGTTTCTCCCAGTAAGTGTGCTGTGTGGCATCACAAGCAGCTGGGTTAACACAAGTGAGGAGGGGAAAAAAATGTAGAGAACAACATGTTAATGTAACATTACCAAACATCTTCCAGCTGTGGGCAACACAACATGAGCTGTATAAACAGAAGGGTCTTTTCTAGACCTACAGAAGAAAATCTTTTTCTCTAAAATACGTAGCATTGGAGTACAGCAATCAGACCCATGAATAGGCTGAGTGCCTTGTATCGTTCATCCTATTTTCATACCTACAGAGCATCTTTAAGACTGACACGACATGCATTTTAATACAGCACATCAGTCATTTCGTGGACACTTCATCCCTATGACAACCCATCATTCACAGAGCAACAGCTCTCCTGTTGCACTGCAACAGTCAAACCTTCAGCAGTTACAGCAGTGCCTCGCCAGCCCAGTATGACCTACGATGCTTAAGGTTGTCTCAGAGGTACCAGCAATGCTCTTACAACAGATAACCAAATCATCATCATCTCCACCTCTGAAAGGTGAATGCCATAGTTGTGTCCTGACATTCACACAGCAGTAGAAAGGGTGAAGCATCTCAGAGTCATGTCCAGGGGATGACGGTGGTTCTTTCTCATTGTTTGCTTCCACTGCTTGGGGGACGACTGGCAGCTTGGAAGACAGCCCTGCAATGGCTCTAAACAAAAGCATTTGGCTTTTCATGGATGCTTATGGCCACAGTCTGCTGACTTATAACACCCTCAAGATCCATTCATGCCACAGCACGCACAAGACACGGGGATTTGGATGTTGCACAAACACCACTAACCATAGGTGCCCAGGATTTAATGAGGTGAACTCACACACAGTCCATTCACAGAGGTTAACAGATATTAGGAAATGTTTCACAGTGAGGCAGTGGCACTGCTGCCCAGAGAGCTGTGGGTGCCCCATCCCTGCAGCACCCACGGCCATGGATGGGGCTGTGGGAGGCATCCCTGCCCACTGCAGGGCTGGGTGGGCTCTAAGGTCCCTTCCAAACCAAATGAGTTACAAGTCATCCTGTGAAGCTTTGGGACTGTACAAGCTGCAGGGCAACAGAGAGCTGATCTGCTGAAAAACCAGAAGTCACAGAGCATTCTTCTACCTCTCAGTGATGGCCCAGGGACACAGCATGCTGACCCACCTCCTTTCCTGCCATGTAGAAATGATGCTACCTACTGTTTCTAAGTGAGGTGGGGACAGCCATAGTACTACTAATGAGCTTGCAAGGTTCTGCTTCAGTCCTGCCCACTCTCCCTTTAACATCTGCCTGCATCATAGAATGGCCTGGGTTGCAAAGGCCCACAGTGCTCATCCAGTTCCAACCCCCTGCTGTGTGCAGGTCACCAACCAGCAGCCCAGGCTGCCCAGAGCCACATCCAGCCTGGCCTTGAATGCCTGCAGGGATGGGGCATCCACAGCCTCCTTGGGCAACCTGTTCCCTTAAGGAATCTAATACAAGCATAGAACTGTAATTAATTTCTTTCCCACACCACATGCAGAGCTGGTGACAAAGGACCAAAACCATGGAAGCAGAGCTCTGCAATCCACACACAGAATCAAAGTCTCAACCTTTTCATGTAGCCCTGCAGCACAACTCCCCTCTTTATCACCTCTGTAGGAGAAAATGCACATCAGCCAGGAAAAATAAGCTTTAGACAAGTGTTTGCATCCAACTCACAGACACAATGAGAAGTGAAGGCAGTGCTACAAGGTTCTCCAGCACTGTAATTAAAGAATCCCAGTCTTCAAGGTTTTAATTGGAACATTTTAATTTGAACAGACAATTCTATTATCTTCTCAACATATCTACAGTGAAGCTTACAGCCATTTTGTGTCTGTTTCTCCCCCCTCCAATGGCTGAGCCATTTCAACCACAGTCAATTTTTCTTCCCTCGGATTTGTTATATTCAGTATATTCAACGCCACAGCAGCCAGGATTCTGTACACGTTCAGCATACATCTAACAACAGCACACAGCTCCCAGCCCTGATATTTAGTTTTCAAATGAAGATTGATGCAGCAGCCGAGTCCAATTAGCAAATTCCAGATGTTGAGACAGAAGTGCACTCATCACTTCAGTCCGCACGGCCTGACAGATAGACAGCACACATCACGCAGTGCTATTCAGTGTCACAGTTACAAGAAAGGAGTGCTATTACAGACATTTTCCCTTGTACAGGAACCTGTACATGACAGCACCTTCCAAGGCTTTAGCAAAGCACATTGAGAAGCCAGCATGCTGCACAGTGCAATTTCAGTTCCGTTGCACGCAACGTGGACAACAGTGCACTTCAACAGGTCTCCACATTCAAGAGTTAGATCAATACAATCAAAATATTGAAGGTACATATTTCCCTTTGTCTTCGTGAAAACTTGTGCAAGTTTGATTCCTTTTCCCTTTTTCTTTTGGTTAATGGCAGCGTGTCTGAGTGAGCCCGGGGGAAGGGCCCACAAAGACTATATGCTAAGGAACAGAAGGGCATCCCAGCAGCTGTGCAAAGCAGCATCACACTCACAGCCTGGGAAGATACAGCAGAGTGTGGTTAACTCCACGGGGTGAGCCCTGCAGGCTGAGGGGAAGCAAGCTGATCAAAGCAAGGGAATAAGTGTGATAGACATAAGCTAGCAAACAGCTGGAGTGCTCCACAGTCTGGGAAGCACTGGAATGGAAAGGTGAAAAGAACTGCAGGTGCCATGAGACATCTGAGAACTGTTTGTTTTCCCTGGAGGATGCGTGGGGTCCACACGTTGGGTGAGCTCTACCACACAGCACCCAGCAGCACTGTAACACTGCACAAAGGGGACTATTTGCAGAAGATCTGGGAGGGGGAATAAAAGAACCACCTGCTGCCACTGCTCACAATGACAGTGTCATTTTCACATGAAGACTGCAAATCCATGCCATCTCCCCAGATGCCTGCAGTTTCGGTAAGAGATAAGAGACTACAGCAGCCAAGCAATTACATTAAAAAAGAAAAGAGAACAGCCTTCTTTGCTTCTCTATTATTTAGCTCAATATATAATTACTATGTTAGGAAATTGCATAACCTTTAAGTGTGTTTTATGTACAGCCTATTATGGGGAAAACAGTCCCTTTCAAATCCTTCTCGTCTGACTCATGATGTGTTTTGGACATACAGCAACAGCAGAAGTTCTGAATGGGATGGGAGTACAACATCCAGGCAGCTGCAGACAGCACAGCCATAGCTCTGAAGGGTGAGCAGTAATATTCAGGGCTTTCGTTTGCAATATAAGCAGGCAGCCCCAAAAATCCAGAGCCTGGAAATGGAAGAAAGGCATGGCCAGCTTGCATCTCCCTTGTTGTGTGCTACAGGTCATCAGCCACTCTGATAAATACAAGTGTTCCCTATGTCAGCTGTAACCTTGGGAACAAGTTTGCTCTACGAGAGTAGGAAGAAACAGATATTACAATGAAGTGTTTAAGCCACAGGACTTAGAAGTTTAGGCTACTCAAGAAGAAAATTAAGGAGATATGGACTGAAGCAAAAGGCATTAAGGTAGTGCTTAATATCAGTCTCCTTCATTATGGAACACCTTTTAAAAAGGTATCTTTAGGTGTTACACAGAAGGCTGCTCTCCAGATACTCCCAAGACAACTAAGGAGCCTCTATTTTCATATCCTTATGCTAAGTGGCTTTTAAGCAAAGGCAGCTTCAATCCAAAGCATCAAAAAAATGACACTTGAATTCAACACTTTTCAAAGAGGTCAAGATTGACCTCATGCAGCTGCACTGGTTTCAGCAGCAACAGGCTAACAGTGAGCAGCTTACAGTAATCCCAGCCACATGCACTGCTTGATTTCAAGTCTCCTCAGTTATGGGTAGCTATCAGTGAAACCTAGCTGGACAAACACCAATGAGTTAATGCACCACACCATTGTTATCTGAAGGAGAGAGACTTAGAAAAAAGAGAATAGCCTTACAAAATAGCAGATTACAGCCACAGAGACAAATAACTACAAAGTGAACTGATTTGGAAGAAAATCTTCTCTAGCATCTTTGAACAGTTTTAGTGTAAGTCATTTGCAGCTGCTGTTAACACTTCTGTAATGTGACAGCCTTCCCATCTGCAACATACCTGGTATGCTGGATCACGCCAACTCTCAGCTTTAGCTTTGGATGTTTGACAAAGCACACAGGAAGAGCATGAGAGAAGAAACAAAATGGAGCAATAATGTTTTGCTGAGCAGTAAATTAAGTGCTGCTTGTGCACCGTGAATCTATTCAAATGTATAGAAACAGAAGTTCAAGAGGGTAGTGTGGCTCTGAAGAGGACAGCTCCAAGTCCCTTGCTTTGCTCAGCAAGTGAATACACCTCCAGCAATCACCACCTTTTTGTTTTCCAGGTAGAATAAAAAATATTTTTTATTCCTTAGGAGTTACTTGTCCATGAGGAACAACTCCACCTGAAGGTCATAGCTCAAACATTAGCAGCAGAATCCCTATTCAGTTCTGTATTGCACTGAAATTTCTTACCTGGTATGTAACCTACTGCTCCCAAACCAGAAAACCCCCAAGTCTGAGATGTGAAGGCTACTGAAAGCACTGTTTGGACTGGTTGGTCTTGTGGTTAGATTATAACCTTTCTAGGAAACTAAGGAACTAAGCTGCCCTAACTACTTGAGGAGAAAAGGTGCTCTCAGATAGAATGCCTTTAACCCATCTATACATAACTTTGTCTTTTAATCCCGCAAAGAATGTTTAGAAAGTTCAGCAAAAATAAAATAAAAAAGATCAAAGTCCAAAATAAATCTGTAACATTTCATCTCTTGGCCCATCATGGTCATCCATACAGCTGGGTGGAGGTAAGAGTTCCAGCTTTTACTGCACAAGTAAGAGACAAGAAAGCTGCCAGGAGAGGAAACTATGCCCAGTTGTACCTTCTGTAAACAAAAGAAAATTCCCTCCCAAAAAGCAGGGAGGTACATTGTGTGAAGTGAAGGTTTCAGAGGTGGAGGACTGAGGGTCAGCTGTACCAGAGGACTCTGCAATACAAGCACTTTCCACGTTTAATCTTTAACCTAAAAGGAACTGGAAAAGAAAGACCTGAGGCAAAGCCCTGGCAGCTCACGGGTTCTCCTGCACCTCGTCTACCTCATCCACCTTGTCCATCTCATCCACTTTGTCCACCTCATCCACCTCATCCACCTTTTTCACCTTGTCCACCTTGTCTACTTCATCCACCTTGTCCACCTCATCCACCTTGTCCACCTCGTCCACCTTGTCCACCTTGTCTACTTCATCCACCTTGTCTACTTCATCCACCTTGTCCATCTCATCCACCTTGTCCACCTCGTCCACCTTGTCCACCTCGTCCACCTTGTCCACCTTGTCTACTTCATCCACCTTGTCCACCTTGTCCACCTCGTCCACCTTGTCCACCTTGTCCATCTCATCCACCTTGTCCACCTTGTCTACTTCATCCACCTTGTCCATCTCATCCACCTTGTCCACCTTGTCCACCTCGTCCACCTTGTCCACCTTGTCTACTTCATCCACCTTGTCCATCTCATCCACCTTGTCCATCTCATCCACCTTGTCCACCTCATCCACCTCGTCCACCTTGCCCTCTGTTTCTGTCTGCGTTATCTGCTTCTTCATTGAGTTAACCTTATCCTGAAGAAACCTGTTGTAGTCTATAATCCTCTTCATTTCTTCCTCGGCTTCATCTAGGTATCTGGAAGGCCTGTTCCATCGCAGGAATATACCTGAAAGCCCAGAGACAGAAAAAGTCAGAAGGACTTTTTGGTTTGTGGTCAAAAGGACAACAATGCTCATCCAGTTCCAACCCCCTGCTATGTGCAGGGTCTCCAATCAGCAGACCAGGCTGCCCAGAGCCACATCCAGCCTGGCCTTGAATGCCTGCAGGGATGGGGCATCCACAGCCTCCTTGGGCATCACACATAGGTCAGAGAAAGTTTCTTCAACAGATGGTGTAGTGCACAGATTATCCACCTATTGGTCAGGATAAAGGAGGAAAAAGTCTTGCTCATGCAGAATAAAGAAAGCCTGGGGCTTACAGAACTTACCATAGATAAGGCTGCATCACTGCAAAGATACTGTGCTAACAAGTTAAATGGTACTGAGAAGGTCCAGTGTGACCCCTGCCAAAAACTAGCATGTTGCTAAACCTCATGAGGCAGCATTATGCTTCTGGGTAAACTACGTTCCAAACATATTTTGGAACAGATTTCAAAGGGAGTGAGAACGTTAACAGCTGAGACAGACTAAGCATGGAGCAGAGACAACAGAAGCAGATGCTTCACTAGTAGCCACAAAATACATATGAGCTTGGTTTACCTTCCCAGAGCTGCAGGCTCTGTGGGGCCACAGAGGGCCAGATGACAAGGCTGTTGGCCTCAAAAAGAGGATTCTGGAAATTTTTCAGCTCTTCAGGCTGGTTCACCCAGGACCACAGGGACATAGTCTTCTGCTGCAGCTTCAGTTTAGACCTAGCAAACCCAAAGGAACAAATTAGCTTTCAGTTTTAAACTAAGAATCACAGAATCCTTAGAGTTAGAAGGGATCTTTAAAGGTCATCTAGTTAACTCTCCTGCAGTGAATAGGGACACATATAGATCAGGTTGCCCAGGGCTTGATCCAGAAGAAGACAACTCATTTTGCTTTGTCAGATTAGACTGCCACAGGCTTTCCCATGTGCTACCAGCCCAGACAAAGTAATGGATCAACAATTCAAGCTCATCCCTTCAGTACCACTCATCAGCACGGCACCAGCTTGGTAGAAACCTAAAAGCAGTTTACTCAAATGCTGTTTCCCCAGCTCTTCTTTGTCATTTCCAATTTGGGTGGAAGTTAGCTGCCTTCTTCTTTCCAGATGTCAGTCACCTACCACAAAAACAGTTTGCCTGCCAATTTTGAAAAGGACTCAGTCTTGTTAAGATTGAGTCATGAGGAACGATGGTAGGTCAACATCAAGTGCAATTCCTGGTGTTAGGCTTAAGGCAGAATTAGTGCTATGGATATGGCCCATTAGATCCCTCTGGTGGCAGGAAGCATCAGAGCACAGAAATAAATGTCTTTTCCTTGGTCAAACCCACCACCTGGAGTTAAACAAGGGTTTCTAGTCGTGGGATTCCAGCAGATCTCATCCTGTCGAGCTGTCACCCAGGTGGGATATTTGCCATCCCCACAAATACTTCAGGCAGCACAACCTTAACACTGGACTTCAAACATGCTTGTGATCACAGGTGGATGTACTCAGACATGACAGAGGTTATTACACCTAACATTCATATTCTTTCAAATTTCATTTGATTGGTTTTAAACCCGACTTAGTTGTGCAGTCTGACCAGTTCAGCAGCCCTGCAGAAGACAGGAATCTCTTCTAAGCAAAGGTTACTTTCAGGGCTGAGAGGTTTCGAAAGGCTTCACCCCGCCTTTATTTGTATTTGTATTTATTTGTATGATCAGCACTATTTCTTCCCTCTGTTCCTTCAGAGGTCTTCAGACATGGTCTTACTGGACTCAGGAGGCCTGAAAACAGACAGGTTTAAGATAAAAACAGGAAATGAAACCACTGGCAGCTGCCAACTGTCCTTTGGGGCTCCTACCCTCCTGAACTCCAGTAGTGCTGCTCAGTGCATGCCCAGAGCTGCCCCACTGGTACAGCACAGCATCAGAAGCTGAGCAGGATTCAGGTGCTGAATGTTGGCCTGCTCAAGTGCCTGAGAGAAGGAGAATCCCCCTAGCACTGCAGCACACCCTGCAACTGCAACAAGAGAAACTCACCTGTGTCCAGAAAGAACAAACCATCACCCTCACTTTTTTTCAAATCAAGCAACATTTTTACCAGACACAACCTGATATTTAAGGG
>NW_024884966.1:3689170-3690529 GCF_019232065.1 Centrocercus urophasianus
GGACGAGGCGGCGGCGGCGGCGGCGGGCGTCTGCGGCGGCGTCGGGGCAGCGGCGGCGGAGGGCGCGGAGGAGCCGGGCGGCAGCAGCTCCTTGCACATCTGCCACTGCTGCAACACGTCGTCGTGCTACTGGGGCTGCCGGAGCGCCTGCCTGCGGAACCTCTTCGGGCGGGCGGCCGCCGCCGCCGCCGCCGAGCCGCTGGCCCCGCGCCCCGCCGACGAGGGAGCGCCGCGGGCGCCGGAGGTCGGAGGGGCGGGCGAGCGGCCGTGGCTGGACTGCCTGTGGATCGTGCTGGCGCTGCTGGTGCTGCTGGGGGACGTGGGCACGGACCTGTGGCTGGCGCTGCACCACTACGGGCGGCGGGACTACGTCTGGTGCGGCCTGACGCTGGCCTTCGTGCTGCTGCCCTCGGTGCTGGTGCAGATCCTCAGCTTCCGCTGGTTCGTGCAGGACTACACGGGCGGAGGGCTGGGCGCCGTGCAGGGCCTCAGCAGCCGCGGGCCGCCCATGATGGGGGCCGCCGGGCGCCGGGGGGGACCCGGCGGGGTAGGAGGAGCCGCCGGCACCGCCACCCCCGGGGCGCAGCGCCTCTGCAGGATCTCCGTCTGGGTCTGGCAGTCCGTCATCCACCTGCTGCAGATGGGACAGGTGTGGAGGTAAGGGCGGGGGCCCGGGGTGCGGTGGGAACGGGGGGATCGCTGTCACCTCGTGGCCCGGCTTGGATGTGGAGGAACGGGGCTCGGCGTTCAGCGAGGACGTGAGCTGACGGCTTGGCTGTCAGCTCGTGGGCCGGAGCGGACGCGGGTCGGTGTGTCTTTGCTGGGAGTCGCTGCCGCCTCGCGGTGCGGTGGGGACGTGGAGCAGTGGCTGGTGGCGGAGCTGGGGTCGCCACCGCCTCGTGGTCCGAGGTGTGGGGTTCGGCATCGCCTTACGTCCATTGGGAATGTGGGGTAGTGAGTTGACTGCCTCCTCGTGGTCCCGCATGGACGTGGGGGAATGAGGTTTGGTGTCACCTCATGTCCGGAGGAGTAATGAGTTTACTCCAGCATGAACGTTGGTCACTGTCACTTTGCCGAGGTGAAAGAATGAGGATCGCTGTCACCTCGTGGTCCAGCTTGGAAGTGGGTTGCTGTCCCTCGGCTGGAATGAGGGTCGCTGCCCACTCGTTGCCCATGATGGGTCCTCTCAGCATGGGGACACCCAATGTCCGTTGGCTGTAATAGGATGCATGAGGGTTGCTGTCACCTCGTGGTTTGAGGTGGGTCAAGGTCCTCTGGTTGAGGTCGGGCTGAAGAGGTCTCCTGATGGTCCGAGGTTGACGTGGGTCACTGTCACCTCATGGTCTGAGGTTGACGTGG
>NW_024884966.1:3690539-4052280 GCF_019232065.1 Centrocercus urophasianus
GAGGTTGACGTGGGTCACTGTCACCTCATGGTCTGAGGTTGACGTGGGTCACTGTCACCTCATGGTCTGAGGTTGACGTGGTCAGTGGTACCCCATGTGGAAAAAGAGAGGAAATTTGGGGTTCGTTCCCCTTAGCTTGAAGAGAGCCTCAAAGGGAGGAGAGATGCCCCTAGAGTGGTCTGTGAGGCTGAGGTGAGGGAAATGGGGGTCACTGCCACTTTTTGGCCTGTGGGCACGCAGGTTGGTGGATGTGAGTCAGTGCTCCCTAAGCTGGAGGAGATGTGGGGGCTCTCCTTGTGCTGCCCAAAGGGAGAGAAATTCCCACAAAATATGCCCATGGGGCTGAGGTGGGGGACTGAAGTTTGTTGTCCATTCATCACCTGAGTCATTGCCCTCCACGTATAGAAGCAGGAGAGATTTGGGGTCATCCCTGCTAGGCTGAGGAGAGGTTCCCCCAGGTAAGTGTGTGGGACTGAGGAGGCCATGGGGGTCATTGTCACCTCTTGGTCCTCACTGGGCAGGGCTAGCACTCTCCCCATGTCAAAGCAGGGGGAGATGAGGAGCCCACAGTACCGAGGGGAGAGAAATTTCCCCAAAAGTCAGTGTGTGGGGAGCTATGGGAAGGGAGGATATGGAGGGGCTGCTGCCTGGGGGAACGTGACTTTGTGCCCCCCACAAGCATAGGGGGTTGAAGGGGTGCCTTAGGAATGGGCTCTTCCTGCCCCACAGGGTTGGGGCAGGACCACGGTGTGGGTTTGGGGCTGCTCATCCCTGCAGATGCTCTGAGAGGTGATGCTAACCACCCCCCAGAGGTGACAGTGTGGATGTAGGCCCAGGGCTGGGGGTGACCCCCATGCTGGCATCACTACAGAGTGAGGCCTTGCAGCCATGGGGAAGGCTGGCCCCAAGAGATGGGGGGCAGCAAGGAAGCAGCCCCATGGAAAGAGGGAGCTGTTCCAGAGAGGCAGGGGGGAGATGGGGGGCAGGCCTCCGGCTGTGGGGTCTGCTGTTTCCAAAGGGATTGGTGTCAACCTGCTGTAGATGAGGGAGGGAGAGAGGGTTGCATCTGTCCCCTGTGGTGGTGGGGAAGGAAGCAGTGGGGAAACAGGGATGTATTTCGGGTTGTTAGTGTGAGACTGAAGGTCAGAGTCGGGAACCGATGCCATGGAGCAGCTCTTGAGGACAGGCCCTGGAGCGATCAGGGGATGGGGCCGAGGAATGTCCCTGGATGCAATGGGAATAAAAGAGTGAGCGAGGAGCTGTCATCCCCCAAATGAGATGGAAGAAGGAGGCAGGGAGGGATTCTCTAGGATGAAAGCCTGTAAGATACAAACGCTTCCAGAGAGACAGCATTTTTACGGAAAGAGGTGTTGTAAGGACAACTGTAAAGACCCGGCGTGGCCCTGCGTCCTCTAAGATCGCTCTGGAGGGGGTATGGGTTAATAAGATGGAAGGAGAAGGAGGTGTGGGTGATGGAGGCTGGAGTGAAGGCTCCAAGTAGTGGCATTGGGTCCTGCATGCACGCCCCCCCTCTATATATATGGGAAGAGGGTCTCAATGGGGCTGGTTGGGCTTGAGCGCTCTTAAAATTATTGGTAGGCAGAAGGTGCTGGATTTTTGAAGGAGGGGAAAACAGCACCAAATGGTGAAGCTGGGAGGGTGCACATCCCTGCATCGGCATTTCCGATGTGAATCCATGGGGCCAAAATAACCTGATGGATGGATGGTAGGTTTTTTTTCACTGGGATACGGATGAGAAGGAAAGGAAGAAGGTGATGACTGATGAGGAAGCAATTCTTTATTTATTTATTTTAATTGGTGCTTTTTTTTTTTTCTTTTTGGCCATCTGGATAGCAGAAGGGGTTAACCCTGCTGCCTAATGAAATCGGTGGAGAAGTGGCTGGAGTTAAGATGGAGACAGCGTACGGGAGCCTGGGGGAGGGCTGTGTGGGTGGAGGCAGGGGAGGGCCTTGACACCTCTTCTGAGGACACCGCTCTGGAGATAAAAATGAATATACACATCAAAGATTTTGTATTATTTCTTTCCGGGGGGGGGGGGCGGGGGCGGCCGGCCCAGGGAGCTGCGTGGGAAGGTTGCTTGAAATGTATACCTGGGAAAGGAGCCCGTGGCACCGCGCAGCGCAACAGCACGTACATGTATTTCCTCTGCACCTTCAATGTCATTTGTGTAATGTTCTGAGCGCTCTGGTGCTCAGCTCCTGTTGGGGGTGGATTTTGTTTCCTTGTGGCCGACATGTGGACCTGGGGATGCTGAAGGGGTGGGTGAGCTGTGATGCCTACGAGGGAAATAAATCGGGATGCGACCCTTTCTCTGCTTTTCCTGATGCTGATCCCATCAGCAAAAGCGTTTCTTGATGCAGATGCTTCTTTTGCAAGTTGGGTTTCTCCTCTCTCAGAGCCAGGAGAAATAAATGGCTGTTAGCGTGGTGCAAGCCTGCATGGGCACAGACAGCCCCGGCACGCTCCGGTGAGCAGTGGGGAGGGGGATGCGTATGGAGGGGTGATTTATTTTGTCACGTGAAGAACTGAGGCTCAAGTAACTCAGAATTTCCTCCGCTTTGTTACTGCAGAGAAAAAAATCTTGGCTTGTGAGACAGTGCAGTGCTGGGGCTGCTGAGAGGGACTGGGAAGGAGCTCTGCAGCCCAAATGGCATTAGGCACAATGAGGGAGCGTGCTCTCCTGTTGATCACCCATCTTGCCAGCACGCGACTCCTGCTTTGTAGGGCACACTGGCGGTGTAAAGCTGCCTCCCAGTATCTGACCAGAGCAAGAATAACTTCATGCTGTCTGTAGGCTAGCCTCCACCAAGGCATCTTTTTCCATTCCCACTGTAGCGATTGCAAACGCCGTTAAAATTAATCTTGAATGTGGTGATGGGACTAATAGTGGAAGGCGCTGTTTTAGCAGTGTTTGCCTGCAGCTAAATCGCTCCGTGCTGGTAAGAAGTTGATACGTGGGGACGGAGGAGGAAGACCTAGAACAATGTAAGTTCAGTGCATAATGCATCCAGCCTGGTTTCCTGCATGATAATGGATATGCGCTGCGACTGCATGGAGCGTAATCAGGGCTGTACGTTATGGAGAGGCTGTCGTGGCTGTTGCTCAGCAGCTGGAAGCGAAATCGCAGAGAACAGAGGGGGCAGGTTGGAGTTGTACAGCAATCCTGTTCCTGAATTGCCGAGGGCTTGCTTCTTGGTAGACATTAGGTAATCTGGGTTTTACTTGCGGGGATAACGCAGTTCCTGCAGGGAGTTTTCTTGGATGTTGGAAACGCTCACCAGTGAGATGGATAAAGCACATTCTTATGGCAGGGACTCAAACGTACGTCAGGCTCTTTTTTTTAGCAAGGTTGTTTGTCAGTCTTTCGTGGTGGTGGATGTAATGTAGTTAATTGCGTCTGTGTAATAAGGGAGGGTGGGGGCTTTGTCTTCTGCTTGTGTCCTGGGTCCCCTATTACAAGTGTAAGAGGTAACCAGGGGGTTACTGAGGGGGATTGAGTGATGTTTGGAGTTTGTTGCATTTGTCTTCTGCTCAGCTGAGAAGTGGGGCTGTATTCATACTGCCTTCCTACGCTGACTGCTGGAAAGAAAGTGCATAGTGAAAGTGTACATACAAACATCTTTATATGGAGATTTTGAATGGATGCTTGAAGCGCTGTGATCTTAAATTGCATTCCACCGATAAAGCTTGGGTACTGGAGGGTTTTACCTTCATACATCTGCAATTTTCACCTTTCATCTCAATCCCTTAGACTATCTCATAGACTAGAACAGTTCAGCAGACTACTACAGAAGTGAAGGATGCCAGCTGGGCACACAACACTGGCTGTTGCACTCCAGCCCTGTGAGCTGCAGAAGGGAGGCTTCTTGAGGAGCAGCAGTGCAGTGCTGTGGTTTTTTGCTGGTAGGCTGAAGGTTGGTGAGTCCTTTCAGCTTGCCAGGGCTCTTGCTTTCACTGAAACCATTCATCTCTGTAAATTCAGGAAAAATAATTTTGACTTGGAGTTTTCATGTCTTGAGTAGTTGTAGAAGGTGTATTTGTGACGATTGGGAGTGTAAGCTGCATCTTGTATGCATGTTGTACTTTTCTGTACCCCTGTAATAAATGGGTCAGTGGGTCATGGTTGCTATCCTGGAGTACAAGGCTTAAAGTCTGACCTTTTGCAGTGCAAGGTGCTATTAAAGAAAACAGTATTGAATTCCATTGGATTGTCAGAACGTGGAGTTGGAGCTAAAATGAACACTGATCAGCTGAAAATCTCACTGTCTGGTGACTGTCAGTAATGGTAAGATGCGTGACTGCGGTGCAGTATATTTGGGTTTTGTTTTTAAAAATTGATTGGAATACATATTTAGAAGAGAAACATTTTGCTAAGAAGAAGAAAAAAAACCCACGCTGTATTTTGACATTAAAACACCATGTGTGTGTGCGTGTTTAAGGGAAAAACTCCTAAAGTTTAGGCAAAGACCTGACATCTTGTTTATTAGTGGAAAGACCAAATCTATGAGTTGTTCATCACTTGGTGTGCCCGGAGGTGGAAGGATGAATCAATGGGTTTAAAAGGAATATGTGATATTTAATGAGTGTGCGATGAGTAGGTTTCGGCTTTACTAAAATACTTTGCTCTGGGGTGAACTGTGAGTTGGATATAAGCTACTTTAGGTAGTTTGGAAATGCAAGCAGCTAAGATATCTAAAGATGTCTGCCCAAGTCTCTTGAAGTGGGAGGCATCGCCTTGTCAGATGACTGGTGAAGCAGCTGCTGTCCGAACACCATCTCCTTGTCTTGGTTTGGGATGTTTAATTCCATAGAGCCTTTCTGTAAATTTACTGTCTGCCCTGGCACACTCAAATGTTTTTTTCAGCTTTTTTCTGGTTAGCTTGTCTGGCAGCTAAGTTTTTCCCTTTAGCCAAGTTTTAACAGCTTGCCTTTATAGTATGGAGTTTTGTCAGCTTTTGACAAGTTGGCAGAGGGAAGACGTTCTGGAACAGATGATAAATGTGTTCTCTTACAGAACCAGTTTGGGGTATAACTTTTTTTTCCCCAGTGAAGCGGTTCTCCCTTCCAAAACCTTTACTTGTTCTGTCCCCAGTTCTAAGAGTTTTCTACAGGATCTCCATGAATACTGGGTGTGGAGGTCCAGTTTGTTAGAACGTGCCAAAGGTACTGAATCTGAAGTACAGGGCAGGTAAGCTGTGGGAGTGGGTAATAACCATCATCATCACTAAGAAGAGGCTTTCTCTCTTGAGTGGGGTCTCCATTGGTTGGCAGGACTCCATGTCTTGTTGAGTGCTACCCACTAGAGGGGGTCAAACCACAGATGTTGAAGCAGATCTGCTTCCCAGCCCTGGGAGGGCAGATTCCTCAAGACCTCCCCCTCTCCTATGGAGGAAAATGTGCTTCCCTGACCTCCTGGGAGCTCTCATTCCAGGCAGCTCAGCGCTGAGAGTGTGATTTGGGGCAGTGGATGGGCAAGGTTGGGAGGAGGAAGCTCCCTGTTGGGCATAGGGATGCTGCTGAGGAAGAGCCAAGGGGAAACAAGGTGCTCTGCAGATAAGGAGGTCGTGCAGTGATGAGCACTTGGCACTTCTCTGCGGGGTTATATGGGGACACAAAGATGTTTTAGTGCCCTATCTCTCCTCCTCCCACAACCAGCATAACGTTTCATAGTCATGGGATGGCTTGGGTTGGAAGGCGCCTCAAAGAACATCAAGTTCCAACCCCCTGCCATGGGTAGGACTGCCAACCACTAAAAGAGGGACCAGATGAGGCTGCCTACAGCCCCCTCCAACCTGGCCTTGAGCACCTCCAGCAATGAGGCAGCACCTCCAGGGATGGAGCCTCCTTGGCTTTCAGGGTGAGGATACCAGCGTTAGGTGTTTTGCAGAGACCATCTTCAGGAGTCAGAAAACAGTCCAGGAAGAGAGAAGCAGGATTTGGGTGACAGCCTGGTTTCCCAAAGGCTTGGACCAGGACGTCCCTTTTCCACTTCCTCAGGCTTTGTGCTGAGCTCTAGGGCTGAGAGTGCCATTTTTTTCCTGGTGCCCTCTGGTTTTATTTCTAACACCAATGGCAATCTGAAAACACTCTTCCTGATGGAGAGGAAGCAGGGTGCAGAGGGATAGGGAAAGCCAGCTTGCCCTTTTTTGGTATGTTAAAATGATAAGCTCTGTATTTTCTACCCTTCTAGAGACTTCCATTTTGCTTTTAGCTGAATTGAGCTGGTTTTATTCCTTGCAGTGGTTCTCCTCTCAGTACAAATGTAGGTTATTCAGGGAGCATTTCCTTTAATGAAAAGGATGTAGGAAGAACTGATGGTGATAAAGCATCTCTGTGGAGGAGAGCTGTTTCACTGCCTTGAGACTGCAAGGAAAAGAAATTGGATGGCAAATGTATAATTTTCCGTGGGGAATGAAGGTGAGCCTGTGGAGAAGGCTCCACAGAACTTTTCCATTCTGCTTTATTTCCCTTGAATTCTGACTTGATTTTTAGCACCTCACTCTCTTGAAAACCAGTGGTAGTGTAAGGCCGTGCCCTCACACCTGAAAGCTTTTATGCAGAGGGAACTATGAATCAGAGTAATGCTTTCTTACAGCTAGAGGTGAAATTAAATTGTAATTGAACATGTTAAGAGAAGATGTGACAAATGCTGTAATTTCATTGATGCACCTCCTTCTGATATGCTGGCATTCACAGTGCTCTGCTTTAGGGCATGGAGATGCTTTTCCACGGCAGATCCCAAACGGGGAAGGGCTTTCCTGGGGAGGGGAATCTTCAGGAGACGGTTGAGGAGTCTCAGGAATTGCTCTCTGTCTGCCCTTGGGTAGGTTTAGCCCATGTGCTGAGTGCTCCATCTGATGTCTGCGTTTCGTGGGCTGGCTGAGCTGTGTCTGTGCTTTCCCTATCTTGGTGTAAGTGGCTGTGTAATTCCTTGAAGCCTCCTAGGAGCCTCAGCTGAACTGGCAGCCCCATTGCGGCAAAACCGAATCTCGCCCAAGAGGAAAAACAAGGAAGAAACGATCTTAAATCTGTCCCCAAAAGCATCCTGGGATCTGAAGTGCGTGCTTCTCCTCACATCTCCTTCCTGCTAAATCAGTGAGGGCTCAGGTTCGCCTATGAAATATTCACAGTGTGTCCTTATGTGACTTCAGTGGCACGGAAGGTCTCTTGCAGAGTTGGCGCTGCATCCAGAACTGTATTGAAGCCCAGCACCTTTGCCACCAGGACCTCGTTTCCTCTGCAGAGTAAAGGAGTGCTGGATTTTCCTATCTTCATTGAGTCAGGACATGGAAGTTTCTCTCCTCGCAGCTGGAAGGGCTGGAGGTGAACTGTTGAGCCCTGTCTGTGAGCCCCGAGCCTGTGAAATGCACCTGTTGCTTGGGATGGAAAGCTGGAGGTGACCCCTTAGATTTGGGGATGGAGGAATGTTTTGGGTTTGTGTTTCTGTGCTGAACTTCATGCTCCTGACTTTGTTCTTTTGACTGTATCCCTTACAAGGTCACCATCACAGGGAGGGCTGATTGCCCAAAGCAGGGGGTGAGGAGTTACGGGTGAGTTTGCACCAAGCTCCGCTGTCTGTGAAAATGGCCATTGCCACAGTTTCTATTGCAAAAGAAGAGCGGTTTCATAGAATCGTTGGAGTTGGACCCTGACCTTTAAAGGTCCCTTCCAACTCAGTGGTTTAACCCTTTGTACTTGGTTCCCTCTGCTGAACCTTTGCCATAGAAACGCACTGCCGGATGTAGCTAACCCAGAAAGCAGCAGTGCAGCACAGGGAGTGGTTTTGAGTATGGGATTGGAATTCATCCCAGTTATGTCTAAGCGAAGGAAAAAAGAGCAACGGAGGCCGACGTTGTTGAAGTGAAAATTGCAAAGAGTGGTATAAGCAGAAGGCATTTAGATAATGTAAACAGTCTGGCATAGGAGGAAGGATGGGAGGCATTCCAGAAACAAAGGGAAAATAGTTTTTAAAACATGCCTGAAAATACACCAACTCTCGAATTCCAGAGATAATCTCAATTAGTACTTCTTCAATGTATCTTTACAACGGAATTGGAGGAGTTCACAAAAGATAATAGAGGCTATGCGATACGAAGAAGTGATATTAATTTGTTTAATTAAAGGGATGAAGGGCTCCTGAAAATAGGATTCAGTTATCTTCTGTCATAGGGAGGACTGGGATTGTATTCAGCAAACTGCAGTGTGCAGCATCGTAGGAACAAAATGGTACGGTGTTACATTGCAAGGGGGAATGGTTTGAAACTGAGATAGGGGAGGTTGAGGTTGGATATGAGGAGGAAGTTTTTCCCCCAGAGGGTGGTGAGGCACTGGCACAGGTTGCCCAAGGAGGCTGTGGATGCCCCATCCCTGCAGGCATTCAAGGCCAGGCTGGATGTGGCTCTGGGCAGCCTGGGCTGCTGGTTGGTGACCTGCACACAGCAGGGGGTTGGGACTGGATGAGCACTGTGGGCCTTTGCAACCCAGGCCATTCTGTGATTCTATGATTTCTGTTGGGATTGCATTTGGTGTTTGGGCAGCAGCAACAGCTGGACACTTTCTACTGCTAGAAACACCAATTCAAGATGCCAGGTGCATGCAAGCACACTTTTAACTATGCATCTTTGTGGATCCATACGTTTGTGTTCTTGATGCTCCTTCTTCGGCTGCATGTGTCAGGGATTATGTCTGGCCTCAGCTCTGCTTATCCATCCCTCTTTGTGGTGGGGAAGCATTTATTCCTTGCCATATTTTGAGGAGTGTTGGGGAAGACAGTAGGGACGAGGATGGAGAGGAGACCCTCATGCACATCTAAATTAAATTAGCCCCCTGGATGGACATTAAAATGTTAAGTAGCACTAAGCTCTGTATCCCAGCTCAGCAATATTTCAAGGCACTTTATTGCATTAATGGAGTGATAAAATAGAACCTGCAATTACAGTAATTTTTTCTAATTGAATATTTTGCTTTATTCTTTCCCTTTCAAAGCATGACTGTAAGTACTAGCCTTCAGGAAGCTTTGGCAATATTTATACTTTCCCTTTCTGGCGAGGGGTGTAAATACACCTCTTGGGCCTCCCATTTCTGTCCCTCGTGGCTACAGAGCTGAATGGCTTTAGAGAGAGGTGGGCTGGAGACATCAACCTCGTAGCATCTTGCTGTTACTTCTAGGAAGCCCTAGTTTGCTGGTTGGTGCAGAGAGCAGTGTGGTGTTGTGGCTTACATGCTGTCAGTCACTGTACTGGGCTCGAGGTGAGTTTTCTCAGGTATCTTTTTGATGCATTTATTGTCTGCACAGGGCTTACACCCAACAGCTGCTGCCGGTCTTTGGGAGGATGAGAACATTGATTTCTGCCACTGAAGATGAGTTTGGGGAGGAGAAGGAGGAAAAGCACTTTCTGGATGTTGCTTGAGCATTGCTGGGGGAAGGTGAGGTGGGGTAGGAATTAGGAGCATGTTTCTGACCGTGCTTGTTGAGCACCCAGGTTGAAAGCTGTTGTGATGGCAATAGAAATTAAAAACTTTGGGGCAAGGTCTACCCCTGAAATCCCTTTGAGACTGGTGTGGCAGGGGTGGGGACAAGAGAAACAGGGATTTAAACTCAACTATTGCTGATGAAACAATTAGGTGTCACTTCTGTTTTCAAAGCGGGTTTTCAACATCAGCTTTTCAAACCTAAGTTCCTACCTCCAGCTCAAACCTCAAGCAGGCAGAAAAATTCAGCTAAATTAACATAATAATTACATTGTGTGTTCTCAGTGCTGAATCTCTGGTTTAAAGAGAGATGTACGGATACTCCCTCCATACGTACACCCAGGATGGGATGCTATCAGTTTTATGCCTTTGCAATAGCTGTCTCCTCATCTAAAGGGGACTTTTGATCCAATAAACTGCTTATCTCGTGTAGTTGTCCTTTCATCTAGCGTGGGTGGTGTGTGATGGCTGATGGAAAGCGTGGTGTTGTGCTTCGTTTATGAATATTAATTGGGAGTGGAAGCAATTTGGAACAGCGTGCACCGCCAAGTCTTGAGGCGCTGACTGTAGAAATGCCTCTGTTCCTTGTGGGCATGAGCCCTCTTTTGGGGAAGATGCAAGCTGCTCTGGGGTGTGAGGTCACCACGTATAGTGTGTCACACTGATGTGTTGTCTCAGCTTTTGAGCGTGAGACTGCTTTAGTGCTGGTTTCCCATTGTTTGTTAGGCTTGGGCTGGGGAGAAAATGGGTTCACTGAGGTGCAGTAGAGAATGTGGTGCATACCAGTGCAGGCATTGGAGCAGGAGCTGCAGGTTGAGGCTAAGCACTGGCATGTGCCTGTCTCGAAAGTTGACGTGGTAGGCTTTCACACCTTTCTTTTGTGAAAGATGGATCAAATCCTGAGCAGTGCCGAGGAGTTGAGCTAGGTGATTTTGCCCCATCCCTGCAGGCATTCAAGGCCAGGCTGGATGTGGCTCTGGGCAGCCTGGGCTGCTGGTTGGTGACCCTGCACATAGCAGGGGGTTGGAACTGGATGAGTGTTGACTTCAAGGGTCTCTTCCAACTGCAGCAACTCTGTAATTCGTATGATTCTGTGAGTTTTGGGGATGAGGGCTGCTCTGACAGCTGAGCCACCCAGTCAGCATAGTGCCAGTGTCCTGTCCCTGCCAGATGTCCAGGAAAGCCAGAAATCCATACTTATGGGGTCATCTACCTTCACCCAGATGTGGCTGAACCTCATTTGTGAACCAGCGTGCTCTTTGCTTTTTGGTTGTGTGCTTTAGAACTGGAATAATAAAGCATCAAACAAACTATATTGTTGTGGGTACAGAAAAAAAATCAGGACGCTCAGTAGGACTTCGGGAAGTAATAAATTTGTTCTATATTTAATCTGGTATTTCTCACAGTGTCAGTATGAGACCACTTCATTTTACTACTTTAACTGCATCTAAGAATAATAGAATGCTTGAAATATTGAGAAAGTGGCTAATACCTGGTGGTAGCTGATAGGATCCAGCTTTAATGGTTATTGATTGGTTTCTACAGGCTCCCGCTAATATCACACCTTAGATGCTGCATGGTGAGAGTTGAACATTTATCTGTTATTTAGGATTAAAAGTAATTGTAGATACTCAACTTAATCATCTTTTGGTAGCTGAATACAGCCAGGACTTCAGATGTTATTTGCAGTTTTGCAGAAGTTATGGACGAGCTATTTGGAGTTTTATGGTGTAAAAACCTTGGAGTCCGTGAGTTCAGATGTCCTGGAGAGTTCCTTCAGCTGCTTTGAAATCATTGTGGCTTTTCTGGTTGGGATGCAAGCACCAGAAATCTTCTTTGCTGTCAGCATAAATGAAGCCTATCAGTCATGTCTTATTGCTCAGCCCTTTCTGCTGATGCCCTATATCCCAGAACGGGCAGGAGAGCCCACAGAGGTGTTCAGGATCACGTTAAGCATTGCTTTTTTAATAGTGAGAGACCATGCCTGGGTAACCCAGTGTTTACCTGGGTAATACCTCAATCGGTGCACTTCTAAACATCACCTAAATTGTTGCTTTATTACTGCTTATGCAAAGAGTGTTTTTGTTTTACCACTCAGAAATTTAATAATTCCATTTATAAAAGCAGGTTTTGTGGCATGGCTTGTTGCACAACTGGAGCTTCGTTATAAGCTCTCATTATTTTTCCTCATTGTGATCAAGCTCTGCCTGCAACGAGCCACTGAATTTACTGTTAAAACATGCAGATCTCCTGTAATTCCCTCCTGCTCCTCTCACTGGGAACTCGAAAATCACTGAGTTTTTTTAGCAGTAATGGCAAATTATTTCTGACCCTTCTGTTTCTCTTGTTGGTGTTGTGTGCTCGGAGAGAAAAGCCCTGCTAGAACTGCTAGGAGCCGTGTAACCAGAGCACAGGGAGCTTGGATCTGGGGTGTAAGTTTGATTTCTGCTACTTTGCTGAGTTCTCTGCCTGCAGCTGGATTATTTCCCCTGCTCTTACAGGGGATTAGAGGATTTGTAAACCGGAGCTCCTAACACAGGTACCTAAAAAGCTGGGAAGGTCACATCACTCTATGAAAGGATTGCAAGGTGCTGAAGGTAAGGAATGTGCTAAAGTGGATCTGCAGAAGCTGTTGTGTTTGGTTTCTGAAGCTTTTCTACTTGTCAAGGCACTGTGGGTGAGGTTTTGGGCAAATGGAAGGGGTCCTTTACACAGGCACTGAGGGATATGGGTTAGTGGGCTGGCAGTTGGACTGGGTGATCTCAGTGGTCTCTTTCAACCTTAATGATTCTCTGAAATATGGGGAAATCAGACTTCTGTTTTGTAGGAGAGCTGCTGGATTGTTTTGCCTAGAAACTGCTTTATAGCAGTGTACCAATTGGAAGTGCCATGTTCCACACCAGAGGTTGGGTCTATTTGGAAGGCAGTACAAGTTTCCTCAAGGTAACCAGGGCCAGTGCTTCTAATTGGAATCTGGTGCTAGACTCTTGGGTTCTGCCTTAAATTTACTGCTCATAAGGGACCAGAGCCCTCTACTTGCATACTTGCTGGTCTTTAGTAAAGAATTAAGATGCATGTGTTCAGGTTAGACATTTTCTGTTTATGAGGGTGGATAGCAATAGGACAAGGTGGAATGGTTTAAACGGAGACAGGGAAGTTTAGATTGGATATTAAGAGGAAGTTTTTCCCCCAGAGGGTGGTGAGGCACTGGAACAGGTTGCCATCTGAGCTCCATCAGTGCTCAAAGCCCGTCCAGCCTGACCTTGGCTGTCTGCAGGGATGGGGCACCACTGCCTCTCTGTGCAACCTGTGCCAGTGCCTCACCATCATTACTGTAAGGGTGATTCTACAGCTGCTAGATTTTGAAAAATAAAAGAGGTGGAGAAGCCAACTTGGTGATTTAAAGAAAGGCATTCGCTGCAAGAGAGGTTGGTTGGGGTCGTTTTCCTTCCAATGGTAAAAAACAGAACTGAGAACAGAGCAACAAAAGAAAAGGTTCATAGTAGAAATGCAACTTAAAAGCCTGACAAATTAAGACTGGTTTTACTGGAAGCACTGTTATACGGTATATTAGACCTCAAGGAAGTACGTTTTAGGAGCTGGGAATGACCACGAGAATTTGCCATCCCAATCATAAAATTTCCTCATGCATCCTTCGCTCAAGGATTTTAATGATAATGCAGAAATTACTTTATTTGCCCGTTTAAAAGATATGCATTGCTCTTCCTAATCATACGAGTAGAATTAGAAACAGACATCTCTGCTCTAAATTAGGCTGCTTACCCAGCTCTGTAGAGTAACTGTTATTTTCCTTGGTACGCAGTTTACCACCCAGCAGCCACGTGGAGCACATTAAATGAGATCCCAAACCTCTGCATGCAGTCAGTAATGTCAGCTGTGCCAGTTTATGATCTCGTGCTTTTGTTCCCACAGGAGTTCTGTTATCTGGTGAGATTGCATTGCTTTGGGTCAGGTTGCCTCAATGAAGCCGTTTGCTGACCGAGCCTTCCTGACTTGGAGTGGGGTTTTCTTGCACCACGGTGACTTTGATGGGGGCTGTTCCTGGGGTGTCCTGCATCTGTTCAATTTGCTTTTGTGAATTGGAGAAATAATTCTGTGTCCTGAATGGGTCAGAGCTGTGGGTGACAGGCATAACTAGCTATTGTGTGGAGCTGCCTCTGATCTATAGTGAGTGCCCGAGTTAAAGGCAGAACAGCAAAGAAGCACCAATGTCTGGTGCTTTTAGTGGAGTTCTCATTTGAGCATAAAACACCTTTTTAATTTTCTTAAGCCCTACTGGTTGTTGCAAACAGTTCACAGTGCTTGAAAGAGCCTTGCTGGGAGTGTAGAAAGGGTAACCACAGCATTTGTGGTTTCCAGTACTTGAAGGGAGCATATAAGCAGGAAGGGCTGTTTATGAAAGTGGATGGCGATAGGACAAGGGGGAATGGTTTTAAACTGAGACGGGAGGTTTAGGTTGGATATGAGGAGGAAGTTTTTCCCCCAGAGGGTGGTGAGGCACTGGAACAGGTTGCCCAAGGAGGCTGTGGATGCCCCATCCCTGCAGGCATTCAAGGCCAGGCTGGATGTGGCTCTGGGCAGCCTGGGCTGCTGGTTGGTGACCTGCACACAGTGGGGGGTTGGAGCTGGAGGAGCGCTGTGGGCCTTTGCAACCCAGGCCATTCTATGATTCTATGATTTATGTCTTAAGAGTTATCAGGCCAAATCACCCTGCACCTCTTCACTGAGTGTCTGATTGTTCAGGAGCACAGGGTGCTTAGGAAAATGCAATGCATGTGGGCACACATGTAGGGTTTTCCACCAGAATACCACGCTGTCCTCTGGCATTTCTGGCTTAGATAGCTCCTAGGTAGGAGGTGCAGTTCACTGGGCAGCCCATGATCACAGAATCATAAAATGGCCTGGGTTGAAAAGGACCTCAGTGATGAATTCTTCAGTTCTTTGAGGGTTTTTGGAGTTTGGCAGAAATTTCTTCAGCTGTGTTCAGGAAATTTTGCTTCACTTGGAGATTTTGACAAGGGACTTTCCTACATAATGGCATCATTTCTATGGGCTCAAAGCTGTTTTTCTGCAGAAACTGAGAATGGGGGTAACTACAGATAACTATGCAAGAAATGCTGTTTCCCAGACTAGTTGTGGAGACTTCTAATTTTCAGTGGAGCAAGATACTGAATATTAGAAGCTGAGTTTTGCAGCTTCTCTGCAGTGTACAGGTGGATGATCAAGTTCCATCTTAACGGCAACTCCAGTAAATCTACACAATAATGTCAGCTGAGAATTTGCTGTGCACTGAAAGGACTTGCAGACTCTTGCAGGAGTTGGAAGCCTGCAGCACCCCTCAGGACCAGGAATCATCTCCCACCTGGGACACCTATGCTGATGAATGGGATCTGGGGTGATTTGATGCACAAATTTATTGGCATAAAAGGAATGCCTTCAGCTGCAGAGGCATTCTCAGCCAAGTCATTCAGCTGTGGTTTCTCTAGCTTTTCTGCTTTTCTTTTTTCTTTTTTCCCACAGTATTTGCCATGGAGTCTAGTGAGAATTGGGTCCCCACTGGTTTTGCTGCAGCAGGCTGTGATCCTGGCTGCAAGAGGTACAGCTTAATTTGAAGAAGAATTCAGGAAGAGGGCAAGCAGTGAAAGGAGAGTGTGGGTGTTGCAAGAAGATAGATGTTGGCTATAGACATTCTGGGAGCCTACCAAGTCATGTAACAGCTAATCTTGGAGGTGATAGCAGTGTTAAGAAGAAAAGCACATTTCTGATTTCAGCTTCTGGATGCTGTGGTTTGGCTCGTGCCTTGGAGCTGTTGGTGCAGGTTGGGGCCAGATGAAGCTGAAAGGTATGTGAATGAATTGAGGAGTAGTATTGCATCAACCAGTGGCAGAATTAAATCCTGGGCAGGGTTCTTAATTCATGAGAGAGCAACCAAAGGGAAAAAGCAGTTGAACTGAGCTTCTGGTGAGCTTTCTGTGATCCTGCATTGTAGAAAGGAAAGCTCCACGTAGCACCGTCCTGTTCATGCTCTGCAGGCAGTATTGCTTTCCTTTAGCAATGCTATCTTATCTCTGAACAGAGACTGATCTGTAGGGCTTTTTGCTGAGATTTACACAGTATGTAAACTTCTGATGTTTCTTCTCATGTTCACCCTTCTTGTTTTTTTTTGTTTTGTTTTTTTGCATTATATTTTGCACATCTAAGCATCTTTCTCCAGCACTTGCTGTACTATTGCTGCTTTGGATACACAACCTTCCAGCTTTGAGGAGCACGCCTGGCCCTGGTACCCAGCACACTGCTGCTAATTCACCTCTGGCTGAGCACTGAGCAGGATTTAAGCCCACAGAGGCTCTGTATCCCCAGCGGGGCCTCAGGCCACAGACCTCGTGTTCTCCGGGATATGAGCAGAGTGTAGTATTGATTATAATGCTTACTGTAGTTATTTATTACATTCATTAGCAGGGATGAGATGAGAGACCAGCTTAATGTATTAAGTTGTCCCAGAGACACCTAGATAGTAAATAATAAATAAACGATTGAAGATCGAGTGGGACTGGTAGAAAGCTGGGACAGTCAATGTAAGAATCACGCAGACAGCCTTTTTAAATTAATAATGTGCACATTCAGTGTGGTTATTGCTTTCGGTAGCTGGTAATACTGTTACAAGGGTCCAAAATGGCTGGAGATGTATGTGAATTAGTCGGAGGATGGAGCACCACTCCTGCAAAGAAAGGTGGAGGGAACTGGGCTTCTCTCCTTGAGGAAAGGGCTCTGGGGAGACCTCAGTGTGGCCCTCCAGTTGTTAAAGGAGTCTTATAAAGAGGAGAGAGTCTGACTCTCTATGTGGGCAGACAGTGATAGGACAAGGGGGAATGGTTTTAAACTAAAAGAGGAGAGACTTAGGTTAGGTGTCAGGAAGCAATTTTTTACTCAGAGGGCAGTGATGCCCTCAGAATGAATGGACTTGGAGCTAATGCTCCTGTAAGTCCTGCTCCCCAGGGCAGATAAACCCAACCTGCTCCCAGGCAGTGCTGGAGGGAATGGTACAAGGCAGTGCCAGCATTGTTCGGTTTGAAAGGTTCAGTCCCTGCCAGGGAACACAGCTTACAGCGACTGCTCGGGTTCAGTTGCTTCTTGGGGTGGAGGTGCTGTGGCTGCTATTTCTTTGCTTCTCTGCAAGAAGAAAGAAGGGAGCTTATAAGCAGGAGGAGGACTGACAATTTACACTGCTATTACTATTAGTAATAGGAGAAGGGGGGGGATAGATTTAAACTGAAAGAGGAGAGATTTAGGTGAGATGTTAGGAAGAAATTCTTTGCTCAGAGGGCAGTGAGGCCCTGGCACTGCTGCCCAGAGCTGTGGGTGTCCCATCCCTGGAGGTGCCCAAGGCCATGGATGGGCCCTGGGCAGCCTGAGCTGGAGGCACCCAGCCCACGGCAGGGGTTGGGACTTGTTGGGCTTTAAGTTCTCCTCCAAACCAACCATTCTGTGATTCTATGATTTTATGATTGAGCTGAGCTAGGTATGTGTTGAGATTATCTTCTCTATCTACAGTCCCATGACTGTGGATAGAAATCTCAGGATTTCACCCAGAGATAAAGATGCTATTTTGCTGTGAACATGAACTTTGAATAAAATAAATCTACGGTTGAAATGATTAATGTCTTTGGAGTGGTGATCTGTTGGAAACAGAGGAGGACATACAAAGCAGAACAGGTTTTATGATGGGTATTTCCTTTAGCTCCTTATTTAATTTCCTTCTAGTTTGCCTCCAAATAAACCCTTCTTTATTGCAAGAGTTGGATGACTGTGAGCAGTCACAAGGCTGCTTCCTTTTCTGGGTTTTCTGGCTCTCATGGACATTTACCCAACCTAAAGTTATCATAGAACCCTGAGATTGGAAAGGACCACTAAGATCACCTAAGTCCAACCCCAGCCTGCCCTCACTATGCCCACTGGCCGTGTCCCTCAGTGCCACATCTAGTGTTTCCTTCAAAAGCTCCAGAGATGGAGGTATGTGAAACTAGACCCAACCCAAGGCCCAGTGCTGCAGTGGTGGTGCCCTGTTGCACAACAAAATCTCACCGTTTGATCAAAATAACCTCAGGAGGAGGTGAGAGACAGAGAACAGGCTGCCTGGAGAGGCTGTGGATGCCCCATCCATCCCTGGAGGTGTTCAAGGCCAGGTTGGATGGGGCCCTGGGCAGCCTGGGCTGCTATGAAATGTGGAGGTTGGTGGCCCTGCATGTGGCAGGAAGGTTGGAGCTTCATGATCCTTGAGGTCCCTTCCAACCCAACCGTTCTATGAGTCTATGATTCTATGACTAGCTGACAGCAGCTGAACTGAAATCCTGAGAAAGTGGCCAGACTCTGTAGTGTTCACGCTTTACCTTAAGCAGCCATGACTTGTAAATGAAGCCATTCAACTCTGTTGGCAGTGGAAACCCATGGAGATGTATTTAGAGCAATAAGCCTCGTAGCTGGACTTGCATTTTTGTTTTAAATCTTGTCTGTGTAAGGCTGTTAATTTACACAGGGCTTTACAAACACCGGTAAGACTTGCTTTCTCTGCCCAGGGAACTCATTCTTAGGGCCTCAGGCTTTCCACATGAGTGCTTTGTCCAGGTGTTAGGGCATCCCTGGGCTTCCTTGTGTACCTGTGCTCTGCATCTGTGGGTGGTTCTTGTATCAGAGCCTGTTCTGTGAATCATAGAATCACAGAATGGCCTAGGTTGCAAAGGCCCACAATGCTCATCCAGTTCCAGCCCCCTGCTGTGTGCAGGTCACCAACCAGCAGCCCAGGCTGCCCAGAGCCACATCCAGCCTGGCCTTGAATGCCTGCAGGGATGGGGCATCCACAGCCTCCTTGGGCAACCTGTGCCAGTGCCTCACCACCCTCTGGGGGAAAAACTTCCTCCAGTGCTTGGATGCTGACTGCAGTGCTGGGGTGGTGAGCACTGTACCCAGGAGGTGAGCTGTCAGCTGGTGCCATGTGATTGTGAGAGTAAACTCTTATCTGTGTATAATGCAAAGTATGTAATACTCCCCTGTAGCAAATCCTAGTTAGGACATTGTATATCTAATAACAGCCGTGCTTTGTGTTTCTTGTTGTTGGTCTGATCTGCCCCTCTGCTACTTCAGAAGGATCCTCTTAAATTAAAGGCCTGGGGAGCACAAGTCACATCTGCTTGTTCTTGTGAGGTTTTCCTCTTGCTTTTGGCCATGGTATTGAGAACTTCAGCTGGGCTGAGAAGCCCAGGTGCTTCCTGCAGGAGCCTGTTATGTCCTCTTGGTGCCCAATGGGTCAAACACGCAATGTGGTGTAGGAAACAGCGGAGCTGGAAGGAGAAGGAATAAATCAGGGGCCATGTGAGGGTTATGGGGAGATGATCGTTTACCAGCATTCATGTGCAAAAAGTGGCATCTAGACATTCAAACACTGCTAATAGCCTTTGATTAACCATTTTTGTTTTGTTCTTGCTCAGTGTGTTAATCACTGTGATTAAAATGCTTAGCCACCATGGAGATAGACGTTTTATAAATTAGTAAGTAAGCAAATCCAAACAGATGGGGTAGGGAAAATTAGTGTCTCTGGCAGGGCCAGCCTTAGTCAAGGCAGGACCAAGGAAGATTTAGGGGAGACCCTAAAAATTTCTAAGGAAATTTGGCATCCTATGTGCCTGCCAGCCTTCGTCACTCTCTTGCTCCCATAAACCTCTCCTCTAGCATTTGTCCTCTGCCTGCGGAGCCTATTGCTGTTCACAGCCCATCACTGGGTCCCAGGGTGAGCTGGGTCACCAGGATGCTGCAGCCAGGCCTGGAAGCTGCTCTTTGCTTTGCAGGAGGTGTGGTGTTAACATGACAGCATCTCCGTGCTGCAGGGGCCTTGTGGTACTGCAGACCTGCGGAAGAAGGACTGATCTAAACTGGAGCTCTGCTAGCTGGTTAATTGTTTTCCTTTTCATAGCAATGGTAAAGGAGCATCACAGATGCTCAGCCCCTCTTCTGCCAAATGTGTGTGGATACCTTCCTTCTTTGGGAGAACAGCCTGAATTTATGCTGTCAGGCTTAGGGCTGTGTCCTCACCTAATGTCTTTCTTCAAGGAAGAAGGAGAGCTGGAAAGGGTAGGAGAGACACCTCACCGTGCTTGCAAGATCTGGAGTTTTGATAGGTGTCAAGAAGCATCAAAATCAGCACCAGTGCTTTCTCTATGGCTGGCTGAGACAAAGATAGAATTACCTAAAGCAGGGAGTGGCTGTGGAGGTCACAGTGAGCCCCATTGGCAGCGCTTCGTCGTCTTCCTTCTGCTTAATCTGGTTTGCTCTGGAGCTCGTTTTCTGGGAGAACTGAAAAGACTGAGAAGGTTTGGTGTTTTTTGCCTATTATGTGCTAGGATCTGTAGCTAGGATTTCCGATTTCTTCTCTAAACAAAAGACTTCCTAAATCTTTCAGGATTGCTCTCCTGGGATAACTGCATTCACAGAAATGGAAGCACTTTGAAGAGAAGGACACCAGCAGAAACAAAGATAGCTGAAACGGACTTGGTCCTGTTCTTACTGAGCATGTCAGGGCTGAATATGGACCCACAACACAGCTGCTATTCCTTTTCCACTTGCTCCAGCCCAGCCCTGCATACTCCTTTGTATATTGTGTGAAAAGCTGCAAGTTTTGCAGTACCTCACTTGAATCAGTCTGACTTCAGTCTGTAGTGGCACTGGATCACTGCAGTGTTCCTCTGTGTTCCTTTTGAGGTTGATTTTTTGTTTTTCCTTTTTCAGAGGGATTTTTATGGACAGTGCAGCAGCATGGCTGATGGGCAGCACGTTTTGGGACGTGAGGGGGATGAATCATAGAATCACAGAATCCATTTGAGTTGGGAGGGACCCTTGAAGGCCATCTGCCCCACTCCCTGCACTGAGCAGGGACACCCACAGCTCCATCAGTGCTCACAGCCCATCCAGCCTGACCTTGGCTGTTTGCAGGGATGGGGCACCCACCTCTCTCTGGGCAACCTGTGCCAGTGCTTCACTTGCCCTTACTGAAAATAACTTCTTCCTTACACCCAGGCTGGCTCATAAACGTGATGATGAACCCCTTGTCCTTCACCTTCTAAAGAGTCTGTCCCCTTCTTCCTTCCAACCCCCCCCTTTAGGTAGGCTGTTCTCATGTGTCCCTGGAGCCTTCTCTTCTCCCAGCTGAGGTTAGCTGTGTGGTTGGGGGAGGAGCTCACAAATGGGATTTGGGAGGAGCTGGTGCTCCTCAGACCCTTGAGTTGAAAACTGGGCTCATCTGGAGCCTCTGGGTGGGGAATTTGGGAAGAGAAATTGGAGGGGTTGGATGGTGTGAAGTCACTGGAAGCCACCTCTGTTGGTCCATGCTTGGGTTTGCTTCAAGGTTCCCTCCTCCCATTTAAGCGCTGCATGCAGTGTGTGAGTTGGTGGAAGTGCGGTGCAGGGCTGCCGATGGATGCTGGCACGCAGCAGCCAGCAGCAATGGCTGCAAAGCCTCATCACGTGCAGCAGCGAGGGCTGCAGCTGAGCAGGTTTTCAGGCAGAAATCACATGCTTGATGAACTCGGAGGGTTCGTTCCTGGCTCCTGGTGCTCGTCTCTGACCCTAGGCAATACTCCAGCTCATTTAAAAGTCACTCCTTTGCTTGTTGGTTGTTTTTTTTTTTCCTTTCTCCATCCGCTTGCTGTAGTGTTTTCCCTCCTGTCCTTATATGAACCATCCATCTTTTTCTTCATCTTTCTGATTCCTTTCTTAGCTTGAGTAATCACAGCAATTTTCAAGCCCCAAGCTTGTGCCTCCTTTCTTATGCCAGTCCTCCTTCCCTGCTTTCATCTCTTGTTTTTTCGAGGGGAACTCACCTATATGCAGAAATGCATAAACGGAGCTAAATAAAAGCAGATAGCTTCTTTTCAACCTGAAATATATATCTGGAGACCTAACACCCAGTACTTCTATGCCTTTACAGGCTACGTTTGTTCAGTGCTCTTCTAAGGCCATTGAGGCATTGAGTATGGAGCTGAGTGTGTTAAGCTGCGCAGTGACCACAATTCCAAGTGCATTGCAAATATTTTATTTGCTGCGTGTTGAGGTTTTCAGAAACTGCTGTACTGTTATTGCCAGGAAAATGCTGACATATATTTTATGTAACACATCAGATGTGATACAGACTCACTTTGCAGAACTGAGTAGCATTGCTACGGCCAATTGTTCGACACAGCACTTTGCTACGTTTTCTGACATGCTTAATAAAGATATTCTCATGATTCTAGATTCAGCCTGAATGCCATTAACTGCTGGCTTTCTGAGAAAGCAGGAACGCAGCTCGTAATGCCAGACTCTGCAGGTTTTGTTCAGCAGCCATTACATATGACTTCAGAGCTCCTAAATGCTGAAAATAATCAGCACCTGCGCCGGCTGGCGTAACCTGGGCTGCTGCTTTCTGTCCATCGGTGTTGTGCAAATTGGCTTCGCCCGTCAATTAGGGTAAGGCAGAGCTTTGGGGCATTTTGTCGGGGAGGGGGCTGGAGACAGTTGAATGTTCTGGCACAGAGGAGACCTGGCAGAGAATATAAGGAGAGTGTCTGCTGTCAGCTTTTGTTAGGGTCCCTGTGATATCCATGTGTTGCCTTGGCAGAGTTCTGAGTCCACAAACTTCTCTATCTCGCAGCCAGAGTATGAAATTGTTCTCTCAGTAGAACGGGAGCCGGCATAGCGTGTCTCGTTGGAATTGGTTGAGCTTGGAATTAACATTTTTTTACTTACAATCTTCTGGGGAGGATATTAGGATATTATTAGTTGCTGTCCCTGGCAGCGTTCAAGAGGCGTGTGGATGACGTGCTGCATGATGTGGTTTAGTACTAGTGGTGGCAGTGGTGATGAGGAGACGGTTGGACTGGATGATCTTATAGGTCATTTCCAACCTTGTGATTCTATGATTCTATGCGGGGCAAGAGGAAAGCAGAAAAGCTGCAGTGGTGTTTTGGGGTTGTACCTGGTCTTGGATGTGGTTTTGATATGCCAGCAGAGAACACTCTGCTTGTTGTATGCTGGAGGATGGTGTCGATTGACTTAGGCTTATTTGGGAAGTATTTGCCCATGCCATATGAACTTTGCATGGTTTCCCTTGGAGCAGGAATCAGACTGACAGCACACCCTTCCCAAGCAAGGTTTCTCTGCTCCTTGGGCACAGCCAGGTTTCTCCAGATTTTGCATTTTCTGCTCAGTAAGTGTCTTCTTTGACCATGTGAGCTTTTAAGGAAGCTAGCGTGCAGGAAAAGGATTGTGGCCAGGACAGGTGAGATCTTTTGTGCTGCATTTTCAGATCGTAAGGATACCCAGTTTGGTGCCAAAACTGGAGCTGGGAGCTGGCGAAAGCTGATGGGAACTCAGTGCCCTCGTCCAGGTCATCTGTAAAGATACTGAACAGGGTAAGTCCCAGTACAACCCCTGGGGAGCACCACTCGGACCGGCCGCCAGCTGGATGCGACTCCATTCACCATCGCTCTCTGGGCCTGGCCCTCCAGCCAGTTTTTATTCAGTGAACAGTGTACCTGTCCAAGCCACGGGCTGCAGGAAAATACTGTGGGAGACAGTGTCAAAGGCTTTGCTAATGTCTAGATGGATCCCATCAGCAGCCTTTCCCTCATCCACCCGGCTGCTCACTTTGGAATTTGATTAATTTCAACCAAATTTTTCAGTGTACATTTTGAAGATGTCCAGTTTTGTCAGAGTCCATGAAAGCAGAGGAGAAAAAGAACCTGTTGCAGTCCCTACGAGGAAAAGCTGCCATGCGTTGTGTCAAAGGGTCTGTGGGTGAGTCCTGCAGGAGCTTCATCACTTCCTTTGCTCATAGACCCATTCGTCTTAGAGAAACATTCCTCTTCCACAAGTATGTGTTTGGCAGGAGTGATGCTGTCACCCAAGGTTGGGATTCTGGCTGTCCTCCTGATGTCATTCCCAGCTCAGCCATACGGCACCCAAGGCCTTGCAGGGTGTGTGACACATCCAGACGTGCTTTGTAGACAGATGCAAGCTCTGTTTGTTGGCCTGGTTACTGAGATTTTCTTCGATTGCATTGGTTTAACTCAGTAGGAGGTTATTTGAGAAGGAAATGAAAGGCTCAGCGAACAGTGAATGCTGAAGAGGTGTTAAGAGGAAATACCAGATGTGTAAGTTTTAGGGTTTTTTGGTTTCTAATTCTTTTACTGTCTCTTCAGCCAGCCTGGTTTTGAGCAGGGTAGGTGTAAGCTTGTAAGCATAGGTGAGTGCAAGGATGCCTTTAGGAGCAGAAGACTCCCTGCTCAAGTGAATGAGTATTTCTGTGCAGAGAGGACCTGGCAGACAACGGAGCTGAGGATTTGCTATTGGGCATGTAGAAGAGTGGGTCTTGGTCTCTGGCAGAGAATGATAAGGCCCCTGCAGCCCCCCACCACCACAGCTGTGGCACCTGAACCCCTCACAGGATGAGAAAGCACAGTGTCGTCTTTTAGAAACTCTTTTTACAACTTTCATTCCATTTCTCTTCTTAATCACTGGGAATGCTGAACAATTTTGAATTCATTTTCCTGTCAAAAGGAGCATTTAAATGGAAAAATTGATTATATGAACGGATGAGTCTAAGTACTACAGAAAAAGAGGGCAAGATTGGCTGCCCTAAAATCAAAACTTTCCTAACCATTACAAGTGATCATGTCAATTATTTCAGAGGTCCTGGTAGCAGTAAGGTAATGAGAGGGAGATTTGATTGCTGAAGCAAATGTAATTTACGCAGCATTAAGATCTGACCAAAACTGTGTTCTGAGGCAGTGAATTGCATTCTTATTAGATGACTGTGGTTTTTCCCCTTTTGCTATAGATGCACAGACTTATTGCTATTCAGGCCAACTAGTCAGGAGTACAATAATATCCCACCTACTGCTCCCTGATAAGTGATTTCCATCCAACTTACAGCAAAATGTCTGCCTCCAAAACACGTAATAATGATGGCCCTAGAGTTTCGTGTACTTGAAGTTGATGTACTGGAAATGGGGTAAACCTGGAGATCTCCACTTTGCTTTGTAATGCTTGAAAACTCAGGCTGCCCTCAAGAAGGAACCATGCCCAAGTAGTGTCCATCTGGACTGAACTTTAGGGTAGGAGGAGATTCTTCTTCTTGGTTAGAAGGTTTTACATACTTTATCAGTCACTTTCCAAAACCAGTCTCTTCTTAATTGGTGCATTTGTCTTACCCAACACTTCATGTCTTTCTCCTGCCCTAAACAAGTTGGTTTGATGCTCTTAAGCCTAGCATTGCTTTGCATCCCACATACTAACCAGTATGTTGTTCTCCACTTCCTGAGCATTCATTCCCTGTTTAACATTTCTGCCTGGGAAGGTGTGAAGTTGTCCAGCTGGTATTATAGCCCAAGTATAATGTGACATCAAATGATTTATAGAAAGGAAGATAAAATCTCATTTAATGAAAATAAATCTTCTGAAACAGTGCCTAACCTTTAAAGTGAGCACGAGTGCTTCTGGAGAGGTGTATTCTGTAAAATTACTGTTAGGGTAAGTCTCTCTCTTGGCTCCAGGGCATTAAAACTCAGTCTGTGATCTTGATAGTGTCTAAGAGCTGACCTGGTGGGTCAAGAGCTGGCACATCATTTGAAGCCTACAGTGTGTGCAGTGTCTGCACTGCGCTAGGTTTAATACGGCGTGCCAAGGACTGAACCAGTGTGCTTGGATGGAGCCTGAGGGTTGGTATCAGCCCTGTGTTCAGAGGCAGTCCTCAAAGCGATGACATACGATGTGTGAACCAAGGAAAACAGCTGGACCTTCTCCAGAGAAGCAAACAGACCCCTCTTCAGCTCTTTCCCTGCTGTTAATGTTGCAGACGGTCTCCAGAACAATTCTGGCAGAGCAAGGTTTGGCACCGGTGCAGCATCACCTGGTGGCACCTTTCCTCAATTAAAAGTTGGCATGACCCATCTGCACTGAGTGCTGACGTGGATCCTGCCCCCAAGGCTCATAACCGAGGACGTAGTGCAGGGGATGGGGCTGTGGAACAGCACTGCTGCTTTGTCAGCAGCAGCACGGGCAGGTGATGTTCAGCCACAGAAGGTTTTCCATGGCACAACAGGGAGAAACTGCAAAGCCTTGCATTGTTTGTGAAAGGTGATTGTTGCTCTATATTATGAAGCAATTTTAATGAATTTTTTACATGAGCTGATGGGGTTAAAGTAGGTTAAAAAAGCTTTATGCTTTGCTTTTGGCAGGGGAGCCAATCAATAACAAATTCCTCAAGCTCCTCTTCCAGGCAGCAGGTAGTTTCAAGGAATTGTTTCTTGGCAGAGAAGAGGGGATAACGTGGGCTTTCCCATGTCCTGAAGAATTTTGGTCCATCATGAAAGGAGGGCATCACCCAAGGGTGGCACTGGTCTGTTTTGCTTGAATTTGAGCAAATTGCATGCTGTGAGTGTACTGTGGCTCTTGCTAGGGAGGTATAAAAAGGCTATGATGCAAGATCCAAATTATTGTTAGGATTGGAAATGTTCGACATGCAGAGAGCTCTCCAAGAAGAAATGCAGGCTCTCTAAACTGTAATTTTCCTTCTTTAGTTCTTTTAAAACCTTCAATGTGAATATTGATGGCTTATGACCTAAGTCTTCCTGGATTGCTTCGTCTTCCATCTCATTTAGATGATGAGGGCATGGTGAAGGTGTCCGTAACAGGAGGAGGTCATAAGTCAAAGCGTTGAGTAACGTGGTTTGTTTGGAATGGGCCCCAGGAATAGTGTTACAGGAATATAAATAAGTTTTGTGAAGAAAAGGTGTAGATAGTGGAGCTTTTTGGTCTCATCGTAGCACATTTGAGTTCCCAGCTCAACCCAATTCAGAAGTTGATCGTCTGCTTTCTACCTGTGCTCTTGGGGTCAGCAAGATGGGTTTCGGAGGTGCATTTCTCCCCAAGAGAGAAATCACAGCAAAGCAGTTCTATGCTAGGGAGAATCAAATGTGCTCATTGAAAGCTGCATTTAACGTGTATAAAACACTGGGGAGGACAGGAATGTTGTAACTACAGGTTATAGCCTTTTAATACAGTTAATGCACTTTCGAGCTGTTGAAACAGTGAAGCAAACATTTGTAGGTTTGTAAGAAATCTGTCACGTTTCTGAAGTTTATAGCTGTGGGTGGGAGAAAAAGTGCTGCCTTATCTCCAGGAACTAAAATATCCTGATTGCATCACATAGAATCAACTTCCAGAATTCATTCCTGCATGGAGATACTCAGTCAAATAACATTGCCGTGTTGTGAAGAACTTTGAAGCTTTGTGACCACTGGCATTTATGTCAAGCCAGGGTTATTTACAGGCTGCTGTGAAGGGAGTTAACTAATCACTGACAGCTCCAGGCAGTTTTTCATCTCCTGGGGAACTCTCAGGTTGGATTTTAGAGAAAAAAAACTACTCTCAGGAAAAGTGGTGATGCAGTGACACGGCTGCCCAGGGAGGTGGTGGGGTCACCATCCCTGGAGGGGTTTCATGACCGTGTGATGTGGCACTGAGGGACATGGGCAGTGGGCATGGTGGGGTGGGCTGGGGTTGGGTGTCTTAGGGGCCTTTTCCAACCTTCATGATTCTGTGATTAGACCTTGAGATTTGAATGGGGTCAAATATGTTTTTCTTTGGAGGCATCGCGTTATGAGCTCTGTTTGAGGTTCTTGGTGCCTTCACTATGCAGAAAAGCAGCACGCAGGAGGCAGAAGCAGAGTCTGGCTTCAAGGATGGAGGTTGGGAATATCATCCAGGCATACAGTGATGGTGGTAAGAAAGTCAAAACTCATATCAAGTTGATACTTGCAAGGGGATGTTTAGAGGCAGCATGATGAGATGCTGCTTTAGCAACGTGGCCTCTTGCTGGATGGGGCAGGTGAGGTGGTTTATGGACACAAGATCCAGATAAAGCTGAAGTCCTCAGTGCTTTCTTTGCTTTGGTCTTCAGTGAGGTTTCCCAGGCCTCTGCAATTAGCAAAAGGGGCTCAGGATGCAGAGAAACAGCAGAATAAGAGTAGAATCAGGTATTACTTGACAATCCCTAAAATAGGCTCTGTCGATGGGTGCTGAAAGCAAGGCCACTCTGAAAAATCGTGGGGATCAAGGGAAGCCCTCAGTGATGAATGAAAGGCAAATATCTCACCCATCTTCCTCAAAGGTCACAAGGATGATGCAAAGAGCTACAGGCTGGTCAGCCCCACTTCGATCCCTGGGGAAATCGTAGAGTGAATCCTCTTGGAACACATCTGTGGGCACTTGCAGGAAAAGGAGATGCTGGGGAACATTCAGCATGGATTTATCAGGGCTAAATCATGCCTGGACAACCTGCTTGCTTTCTAAGTTAAAAAGATCAGATTTGTGGGTGAGGGAAGAGCAATGAGTGCCATTGACCTCAAAGTTAGCTTTCAACACTGATGCCCAGAATATCCTGGTTTCCAAGCTGGGATGTTAATGGACAAGTAAATAGGTAGAAACTTGATTGTGTGATCTGGCACCACAAGGTCTGTGCCTGAGGACCTGTCCTGCCAGCATCTCTGCCAACCCAATGGAAAATGCTCATCGTGGTTGGAAATGACACAGGTTTCATACCTGGGAGGGCAGGGTTTTGCTGAGAGTGTCCTAGACGGGGCTGGAGGAGTTGGCAAGGGTAGATGCAAACTTGCATCTATATATTTTCTTTAAGATCCTGAGTGCTTTGGTAGAAAATGGGCTAGGAAACCTATAGTATCTGATAGATCTGTATCATGTTGTCATGAGTGGTGTGTGTGTGGATTTCAAAGCTGTGCTAAGAAGACAACAAACCACTTCCAGAATTATCTGCAAGCTTTTTCACTGTGGAGTCAAACCCGTGAACAAGAAACATGTGTTCCTCCTGAGCATAGCTGGTTTTGTTGGCAAAACTGTTAGAAAACATTGAGAAGTGGGCTGAACTTCCCAGGTTTTTCATTTGTGGGAGTGACAGTCAAGGTTTTTCCCCCACCAGCAGCAGATTGCATTGAATCCCAATGAGGTGACTGCCATCTGCTTCCACATGGGCTTTGGAAGCATGGGCCAGCCCTCCGTGGCATGGATAAGGAGAGTGATGGAGAGTGTTTAGGGGGTCTGTGCTGACGGGATTTGGGGTTTACGTGTTGTTGGCTTACTCTGAGTCAGAGCAAAAATGAATTGGGCTTTGGCTGATTGCTGAGCGCCACCCGCTTTGCGCACCGCAGTGTGATTTCAAAGATGAGCTTCCAAATTCTTCCTCTACCAAAATATTTTGACATCTCTCCCCTTCCCAATCCAATTTGATAATGTCATTCTGGAACATGTTTTTTGACATTTTTCTGTTCTGTCTCTATAACGTGTTATAGAGATGATGTATTCTAATCTTAACGATGAACTGGAATCCCTTAAAATTTTTAGAAGAAGAGCAGAAAAAGGCTTTCCAGCCTTTATAACTGAGTTATAAAGCAGTGTTGAGTATCGTTTCCGGAGTAGAGATAGGATGTCCTGACCCAGACAGAAGGGAGACGTCCTGGAGTTAATAAATCACAGGGTGACGTGAACATGCTGCTCTGCTGTCAGGTTGGAGCTGCACAGAAACAGAGGAACAATATGCCAGAAATCCAGCGGTGTGACCTGTGATGGGTAGAGGTGTGCTGGGAAGGAGCGGGGCTCCTGGTGCTGTTAGAGCCCTACTTATTTCACTTGACTTGGCTGATTGAGCTGATTGCACACAGACGGGCCGAGGGGAGATTTTTGTATCAGTGGAGGTGCAGTCACAGCGGAAGGAGGTTTTGGCTGCTTCATTTGTTGGGCATTCCCATGCCTTGTGTTTTCACTCGGCACTGCAATCCCCGTGTGCTGTTCAGGGAGAGGTGAGCAATCCCACCTGACACAGAAACACTGTTTGCACAGAGCACGAGACAACAAAACAGCTTTCCTCGGTGTTTCCTTTAGTTCTTAACTTGAAATCTTCAGCTGGATCGTCATTCCCATTACAGCTCATTTGCACTGCTGTTAGAGGAGGTGTGGGTGTAGTTTATGCTTGCATATACACTTCCAGAGTGGCTTAAAGTGGTAAATGAGAATCAGACCCTCTGTTTCCTCCCAGTTTCCTTTTGTTCTAATGAAGGATGCGCAGCTGGATGCAGTAGCCTCTAACCAAGCCCTGGAGCATCCCTTCGTTACACTCATTCACTGTAGTGCCTGGGAGACCTGTTGCAAGTGACTGAACAGAGGATGAGAAAAGCAAGGCTCATTACCATCTCTGAGCCGCTTTGTTCTTTACTTTGATAATTACAGTTTAGATATTAATAGTGTATGCTGTTTTGCTATGCATTGTCAGCTTGGCTTTCTCTGTAGTTATCAATGGGACCTCCTGGTCCGAGAGGAGGGATTCCTGTCCCTACCGGAGCTCTCATTGGGAGCATGACAACTGAGCTCTTGGATGTCGTTGTGACCTTTCAGCACAGACCTTTGCTGATGAGTGAGGAGGCATCACCGCTTGTAATCTGCAAAAGCAAAAGAGTGGCAATTAGGGCAGGGCGGCTTTGTAGCACCGACTCCTGTAATCGGTGAAGGGAAGATGGATTTGGAGCGAGGTGTTGATGAAGAACGTTTTGTTTTCGCCACTTTCCTGAAAAGCTCTTTTTAATAAATTGTTCGCCTTCGGAGGCCTGTAAGAAACACCACAGATTGCCTTTTATCAGCCTGTAATGTGCTTCCATCGCTGCGGAGAAGTATGTGATAGTGATACTGAGTTGGTCCCTAGAGAACAGTGCAGAGACATCGCTAACAGCTCCAGAGCTACGGCTGCACCGGCTGTGTGCAAATGGAGCTGATGTCTCCTTGCTCTTACCGACACCTCTCTGGCCTTAGCACCAAAGTGCTGCTGCTCGTGTCTTGCACACGGAATTACTTTCCTGTGACGATACGAGTGATTCTACTCAGTAATTTGAGCGGTCTAAATCTACCCTCTTCCAGTTTAAAGCCATTTCTCCTCATTCTTTATCTACATGCCCTTATAAGAAGTCCCTCCCCAGCTTTTCTGTAGGCCACTTTCAGGTCCTGGGAGGTTGCTGTAAGGTCACCCCAGAGCCTTCTCTTCTCCAGGCTGAAGATCCCCAGCTCTCTCATCCTGTTCCCGTAGGAGAGATGCTCCAGCCCTCTGATCATCTCTGTGGCCCTCCTCTGAACCTGCTCCAACAGCTCCATGTCCTTCTGGTGTTGTGGGCCCCACAACTGGACGCAGTGCTCCAGGTGGGGTCTCACAGAGCAAAGCAGAGGGGCAGAATCACCTCCCTCGCCCTGCTGGTCACATTTCTCTTGATGCAATCCAGGGTATGGTTGGCCTTGTAGGCTGCAGTGCACATTGCTGGCTCATGTTGAGTCTTTCATCAGCCAGCACCCCCAAACCCTTCTCCTTTGGGCTGCTCTCAAGTCATTCCCTGCCCAGCCTGTATCTGTGCTTGGGATTGCCCCAGCTTGGCTCTTGGCCTTGGTGACTTTCACAAGTTTGGCAGGGATGGCATGTGGATGTCAGCACAACAGAACAGTAGAACAGTTGGAGTGGGTTTAGAGGAGGGCCACGAAGATTATCAGAGGGCTGGAGCACTTCTGACACAAAGTTGAGCCAGTTGGGCTTGTTTAGGTTGGAGAAGATGGAGCTCTGGGCAAACCTGAGAGTGACCCTCTAGTTCTTGAAGGAAGTGGTAAGAAAGAGGGGAACTGACTTTTCACATGGATAGTGATAGGATGAGGGGCAATGGCTTTAAACTAAAAGAGGGCAGATTTAGTTTAGAAGTTAGGAGGAAATCCTCTACTCAGAAGGCGGTGAGTCCCTGGCATTGCTGCCTTGAGAGGCTGTGGGTGTCCCATCCCTGGATGTGCCCAAGGCGAGGCTGAGCTGCTGGGGTTTCCCAGCCCATGACAGGCTGCCCAGAGAGGCTGTGATGCCCCGTCCATCCCTGGAGGTGTTCAAGGCCAGGTTGGATGGGGCTCTGGGCAGCCGGGGCTGCTATGAAATGTGGAGGTTGGTGGCCCTGGATGTGGTGGGGGGGTTGGAGATCCGTGATCCTTGAGGTCCCTTCCAAACCAGGCCGTTCTGTGATTCTGTAAGCTTTAAGGTCCCTTTCAACTCAGCCATTTTATGATTACTCTGCATATATCAAGAGTCAAAATCTTGGTAGCGCTGAGGTAATAAAGGTGGAATCCTGTATGACCGCTTTACAAACTATTTTGCTGAAAGCAGCATCAAGAAGTTACCAGGTGCTCAAATGTTGTGACCCTGTCTTATTTCTTAAACAGGTTTCTCAGCTTTGTTAGGAATTTGGGTTTTTGAACTCTTGGCTCTTTACTTGTCAGATGCTGCACAGCATGCACCAGTGCTTAAGAAAAAGGAATAGACAATGATTTCTTGGTTTAATCTTCCATTAAAAAAGAAAAAAATGTAACAGTAGAGTTAAATGGTTCGTCTGAGCCTGGCTGGGGAGAGTGGTTTATCAGATTATGAATGCGCTTTCATTACCTGGAGGTATATAATATGTTGGTCTATGAAATATACACTTGGGCAATGAGAAGATGAAGGTCACGCAAATATGGCTGGCTCCCCGCCAGGGAACGTACTGAGATTTAAACAAATCCTTGATGCAGGGTGGGCAGCACAGCGCCCAGAACTCTCCCTGCTTCAGAGCTGAACGAAGGCAGTGCTTTTGCAGACCCGTCGCACTGTTGCCACCTCGCATTGCTCCAGCTGTCTTCAAAGGCGTCTAACAGCTGCATCCAGATCCCTGACACCTGCAGGTGAGGGTCTGTAGGGTTTCTCTCTGGGCACGGCTGAGCTGTGAGCACAGGTTGGTGTTTTGGGGCTCTCCCATAACATGCTAGTGCTCAGGTTTACCAACATACGCCTGTGTTTATTTTTTCTTTGGTTTCTCCGGTGAAGTGAAGCTGAACAGTAGTTTGCCTCCCAGGCATGTTGGTTCCCCTTCTCCTTCCAGCCTAGTACTTAACAGGCTTTAAAAACTGCTGACAGTTGTTTTAAGAGCTGATTTTCAGGCCGGGCCTTTTGTAACTCTGCAGCAGGAAGAAGATATTGTTAGAAACCAAAGAAAAGGAAGGTTTGCTGTTGCTCCAGGCAGGAGAAGAGGGTGCTTCACTGCAAGAGAATAATACTTCTGCTTGTAAAGTGCCTCTCCCTCCCCTACTGCCGAGGCACTCAGAGCTCCCAGCCTGGATGCAAGTGAGACAGAGCGGTTTGAGACATGGGCCGGGGTCCAGAAAGCAGAGATCCTTGGGGAGAAAACAGTTGGCAGAGCTTTTGGGAGGGACTTGGGAAGATTAATTGAATCCTAGATGAGAGCATTGCCACGTGCGGTGTGCTGCAGCACTGTTGTTTTTTCCTTGTTGCTCAATCTAGGTGTCAAACAATCTCCTAATTTAGCACCTAAGAAGGAATGTGTTCCAAGTTGGTGAAGTGTATGGTGATGCTTATGGTCAGTAGGTCCCCCGTGTTTGCATCGACAGTGGAGCACAGTTAAATGCTCGAAGCTTCTCCAAGCAGTGTGCAAAACTATTTTTCCATTGCAATTAATTTGCCAGCAGCAATTAATGGTGTGCAGGTGTGGAAAAAGAGTACAAGTGCCTTTGCCTTGTGGTCTCAGCTCTGTCTCTGTGAGGTCATCTCAGGCAAAAGCAGCCTAGGGATGGAGCCCCACTACAGGAACAGCTTTTGAGAGGAGGACTCCTTCTTAGAGTCATAAAATCATCAAGATTGTAAGAGACCTCTAAGATCAGCCAGTCCAGCTGTCAGCCCATCACCACCATACCCACTAATCCATTGTAGCAGTGTCTCTTAACTTATCATAGAATGGTAGAATCATAGAATGGCCTGGGTTGCAAAGGCCCACAGTGCTCATCCAGTTCCAACCCCCTGCTGTGTGCAGGGTCACCAACCAGCAGCCCAGGCTGCCCAGAGCCACATCCAGCCTGGCCTTGAATGCCTGCAGGGATGGGGCATCCACAGCCTCCTTGCACAAAACTTTATCCCATTCAGCACTGAATATTCCAAGATTGTGGACCATTTCCATACCTTAGCATCACAAAGCAAGCACCGATTTTCATGTATTTTCCTCTGCGACTGAAGAGTCAAGATGTGCTGTGAGTGTATTTAACATACATTGAATTATAGAAGAGATATTTAGCATTTTTCCTGAAGGATCCTAAAATGTTTTACCAACTGTTTCATGTATCACAACTCAAAAGTAGCCAGTTTTGCTTCATGCTGAGTTTTAATTCAAGATGGAAGGAGAATATCCTGCCCAGGAGATCAGGCAAGCCTGTCTCTAAATCAGTTGCATCGCACTGGCCTTAGATCAGGATATGCCCTGCCACCCTGAACAGAGAACTGCCTGTAGATGGGTCACCAAGGAGTGTTTTGAGCTGTTGCTGTTGCAGCCTCCTGCAGAAAATAGTGGCTGCTCTTCCATATAGAATCACAAAATCATGACAGTTGGGAAAGACCCCTAGGATCCCCAAGCTTAACCCCAGCCCACCCCACCATGCCCACTGCCCGTGTCCCTCAGTGCCACATCCCCACAGTTCTGAAGGCTTCCAGAGATGATGACCCCACCGCCTCCCTGTGCAGCTGTGCCACTGCATCACCACTCCCTGAGAAGAAATTCTGCCTAGTATCCAACCATGTATGTTCCTTGCAGGAGGACAAATCGTTGCAGAGTGTTTTGATGCATAAATCCAGGAGTTAGCTGTAGCATCACCCAACCCCCCTCTATTCCCAACCCTGCAGAAGGAGATATCTGGCCTTACACTGGTGGCAGAGGATGGCTGAGGAGTGACACCAAAAGGTTTGTTGGGTCTGCGGTCCAGCCATGTCACCAGGCTTCACCAGAGCAAGACCAGGTCTGCTTCATTTCGAACCGTCTGTGCCACGAATCTGCATCTTCTCTTTCTCCTGAAATGAAATAACCCTCCAAATATTCAGGGTGAAAATGGATAAAATATTCATCTATTCTTAGACTCATTAAGGCAGTGTAATTGGATGTAGGCGCTTCTTTCACTCTAACAGCGCTGTCTCGCTCCTGAGCCAAGATTCATTTCCACAGGCAAGAGCTTGCTCCTCACGGATAATGGATGTGTGAGGAGTCCCTGCAGCTCACCTCTCCTGGAAAGCAGCAAACTATCGCAGCACCACTCTGCTCCAACTCTTTGCAGGGCTGGCTTTGCACGCTGATGCTAATTGAAGCCATTATCAGCCTCTTGCACATCTTACGCTTCCCAAAGCTGTGTTCTGTGGTTTCTGGTTCTAGCAGAGCTGCAGCCATCCATGTGAAGGGCCTTGCTTCCCGTTCTCTTTTCTTTAGGATGTGTACCTGAGTTTTTCCCTCCTTTTGTAATTGAAACTGCTTTCAAACCACTAGGCTGAGAATCTCTCTGGGTGCTGTTCAAAAGCACAGTGAGAAAGTTTTTGTCCTAAAGAGACCAAATGTGTAATTCTGTGCTCAGCTGGGGGCCTTCAGGTGCAAAAGCTGCTTACAGTTATCATATCTGGGGAACAGCTGTTTACAAGGGTGGATAGTGATAGGAAAGGAGGAATGGTTTTAAAGTGAGACAGGGGAGGTTTAGGTTGGATATGAGGAGGAAGTTTTTCCCCCAGAGGGTGGTGAGGCACTGGCACAGGTTGCCCAAGGAGGCTGTGGATGCCCCATCCCTGCAGGCATTCAAGGCCAGGCTGGATGTGGCTCTGGGCAGCCTGGGCTGCTGGTTGGTGACCTGCACACAGCAGGGGGTTGGAAGTGGATGAGCACTGTGGGCCTTTGCAACCCAGGCCATTCTATGATTCTATGATATGATTAGATGTTATCTGGCATGCATCTGAGGCCAGGAAGGGTGAGACTGAGGTGAGCTGGAAAAGCTACTGTTGGGGGGTGGTGGTGGGAATGTGAGAATGCCTGCAGTGCATTGGTTGTGTGCACCCAGCGAACAAAAACTTGCAAATAAGCTTGTCATCCCCCCAGGGACCCCTGGAAATTGTTACCATCAGCTCCTCTTATTTGTTTGGTGACAGGGTGAGCTCCTGACTGTGATTGAATGAGGCAAAAGGGAGAAGTTTGTGTTACCCCAGTATAATAGAATGGTTTGAGTTGTTAGGGACCCTTCAAGGCCATGTGTCCCACTCCCTGCACTGAGCAGGGACACCCACAGCTCCATCAGTGCTCATCCAGCCTGACCTTGGCTGTCTGCAGGGACGGGGCACCACCTCCTCTCTGTCAACCTGTACCAGTCCCTCACCACTCTTATTGTTAAAAACCTTCCACTGTGAATCTCCACTGTTTTTGTTTGAAACCATTTCCCCTTGTCCTGTCACAACAGACCCTGCTAAAGAGTCTGTCCCTTTTTTACAGCCCCACGTCCTTTTTGGCAGAGCTCTGTCCTTTCATCCACCAGCTTGCATTGATGGGGGGTGCCACGACCCAGGGTTTGAGCTGCCCCTTGAGTTTACAATACCAATTTTCCTGCAGTGTTCATGGTGTACGAAGGTGTCAAGCACAAAGGATCTGTAGGACAACACCAGCACTGTTACCTTACGGAGCTAGCAAGTAACTCACTAATCAGCATGTGCATCATTTCACGTATTTCACAGGCTGCTGTGTTTAGAGAAAGCTGTCACTGAGCTATTCCAGTTTTATTCACAGCTCCCAAGCGTTGTAAACATTGTCACTCCAAAATGCAGTGTTATTTGAAAGGTTTCTTGTAAAGTCATCACATGGGAGCTGATAAATTTGGGTTTATCCCATGTGGGCTTGTGTTAGACATGCACGCAGCAGGCTGGATCCTGATGGGTTGGTGCTGATTGATTACAGAAATAGTGCTTAAATGTCACTGACCTTGGATGTGGTGACTTTCAGGAGGAATTGGGTGTTCCTGGCCCTTGCTGAACTTTCTAGCTGGATGCATTCATGTAAGCAACTCATTTAAAGCACTGAATAACTTTGTAATTTCCTGTCGAGGATGAGTGGGTGAAAAGGAGCAGCAGTGAAATGCTGAAAATAACCGGAGGTCCATTGGTTAAAGCTTATTTTTTTGAAAAGCTGTGTTGAGGTTAGAAAGTGCTTCATTAAAGCGTATTTACTGTATAATCTGTGGAGACGAGTGTAAGAGAGCCTTTGAAGGAATTAGTGAAATTCAGCTGAGGCTGCTTCACGTTCAGGAAATCAGAGCTGCTGAAGGACCCAGTGCTACCTGAACTTGTAAGGCCATTTCAGCAGTGTCTTCACTTGGCAAAGTTCTCGTGACATTTGCCTTGGCTTCTGGAAGGGGAGAGTTAATCATTATCACGTGTATCCACAACACCATGCTGCAGGAGAAAGGTGGATATTAGGAAGCATTTCTTCTCATCAAGAGCAGTGCTGCAGTCGCACAGCTGCCCAGGGAGGTGGTGGGGTCACCGTCCCTGGGGGTGTTCCAGAACCGTGGGGATGTGGCACTGAGGGATGTGGGCATGGTGGGGTGGGCTGGGGTTGGACTGGGTGATCTTGGAGGTCTTTTCCAACCTGAGTGATGCTATGATGGGACTTCATAGAATCACTGTAGAATCACAGAATGGTTGGGTTGGAAGGGACCTCAGGGATCATGAAGCTCCAACCCCCTGCCACAGGCAGGGCCACCAACCTCCACATTTCATAGCAGCCCAGGCTGCCCAGGGCCCCATCCAACCTGGCCTTGAACACCTCCAGGGATTTCAGCTCTGTGTGGCCTGCTGTGCACTCATCAAATCACCATGGGCATCTCAGTCCTGAGCAGGCCAACAACAAGCAGCTCAGGCACACACTGAAAGGTTTTGCTGTTCTCTGCAGGGCAAGGGAGAGGAGTTCTGCCATCTCAAGTGAAAGACAGTGAGCTTCTTTCAAGGAAAGGCACCAACCGGAACGCAGGAGGAAATGTTAGATGCTTAGAAGACGCCGTCTCGGCTGTCATAGCAGTTGTCTGCACACAGTGCCAACACTCCTGGTTTTTTTTGAAGGAAAAATCCATATGTCACAGTCTGGTGTGAACAAATGTGGTGTCTGGGCCAGATGGATGAAGTTAGATGGGCACCGATGAGTTTGCTTATGATAAGCATCCGAATTGACATGGGTGATGAGAAGAGATGAAGGAGCCCCACCTGTGAAGCAGCTGATTACTGGCAGGGGTCATACAGAAATGCTGGGTTGCATGGCTCTCTGTGTGCTGGTGCCCTGAAGGGCTGTGTCCCAGCATGGCATTGCTTTGTCTGTCTGTCCAGCAAAACCTTCCTTTAGGAAAGACTTTTGTGGTTGGATGTTCAGCTGGCAGCAGAGAAAGCTTCAGGCTGTGCTCTGTTAGGTGATGTGGATTGGGATCTGGGTATTCATGCACACCCTTTCTCATTCTTCACCCACTGGATCAACAACTGGATCTAGCTGTAGGCATCCCTGATCATTACTGGAGAGTTCAACTAGATGACCTTTGAAGGTCCTTTCCAACTCATAGTTCTGTGATTCTTAGGATGCCAATAGACTTATTGCCATAGAGTGATGAGTGCAGCTTTAACTTAAAGAAGAAGAGAATCCATCCTGATCCTGTTCAGTGTGGATCCATACAATGAGGTGGATCATCTCCAGATGCAAGCGTGGTGGTGATATTGCTGCAGACAGGTAGGAAGGATTTAACTTTGTTTTTCTTTGAAGCTGTACAAGTGATGCTGCCAGTGGAGCTCCAAAAGGGTCGATGCAGTGAGGGATGCCCAGAGGAGGCAGTCCTGCAGGCTGGAGCTGTCAGACATCCCCAATGCTGGCTTTAGAGCAACCTGTGCAGCCCTGCTGCTTTTTATTTTCTTCCCGTAAGAGCAGAGCCAGCTCCATACAGAAGTGGTGTGAGCATTGGCTCATTAACGTTTACCTTTGTTTTAATTTCTGAGACCGTTACCACTGCTAAGTGCTAATAGAAAGCTTCAGGAAGCAGTAGGTAACCCAGCTCATGCACTGAGTCACAAGGAAAAGGAGAAATGAGAAGTGTCAGCAGGATTTGAGCAGCTTTTAGCCCTGGTTCAGCAACCAGCAATATCCAAAATTGTGTTGTTGCTCCTTTCAGGTTATTTTTATGTATCTGAAGAACCAGACCTGAGGGATGGACTGGATTTAGAAGATCCAGCTGGTAGGGGGTTGCACCAGCTTGACCTCCCTTCCTACCCCAGCCCTTCTGTCGTCCTGTGAAGGTGCTGGGACATTGGAGCCCTTTCCATCTCATACCTTGGTTTAATAGTCTGACACCAGCTCATCCTGCTGCTGAATCACTGCAATATTAGCAATAGCATCAAACAGCTAATTTTATGCTTTGTAAATTTAATCAAGACTTTCAGAGGGCTCTCCCTTGACCTCGCGAGTTTAGGGGATGCTCTGCAGATGAATCACTTTGCCCATTTTCTCTGACATGCTTTGTTTCTAACCCAGATTTATCAGCAGTCTTTTCCAGACTTTCATTAAGAGCGGCACTGCCTGGACTTGTGATATTCTGGTTAAGTCCAGCTGCATTAACATCTTATCTGATTGCTCATGCGACGGTCTGTGCTACCCAGTAGAAAGCAGGAGCGTGTAACCTCCCTCCACTCACACCATGAGAAGAAAGCGGAGTATGGATTATGCTTCAAATCTCACTTTTGAAGTAGCAATCTGCGTTGAAGGAATCCCTCTGTTACAGGTCCCCAAGGCACAATCTAACCTTGTAATGGAGGCACTGGGCATAAATAAATGCTTCAAGCAACTTATCTGGAAGTCTGAGCCTTCACCTTTCTCCCTTCATTATCCACTCCTCCCACCTGCCCCGTGCTGTAATGATCTGAAGGGTTTGTATGGATTTCCACATGGCTGCCCTGGAGATCTTTTCAGCCAGCTTCCCTCTGGACCATCTACAAACATTAAAAGATGTTTGAAATTACTCAACCTCAACGATGCTTGAAATTGAGCCATGTTCTGTTGTGTCAACAGGGCGTTTCAAGTGGTGATTGTAAAGGCCGGAATAAAGATTTCCAGCTTGGTGCTGCCCACAAAGCTGCTCTATTAAGTGATGTTCCCCAGCCTGGTAGCTTATTTGTCCATCATCATTCCTCTCTTTTATTTGGGTGCTGTGGGACTTGCTGCAAGACTTGCTGCTTCTTTTCATCTGCCTACTTAGCTGTAATTTAGGGAGGAAGAAAGGACTTCATGGCTTATCAGAAACCTGTGGGTCGCTTCCTTTGAAGGGTGTCGTGATGCCCTAACTGGCAGTGCTGTGTTTTCTCAGGCTGTTTCAGATGCAGCTGATTGTTTTTGGCTTCCAACTGAAGCTCCTACCACTTCTTCACCTCTGGGCCACCCATAACACACCAGGAAGAGGAATGGTGAGGTGTATTTTGCATTCAGTGAGCGGAGAGCTTTTCTGCTGCTGGATCAGGTGTTGAAATCCCATCTCTGCAGGTCCCACCTCACAGCAGAAACAGCTCAATTTGAGGTCAAAATGAGCAAAATTTGTGAAGGGGCAGCAGTTTCCCAGTGAAGTCATACAGTATGTTGCTTTGGGAAGGGAGACATTGGCAAGGGCCTGCTTTGTTGTCTTCCAGCTGACACGTCTCACAGGCCATGCTGTGAGTGCCAGGCCTAACGAAGCCTGGCGTCCCGGGGGCTGCTGTCTTATGGCTGGCTGCTCTGGCCCCCAGGAGGGTACTGCAGGCTGGTGCAAGGTTTTTCTGTCATTTATAGGGTTTTTTTCTGTGCAGGTTCTTTGATGACTGAGAAGAGAAAGGTTCATGCTGTGGTTTTCCCTGAGGATGTGAGCAAAGCAGGGCTCAGAACCTTCTTTGGCATTAGAATCATAGAATCACAGAATGGCCTGGGTTGCAAAGGCCCACAATGCTCATCCAGTTCCAACCCCCCACTGTGTGCAGGTCACCAACCAGCAGCCCAGGCTGCCCAGAGCCACATCCAGCCTGGCCTTGAATGCCTGCAGGGATGGGGCATCCACAGCCTCCTTGGGCAACCTGTTCCAGTGCCTCACCAGTCATCTTTTGTGTGCTCAAACTGGTTTTACAGGTTTAACAGAAGCAAGTGTAGAGTCTTGCATCTGGGGAGGAATAATTGCATGCACCAGTACAGGTTGGGGGATGAGCTGCTGGAGGGGAGCTCTGCGGAGAGGGACCTGGGTGTCCTGGTGGACGACAGGTCGGCCATGAGCCAGCAGTGTGCCCTTGTGGCCAAGAGGGCCAATGGCATCCTGGGGTGCATTAAGAAGAGCGTGGCCAGCAGGTCGAGGGAGGTGATCCTCCCCCTCTACTCTGCCCTGGTAAGGCCTCATCTGGAGTACTGTGTCCAATTCTGGGCTCCCCAGTACAAAACAGACAGGGATCTCTTGGAAAGAGTCCAGCGGAGGGCCACAAAGGTGGTGAAGGGCCTGGAGCATCTCTGCTATGAGGAAAGGCTGACTGAACTGGGTCTGTTCAGCCTTGAGAAAAGAAGACTGAGAGGGGACCTGATCCAGGTCTATAAGTATCTAAGGTGTGGGGGTCAGAATGGCGAGGCCGGACTCTTGTCAGCAGTGTGTAGAGACAGGACAAGGGGAAACGGAGACAAGCTGCAGCATAGGAAGTTCCTCTGTACAGTGAGATGATGGAGCACTGGAACAGGCTGCCCAGGGAGGTGGTGGAGTCTCCTTCTCTGGAGATGTTCAAGACCTGCCTGGATGCCGACCTGTGCGACCTGCTGTAGGGAACCTGCTTTGGCAGGGGGTTGGACTCGATGATCCCTGGAGGTCCCTTCCAACCCCTACAATTCTGTGATTCTGTGACTCTGTAATTCTGTTTTCTATGGGAACTCAGGGTCTCTTTTCTCTTGATAACTTTATAAAGCCTCTAGAACATAACTTGTCTTTAAGACAGTATGGTTTTGGGGAGGTCCTGTGTGGAGCATAACGGTCTTTATGGGTCCTTTCCAAATCGGGATATCCTTGGTATGGGCATACGTACCATATGGTCAGATAAGCAACCTAAAAGTTTAAAACTACATGTGTTATGACCTAAGCTGACACACACTGGCTTGTTCTTTTGCTGAACAGCTGCTCCAAGCAAAACTGTGCCAAATGGAGTTATTAGGGGAAAAAGGATAGCTGACGTAATGCCATTAAAACTAGAGCTGCGATTTTGGGTTGAACTTAATGCGAATAGATATTGAATGAGATTGATTTGTGGATAAATTACAAATGGCTGTATAGGTAAATATATATGTAAATGATTTTTTCAAAAAGGAATATCGCATCACAGCCTTAGAAGTCAGGTTGGAGAGTTGGTTGGAGAGCAGAGGGGCGAGACACCCTGATGGTTGGCACTTGTCCTAAAGGTCTGTGGAAATGGAAGACAAACTGGAATTCAGAGTGGATACGTGTAGGTGTGAGAAGATTGAGTAAAATGGGTGTCAGAGCAGGAATGAAAAAATGGTTTTCAGTTGAGAATTGTAGAATCACAGAATGGTTGGTTGGGAGGAGAACTTAAAGCCCAACAAGTCCCAATCCCTGCCATGGGCTGGGTGCCTCCAGCTCAGGCTGCCCAGGGCCCATCCATGGCCTTGGGCACCTCCAGGGATGGGGCACCCACAGCTCTGGGCAGCAGTGCCAGGGCATCACCGCCCTCTGAATTTCTTCCGGACACCTAACCTCAGTCTCCCCTCTTTCAGTTTAAAACTAAACCTCTTCTCCTTTTGCTATCAGACTGTGTAAGAAGTTGGTCTCCCTCCTGCTTATGAGCTCCCTTTCATGTGGGAAAGGATGCTACAATCAAGGTGGAGTTGCTTTGCAAGTTGCAAGAGATGCAGAAATCTGAAATGTTTGAGTTCCTGTAATGTGTTTGAAGATAAAATAACTGGTGAGGAGAGCACCATTCGAGGCCATTGTAATAGCTGATGTCTGCTGCTTGTGAGCATGAACCTGTTCTGCTGGGGGAGCTGCTGCAGGGGAGCTGATGTCAGAAGCCTGAGTGCAACTGGTTGAAGGACAGCAAAGGTTGCTTTTCCAATCCTTGTAGAGATTTTGAAGAAACTTCCAAAATCAAGATTGAGGAGTTGTAGGAGAGCAAGTCTCAGTCCAAAGGTGGGTTGAGCATTTGGCATCGTCTCTGAGGCACCCTGAGAGTCGTGCTCCACATTTACGCCCTGCGGGGCTCCGTGCATTCAACAGTCATGCACAGTTTGAAGCTGCCTTTGATGTGATCACTATTTCTTAAAAGCAGGAGGTGGGGATAACTTTCATGATGCGAAAGTGTCGTCTTGGGCAGGTGGAAGTGGATGGGTGCAGGCACTCGTAACCTCGTGGCTTCAGAAGAGCATTGAAAACCCAGCAGCTGAGCTGCTGCGTTCATTCTTTCAGCGTTTGGAAAGTGGCAGTCATCTGAAGGATTCATTAAGATGGGGACTCATTTGCATATTATTAGCGTTATTACATGGAAATAAAAGTGCTGCTGGTTCTTCCCTCCCTCCATGTATCTCTCATCACCCGCCTTTATAGCAGCTCTGAATCCTATTTGTCGTGTGACAAACTGGGCTGATAAATCTCGTTACTCACTTGAATGGCTGGGAGACTCATCGCCCATTACTGAATTTGGTGAATTATGTAAGAAATGCATAATTAAAATTAAACCCGGAGCCTCGCATGGAACCTTATGAAATTCCCTTCGTGATGCATTACAGAGAAATGTACGTGGATATTAAAATTTAAGCCTAATTATTTGGATTTATTTTTAATCAATATTTGATACGCCACCTAGAAGTTCCTGTGTACCCACAGCAAAGCAAGCAGTGGGGCTTTGCAGGAGGGCATGGGAAGCACGTGTGCGTGTCGAGTGTTAGCTTTCATAGAGTCCTAGAATGGCCTGGGGTGAAAAGGACCTCAAAGATCATCTAGTTTCAACCCCCCCGCCATAGGCAGGGTTGCCAAGGGTCGCCAATCCCTACACCAGCTGCTTACTTCAGTGTTTCATTACAGAAAGGAAACCTGCCCTGAGCACGAGGTGATGAAAGTTTCCCCATCTGCAGGAGGTCAGGGCGAGGAACCTGTTTCCCCCAAGTCTTCCCCCACCTGAGCACTGTTGGATGTTGGGGTTTATTGGAGAGGTATTGAATTTGTGGGAAGTAACTCAGTCTAATGGAACTCCGCTTGGTTGTTCACTCAAGTTGTCGTGAAAGTCATGCTGAAAATCTTTCCCATCACGTGTTTCTGCACTCCTGATTCTTATTTAAAGACAGCTGTCCAAACTGCTGTCTATCTTACGGAGGTGTGTACCTGAAATATGCTAAAAAGTTGTTTTCTATGTGCTAAAATTGCCTTTAGAGGCATTTCCAAATGCCCTGGAAAGAGAAGAAATGTTTTTAAGGCATGCAGTCAGCAAACCCCCACTTAATTTTGAAAGGTTCGTCTCTCTTAAGTACAAAACTGAATAGAAGAGATTTTATTCCCCTAAATCCCCGATTCTGGAGAAAGCAGCTTGAGATCTCAGTAAGAGAATTAACACACGGGTTAAATTTACAATAAGAAGCAGTACTTGGAAAATGCCTATTCAGATGCTGTTAAGGAAATAATAGGATTAGTTCTTGTCGTGTCAGTGTGGATTCCTCAAACTGCAGGCTTCGTGCTGACATGCATACGTTCTGTGTTGCTGGCCTGGGTGTGAAATTGAGGACAATGAAAACAAAGATGACTTTTCTTGGAGGCAATTCGTTTGAATGGTTAAGCCCGTAGTTCTGCACACACATGCGGCAGGTAATTCAGTATGACAAATAAGCCACTAATAATTCCCCCAGTGCTGTTGTTTGCCACTGAGATGATCTTAATTGCAGCTGTGTAACTGGTGAAATGCCTTTATCCCAAATCGTGAGTGTGCTGCGTCAAACCTGTTCTCCATCCCCATCCTAAGCGGATTTCCAATCATTGCTGTCATCGATGAGAAGCATAATAGACATTTTTACCCATTATTTTTGTTGTTTCTTTTTGATGACCCATTTATTATTCAGCTGTTTGAAAGGGTAAATAATAGCAGGACGAGGAGAAAGGCTTTAAGGAGGGAAGATTGAGGTTGGATGTCAGGGGGAAGCTCTTTACCATGAGAGTGGTGAGGTGCTGGAACAGCTGCCCAGAGAGGCTGTGATGCCCCGTCCATCCCTGGAGGTGTTCAAGGCCAGGTTGGATGGGGCCCTGGGCAGCCTGGGCTGCTGTGAAATGTGGAGGTTGGTGGCCCTGCATGTGGCAGGGGGTTGGAGCTTCATGATCCTTGAGGTCCTTTCCAACCCAACCACTCTGTGATTCTGTGATCATCCCTCTATATTTATTATAATGTACGTATATCACATCCGTTCTTTAGAATACAGCGTCTTTGTTTATTTCACAGTTCTCATTAATCCAGAATGGTGAAACAAAGCATTATCTTCCATTCCTCATTGCCATTTCATAACCATCCGTGTGTATCTTTGTTTTTAGCTTAAGCAGCAGTAAGGCTGAGTTGGGCTTTATTTGACATCAGCTGATTTCATCACAGAAGGTGCTGTAGATCATCGCCCTGAAAGAATTCAACAAAATGGTAATGAGAAAAAGAAAGGCTGCTGCTGTGCTGCTGCTCTTTTGTTTCTTTGTCTTCAGACACCACCCCTGCTTCTTGACAGATCTCCTCTTTCCTTCTCTGTTGGCTTTAATCTGCTGTATTCCAAACATGGGGCATGCAGGAATTCCCCTGGAAAAAATGTCTGGTTTGAGCTGGAGCGAAACCCCGCGCTCCTCCCAGAACTAACTCGGGTTTTAATAAGATCCTGTACAAAGGAATTGACTTCTAGGAGCTGCACTGAATGCATATGAAGACATGCATGTGAGGATTGTATTGGCCTTGTCCATGTGTGTCGGATTCTGGTAGCAGGTGTTCTCATTCTTAGCCTTTCTCTTGCATGAAATGCCTTGCTCTGCTCTCCGTAGCTCTTCCTTCCAGTCTCACTAACGGCAGTTGCCCTCTTCTAACAACAAGTGCTTACCCATATAATGAGTATATATATCTTTAGATGTGTCCATTTAAATTAATAATTAACAGAGCAGATGCCTGTGATATGCATCCGCTTGTATCTAACCGTTATTTGATGCGATCTAGCCTGTGTGCACAAGTTTTTGTTCCTTTTGTCCAACAGGATGTTTGTAGATGAGTGGGTAAGAGTTGATTTACACTTGAAAGTAGACAATTTCTTCTGAATGCTTCTCCTTTTAGTAGTTAGCAATAGCATTTTACCTGCACAGCATTCAAACACACACAGCATTTAAACTGTGGAAGGACCCCATATAGCCATACATATCCATAGGCACATATTGTAGAATGATAGAATCACAGAATGGCCTGGGTTGCAAAGGCCCACAATGCTCATCCACTTCCAACCCCCTGCTGTGTGCAGGTCACCAACCAGCAGCCCAGGCTGCCCAGAGCCACATCCAGCCTGGCCTTGAATGCCTGCAGGGATGGGGCATCCACAGCCTCCTTGGGCAACCTGTGCCAGTGCCTCACCACCCTCTGGGGGAAAAACTTCCTCCTCATATCCAACCTAAACCTCCCCTGTCTCAGTTTAAACCATTCCCCTTTGATGCACGCCTTGTATCTTGGGATCCTGCTCATGTTGGTGTATATACCCAAGGTGCCACTAAGCAGACATCATGGGCAACTTGTTTCGACACAAACTCATCCCTTGGTCCTATTCCATTCAAAAACAGTGCATCTATACATGAATCCAAACCTTTAGCAACCACTGTTAGGATGCTGAGAATTCCCCTGGTTTACTTCATCAGGACATAAATAAAATATAAATATATTATTATATATAATATAATAAATAAAACTCTTCCCTCTTAATAGCTGGGAACATGGGAGTACACCCGGTGGGGAAAATTCCTGGTGTGGGTTTAAAACATTATTTTAATTCTAATTTCACTGTGTAAGATTGAATCTTTTGATGGTGGATTAGTTCACACTTGAGCATTGTTATTTATTTTTTCCTTTTTTTTTTGTGTGTTTTTTTTTTAGGTCTGAAAGGTTTTTATGGGTTGTGAGATGTTCCAGTGCCTGGATCAATGCTTTTTGTTTCCTGTTGGGAAGGAGTCTGTTGGTTTTTTTTTGTTTCTTTGCTTGTGTTATGTCAACTTAATTGTAAGCCAGCGTGGCAGCCCCAGGGGAAGTGGACTTATATACACAAACAGGTACAACACTGCGTGTGCATGGAGCAAATGGAACCATCCCAGGGCAGAGGAGGTCCCCGAGGAGCTGCCAAGCTGTTCAGCCATCACTGATACCAGAACGGTGATGCCCACGTGGTCCAAATGCCTCTTCTTTCTGCACACACAGAAACAGGAATGCAGGAGATAGGCTTCATGTGCAGAGCTGTGTCAGCTTATGCTCACACTGGTGTGAGGTTTAGCAAGGTTTGTGCTCTGGTGTGAGTAAAACAGAGGGAAATCTGTCTCTTGTTATCAGAGGGCAGCCTGAGCTGGGGAGGTCAGCCAGCCCACAGCAAGGGTTGGGACCAGAAGATCTTTGAGATCCCTTCCAACCCAAACCATTCTGTTATTGGATGGTTTTAAATTACACATGTGCACGTCATGTCTGTATGAAACCATCCTGGGACTTGTGGATTGAGGTGCACTGTGATTTGGATGATGACATCCTGACAGTGACCAAGTAGGCGTACCTGCATCATGATGTTTTTGCTTTGACCTGCTGTCCCCAGACACAGATTGCCCTCATAAAGGCCCATTAAAAATCACTTTGCTCTCTGGGATGCTTAACTTGCTGTGTTTTCAGTTAGCCATGCTGAACCTTGAAAAAGAGAGTGTGTGAGCTTCCAGCAGGATATCTGGAGTTCAGAAATCTCCGCAGAAGATTAAGCAAGTTAGAGAGAGAAATTAGCCCTGATCCCTTTCTGCCAGCATAGGATTATCCTGCAGCACACCGGTTTTGAAGTTTATGTCTAATCCAGTTTTACACATCCCAGGGGACTGTGCTCCTTACGGCTTCTGCAGAGCAGTTGCGTGGTGGAGCCTCTGCTTTAGAGGTACTTGAGATTCAATTTGCATTTCCATTACTGCATCCCATTTCATCCTGTGCTGTATACTTAATGTCTCTGCTTTGTAGGGTATGGCTTTTGAAGACATATGGATCGTTACTGTGCTTGTGCTGCTTTATGTGCTTACTGCACACATAGCTGGGTGATCTGAACCCCATTCTTACACATAACTTGTGTTTAGGGCTGTTGAGCATATTTGTGTACAAGAGGGGTTGTGGCAGTCAGTGTGGATCGTAGTGCATCGACACAAGTGGCGTGAAACAAGGTGAGATGAGCCAAGTGTGCAGCAGTATTGCTAGTCAGGGCAAAAAGGAGCAAATGCTGCTGCCTTCCAGCAAGGTGCAAGGCTTAAATGGTCAGTCTGGGAGTTTTCCATGCAGCGTGGTATGAGTTTGTAAAACCATAATTGTTCTTTTCTAATAAATGTGTATTTCCAGGCTGAAAAACAACTTGTCTGTGATCTTTGAAGTGCCTTTCTGCAAGCATTGTTCCTTGCACACACGGGGCAGTAGCAGAGCAGCAGAGCATTGAAGCACATGGTCTATCTCAAATATGCAGGCAGTGCATTTAAAAGAAGACAGCATGTTTTACTTGACTGGCCAAAACTTGTTTAGAGCCATGCTAGATCAGCACCCAGCTCCATCCCAAGCACATTTCAGGAGCTGTTTCTAGGACTAGAAAGTGTTGGGTAAGACAGGAATGCAAGCCTAAGCCCCCAAAGTGCATTTTATAGCTTGAAAGTTTAAATTCCAAGTTTCTGCAACTATCCATAGCGCAATGGTGAGCTGGAGAGATCCCAGAATTGGGCCTGATCCTGCCCTGTGCCTTCAGTCTCGATTCACACCCTGCAGTATTATTTCATTCTTCTCAGTGCAGATGGCAATGAAAGATAAAACCAAACAAACAAAATGTGAAAAAAAACAAGACTTGCAGCATTTCTAGAAGGAAGAGAGAGCAAGCAGAAGATGGCAAAAGATGAACACAGTGGCTGATCATAATACTGTGCATGGAGGTGGCTTTTTTCATCTTACAGTGTGCACTTGAAAACTATGTGCAATCTGAGCAGTTTTTAGCAGTGTTAAGGGTGTATTGCTGCAACCTGGGCAGCAGAGGATATTTCTGCTTTTCCAACAGAGCTGCTTGGGCACCCCTTGCTCCTGCCATTTTCTTCATGGGCAATAGTTGTGGGGAAGAACCCAAATCCACAGCGATGGCATTTTATGAGCCATCCTCTCCCAGAGTTGTTCCTTGCAGAGAGGAGGTTCAGGCTGGACGTTAAGTAATACTGATTTGGTGAAAGAGCAGTGCTGCAGTGGCACAGCTGCCCAGGGGGGTGATGGGGTCACCCAGAGGTGTTCCAGAACCGTGGGGATGTGGCACTGAGGGACATGGTGGGGTGGCTGGGGTTGGACTGAGTGATCTTAGAGGTCTTTTCTGACCTGATTGATTCTGTTAATCATGAGAACCAGCATACTTTCTAGGATTCTATGATTTAGAGAATTTGCATCACTCATACAAAAGAAGTGGGGTTGAAAGTCTCCTCTTCTGTCCCCATCTCACCACATGGCTCCTGCCACCATGGGGACACGTTCTAGAAAAGCTAAGATGTTCTCAAGGAAATCAGTGCTGGGAAGTTGTGGGGCTGTCAATGAATTCTCTCTTCCCCCTTGGAAATGAGGTTTCTGGAGGACAGTGGCAGATGCTGTTTAGCAGGACACTGTGAGCACACCCCGGTAAGTGGCTGGGCTATCTGTGTTACTTTTATTCCTCCTGGCTGTAGTTATCCTGATTCGAGGCCCAGGATTCATCCATAAGATGCTGAACATCCAGGCTGGATGTGGGCAGCCTGGTCTGGTGCTTGGCAACCCTGCACATAGCAGGGGCTTGAAACTAGATGTGGCCCTTTTCAACCCAGGCCATTCTATGATTTCATGAGCATGCTTGATTTCTTTCCTCATTTTCTATGACAGAGTCTCTCATCGTATGCAGAGCAGGGTGCACCAGCACTCCTTGTGAGCAGTTTAACTATTAGTCCTCCTGTGCCAAGGATGTGAGGTCTGTGCTCAACCTCAACTGTGTATGATTGTGTGATGTCAGAGGCACTTCAGCACAGGCTGCACAGATGGGCAGTGGTGCCCCATCCCTGCAGACAGCCAAGGCCAGGCTGGATGGGGATCTGAGCACTGATGGAGCTGTGGGTGTCCCTGTCCAGTGCAGGGAGTGGGACAGATGGCCTTCAAGGGTCCCTCCCAACTCAAACCATTCTATGATGAGAGAATAAATGCTGGTCATTGCACAAGGGCAGGCATTGTGAAAGGCTGGGTGCTGGTTCTGAGCTGCTGGTGGAACGTCAGTTCAGAGCATCATCATCCTCATGGCTAAGCTCTCTCTGGGTACTCTCTTCTCTCTGAAAGCATTGATTTGCAGCATGCCCAAACCAAATTTAAGCATGGAGCCACATAGATCTGAATTTAGCTGTGCTGGCTGGTTTCCCTAGGAGGAGGGATCAAGGGGATGAATTTGATTGCCTCAGAAAATTAGTGTTGATTTCAGTGAAGAATATTTTATTACAGTGTTTGCATTGGCATTCCCTTCATAGGATAATGGCTAAGAGTTTCCAGTGTTTCCTGTGCTTGTGTGTATTTAATGATTTAATCTATTCCTTCTGAATGCTGGTTTGGAAGAAAAAAAAAACAACAATAAACAAGGCTGGCTGCCTACTATTAATATCCCTCCATAAAATAAAATCACTAATCCCAAAGGTGGAGTTGCAAATGAAAAGGAAAAAAACAACAAACAGTCTTGGAAAGTATTAAAACCAAATTACAGGTTCTAAAATAGACACCATCCATGTTGTTTTCTTCAGCTATGGATGCCAGAGAGGCTGCAGTGCTTTGGAAAGTTGGGATGCTGTTATCTCCATCCCTGAGTATGGGTTTGGAAACTTGGGATTATTCTCATGCATTGGAAGTTGAATTAGAATCATAGAATCATAGAATCATAGAATGGGCTGGGTCGAAAAGGACCACAATAATCATCCAGTTCCAACCCCCTGCTATGTGCAGGGTCGCAACCAGCAGACCAAGCTGCCCAGAGCCACATCCAGCCTGGCCTTGAATGCCTGCAGGGATGTTTCAACCTTCTTGTGTTTAAGGCTTAAAGACTGAAGATTTCCCTCTGCTCCCTCCTCCAGCATCACTTCGGGGCTGAGACAGAGCATGGGAAGTTTTGTAGCAGCAGGAAATATCTTCAGATGGGTGAGACTTAATGAAAAAGGCTGTGTGGTGCTGAGGGTGGCTCGTAAATCAGCACTGTACCTGTTAAACCAGGCTGGCACCAGGGGAGCAAGTGTAATCACATCATGGTACTCCAGGCATGCAAGTATGGCCAGTTAAAACAGGAACAATATGCTGGAGCAAACATGACCAAGGTTGGGCTTTGTGGGGATTAGGGCATGCATCCAGGTCTGCTTGCAGAGCTTCTGGTGTGGAAGGAAGATGGATGTGCCTCCTTCTGCTGATGTCCAATAGGACAGGACTGGGAAGAGGAATGGAGCGGTCGGAGCGAAGGGGCTAAGCATCACTTAAAGGTTCTTGTGTGTTCTGTGTCAGGCCCAACCCGTGATTTATGATGTTGCTAAGCCAGCAGGGAATCCTGTCTGTGCTTTCCAGCATTGTTTCCAGGCTGCAGAGGCTTTGTTCCTTATGAGCACCTCCTCTCCAGGAGAAGCAGGGTGGTTAAGGAGCACACGTGGGGGAATCCGGATGGCAGATTGCTGTCATAGAAGGGCTCTTTCATGGCACTGTATTTACCAAAGCTGCTTGGAGGAGGTTGTTTAAACAGCAGAGATTTGAACCATGCTCTTGACATAATTTTTCTCCATCCGCAACTGAAATACCAGCCTCTTGTGCGGTATTTAGAGAATCTGCTGATCTCTGCTCTGAACTGAATGGCTCTCAGGGTTAGCTGCATGCTTTTAAGGTGCAGTTGTTCACAATCTCCAGTGTCATTTCGGGCTGCCTAGCCTGATTTCTCCAGCAGTCTATAGGGCAGGCACTGTTAGAGAAACACTGCCTTTATAGCAGCTCACGTGGGTTTTGGGATTCACTTTGTGTGAAATGGGGAAACAAAGAGCAGGACAGGGATGCTGAGATTGTGGTGCTGAGGTTGAGGCTGCTCCCCCATTGATTCTGCTGTAAGACATTTATTTTCCTTCTATTCTCTTGAGCTGGGCTCAAGGGGAATGAAAATCCAAACTGCAATAAAGCAGCGCCTTCCTTTACTGACCAAACTACTCCTGTGGTGCTGTCTCCATCCGACCGAGCTCGAGAGGTGATGGTCACTGCACAGCTGCCTTAGTGCACCCATCAGGACGGTGTGCAGGTCCCTGCTGCTGGATCTGTGCCTGTCCCTATTGCTGGCTGTGACAGGTCAGGATGAGCCCACGATCCCAGTCCTCTTGGGTTAACCAGGGTAACCTGAGGGTTTGTGTGTTGTGGAACCTGGAAGCAGATCCTGTGGGCTTGAACACTGCTGGCAGCTGAGGTGGAGTGCAGATGCTTTAGGGAGGCATTGCAAAATCATAGAATCATAGAATCATAGAATCACCAAGGTTGGAAAAGACCTAAAAGATCATCCAGTCCAACCGTTCACCTATTCCCAATAGCTCCCACTAAACCATGTCCCTCAACACAGCATCCAGCCTTTCCTTGAACACCCCCAGGGTCGGTGACTCCACCACCTCCCTGGGCATCCATTCCAGTGCCTGACCACCCTTTCTGAAAAGTAATACTTCCTAACGGTTTTATGGAGGTGAATTTTCCCTTGTTGAAACCCCAAAGTGGCACTGATGGGCTGCTTTCCCCAACATCCTCTGCGTACATCAGCCCTGCCAGCAAAAGCAGGTTGAAAACACCTTTGCATTGGACTAAAGAGATTCTTTGTATGAATAAGCACTTGAGTTAACAGCACCAAGAGCTCTAGGTAAGTTTGCAACACAAACTTACACTTCAGAAGGATGGCGGTGTGCCTTTTGCAGCCAGACGAGTCTACTCCTGCCTAATCCTTAGTGGTGTGGAGCAATTGCTTTCCAGAGACAAGTAGGTTTCGTGGCTGGAACAGCAAGGAAGCATTATGGTTATTTTGTGAACCTCTTTCAAAGTGAGTTGTGAATCCTTTTGATGTGTGAGCAGTCCCACCGTGTGATACCACGGCCACAAAAATACGCGTTTTCTTTTTAAGAGGAAAAACTCAAACCTGGGGAGCAATTCCCAGGAGGGAAGTTTAACAGCTTCAAAGTGTTTCTGCAGCACTTTTTCTTGGTGTGTGGGTAGGAAGATTTCTTTCCCCTCATAAACAAGCAAGCCCTTCTCTGTAGAGTCCCTGTGGGCTTCAAGGTAGACTTCAGACTTGGGGAACCTTCCCACCTGGGGTGCCTTCAGAACTGAGAAGCCTGGAGAGATTTCAGAACTGAGATGCCTCCAGAGCTGGGGAGGTGCTGTGAAGTCAGCAGTGCTGTGACCCTGTTTGACAGAGAAGTATCTACTTGCTTCATCTTGCTTCCTTAGTTGTGGTGGTGGCTGGGGTCTTGGTGTCCAGGGATCCCAAACGTGCCACATTCATAGTGTTGGGTGTGCCCAAGAGCCACAAAGGGTGTAAGGCAGTTTGGGAGCTGCTTGGCTTCCCTTTAAGCATGCCTTGCTTGGGGAAACTCAGATTCCTTTATTGGATGTTGGTTTATGTTAAGTCCTGGCAGTCTCCAGCTGAATTTACAAGACTGTGCCCCTATGAGAGCTTGCAGTGGAATGGGAAGAATGGGCAGATGAGGTGACTTCAGACTTCAGCAGCCTGCTGCATCTTGGCTGAGAGATTTTCGTCAGCATTGCCCAAGAGAACACACACTCCATAGTGTGTTTTCGTTCCCACCTTTGCTGAGCCATTTTGCTTTGGTTGCACGAACAACAGCTGTGCTCGATTGTTTGTTCCCATTTTCTTCTTAGGTCAAAATGTCAGTTTTCATCAAGAAAACACCATCACCAGCACCTTTGTGAGCAGGGCATCGTGTGTGCCCTGCCGCAATCCCAAGTGAGGTGCTTGTGTGGCAGAGGGTGGGCAGGTGGATGGATCAACTGGGGAAACCTGTATAGAATCACAGAATGGCCTGGGTTCAAAAGGCCCACAATGCTCATCCAGTTCCAACCCCCTGCTGTGTGCAGGTCACCAACCAGCAGCCCAGGCTGCCCAGAGCCACATCCAGCCTGGCCTTGAATGCCTGCAGGGATGGGGCATCCACAGCCTCCTTGGGCAGCCTGTTCCAGTGCCTCACCACTCTGTAGATTGGACAGAGGGGGCTGTAAGTAAATTTAGAGGTCAAATAAAGATAGAATGGGGATTGAAGATCTCCTCCAGCCATGCTGGAGCTATGTTCCTTTGCACCAACACCTACACATAGGATTCTGCTCCAGGGAAGGGACTCCCTGGCTGCATTCGGGTGTCTCTATCAGCCTGCAGAGGGGACTCAGAAGTGGGCATCTGGGATTAGATGAGCATCAGCCCCTTCATGGGCATTGCATCCGCTTGCAGTGGGGAAGCCTTGTCCACAAAGCATCTCCCATATAGAATTTAAGCAGCTCCTCTGTCTTTTCTTTTGGGGCAGTGTGCATAGAGGATGAATCTGATGCGGGTGTTTGTGCTGTGAGGTAGTGCTCAGTGCCAGCACCTCTCACATCCCCTCTCTTGCAATGATTTCACTCTCGAAGCAGCTCTGACCAGAAGGGATTTCACCCATTTCCCTCCTTCCTTGAGGCAAAACCCCCATAAAACAAATGATCTGGCAGCTGCTCCCACTGCCAAGGTCCGGCACGCTCCTTCATGGGATTTGATACAAAATAAGGGTTACCCCATAAGAGCTACACACAACATTTATCCATGCATGGAGCACACTCACAGCGAGGGTGGGATGGGAAGCAAGCAAGCCCTGAGTGGGAGTTTGTTTTTCTACCAATTCTGCATTCAGAAAGCACTGTGAGCACATAGAACGCTGAGTGACAGCACGGCCTCCGCTTTCATTCTGCACCAGGAATTGTTTCCACTAAAAACGGGCTGGTTTGCATCTTTTTAAACGATTTTTTTAAATATTAATTCTCTCTTTAACAGTGTGATGAAGCCTGGGTACGGTGTGTGATTATTGACATCTGCGTGCAGAAAGCCAGGCCAGGCACTGTGCTTTCCTACGCTGGAGGATAAATACTGCATTTTGGATAAATACTTCACTGGAGCCTGAGATCTAACTGGAATAGGCCTCAGTGATCCTTATGGGTCCCTTCCAACTTGAGATATTCCATGATTTTAAGTTGATCTGCCCAGTGAATTGCTGTGGTTTTGGGAACAAGGTCTGTTGCTGTAGATATTTGTGCTCTGGCACAGTGTGGTGGACTGGATTACTAAGTCCCATTTCCAGTTTGTAGATGCAGGGTCACATAAGATGGGATGTCATATGCTTCCCAAGCGGCTTCATCCCCCTTCAGTGCTGCCTCTTTCTGGCCTGGGTTTGGGGCAGGTGTCCACAGACCTTTTGAGTGCTGGAAGTATTCGTGTCTAGCTAGATGCATCCTACTTAAGAGCAGGAAAAGCAAGGACAAGCCTTCCTTATGGGACATACAGTGGTGTAAAGCTTTACCTCATGAGCTTCTTGGTGAGGCTGACTGGTTCCAGCGTCTCCTAGAAGAAGGTCCTCTTGGAAGATGTGGGAGCACACTGCTGTGATCTGGGCACCTGAGCATGAATGTGACCATTTGGGCAGCCAGCTGTCCTCAAACGTGGATGTCTGAATAGCTTTGAGGACCCAAGCTGAAATTCATATCATGTAGGTGATGGATAAAGCACAGAGAGCACCTTGTACAATGTGTTTTGGCTGTTGGCCTGTACGTTGATGGCATCCCCAACATCAGCAGAGCTACCTCCATGTACTTTTCCCTACCCCTACTCATTGAAGTCTTCTGCTTCCATATTCCATATTCCATCCTTGCTCAGTACTCATTGCATTGGTCTTAAACCTTCATCCTCACTTAAAATAAGCCACTTCCCATTGTAGGATGCATTATCCTTTTCTTTGGTACTGTATTTGGAATAGATGCACTCTCTGGAGCTTGCACTCCTCACTGTTACTTCCTTGTGTTCTCACAAGTATTTGTGAAAACCTCCCATTTGCTGATCCTGGCTGTGGTTTGGGCCTCTGGTTCCCTGCAGCCATTCTCCATTTCCATTCACAGAGGCTGTGTAGTTACCAAGCATGGGACAGAGATCGGGCAACAGCTTCACAGAACTGTAGAATCACAGAATGTCTTGGGTTGGAAAGGACCTCAAAGATCATCTAATTCCAGCCCCCTGCTGTGGGCTGGGTGCCCCCACCAGGTCAGGCTGCCCTGGGCCCATCTGTGGCCTTGAATACCTCCAGAGATGGGGCACCCACAGCTTCTCTGGAAGGTTCCTTGCAGCCTAAGGGAACTTGTAATCCTGCAATACTTAAAAAACCTGCAATCTTGAATTCCATCAAGTGCAGTTTTGGAAGGTGTTGCCTCTGCTGGTGAGCATACCTGTACACATGATATCAGAGGGAGGGCAGCTTGCAGAGAGCTGCTCAGCCCATCTCGAGGGCACTTCCAGCCACCATCTCTCCTGCTCTCCTGTCCTCCTTCACGTTTGTCTCGAACTGCAAATGGCAATGTCCCCAGGCTCCAATGGCCTGTGGTTGTCCCCTGACCTACACAGCATTTGAAAGTAGATCTCCAAAAGCTCTTGAAGTGCTAATTTTGTTCAGACTGCTGTGTTTCTTCGGTGAGCCTTCACATCACACAGGCTTGGGAAGAAAAGCAAGGACAGCCAGATGGTAGAGTGGCTCAAAAGCCTCTTTTGTTTGTTTCTTTTGCCCTTGGAAGGAGAGGTGAAGGTGTGAGAAAGCTCCTTGTGGCATTGGCACATGAAGTTAGGAAATTAATTGCATAACTCACCTTGCCATGCTCCCAAGTCCTACCTCCTGTATCACTGTATCCTAGCAAGGACCTGCCATTCCAGAGCATCATTCAGAAATTTTCTAGCTGTCACGATGTTTTCTGTTGGTGTACTGCAGGAGATGTTCAGGAAACATTTAGATGTTGTACTGAGGGACGTGGTTTAGTGGGAAATGTTGCTGACAGGGGGATGGTTGGACTGGATGATCTTGGAGGTCTTCTCCAACCTTGGTGATTCTGTTCTATGGTTCTACTTGCTGTCCGACAGAGGATGAATTGCAGTGACCTGAAAAATAAGGAGATTGACACTAGAAGTTTTAGGGCAAATCCTGAGGACAGGTCATTGAGGAATGGATTATCTCATTAGTTTAACCAGAGAGAAAAATTTAAGAAGACATTGCATTTTGTGGCTGCTGATAGCAATGGGGATGCAGCCTCCAGTGAAGGGACGCCTCACACATTTTAAACCTCCTGGAGAAGAGTTTTGGCTATGAGGATAATAGTGGCACAAGCAGAACGAAATGCAAGGAGGTATGGTGAGGCAAGTGAACTCCCATGGATAGAATCAATCACAGAATCACAGAATTGTAGGGGTTGGAAGGGACCTCCAGAGATCATCGTGTCCGACCCCCTGCCAAAGCAGGTTCCCTACAGCAGGTCGCACAGGTGGGCATCCAGGCAGGTCTTGAACATCTCCAGAAGCAGAGAGCATCTCATAGCAGAGAGCAAGGAAAGAAAAAGAAGAGGGTGAAGGGGGAGAAAAGGCAGTGGGATTGGAGCAGAACTGAATCCTGGAAATGCTCCAGGCTTTGGAAATCAGTAGGCTTCTGGTTCTGGATGGAACCCTGATGCAGCTTAACAAAGGCTGGAATACCAAGATATGTTAATATCTTTTCTTTGGGAGTTGTTTGCCTCTGCTGTGGGCTAGTGGGCTTTACCCACAAGCTTAAAGATAGGGATAATTAGCGTAATTCCAAAGCAAGGGAGCATGTGCAGATGATAAACCTGTCTTGTCAAACCATATTGCTCACAGGGTGGCACGTAAAGAGGGTATTTTTCGAATGCTGACCCCCCTAATCATCATGCACGATGAAATAACAGAAGGTGATGTGAGCAAGGGCTGGAAGGGGCAGAAACTTGTTGCCTTTCATGAGAGGCAATCTGAGGAAGTCCTGTTGGTTCTAAGAAGCACTCTGAGGGTCAGCAACCTTCTATACAACAGTTCTCAAAGGAAGGAGGTCAGCTTTCTGCCTAACGTAAGGCATCTTAAACATTCTGCTGGTGCCTTCTCACTATATATGCAGACATGCAGTCCCCTGTGTGGGATCTGGAATTCCCTCTTTGTTTCACAGAGGAAGGCAGCACAGTTTCTGCAGAAAGGTGTACAACTCAGAGGTGCTCCTCCACCCTGGTCTGAAGGAGGACATCAGCAGCATCCTGGCAGCACAGTGGGCTGCTAAAAGCTACTGGGACAGCCCCAAATCCTGTGTTTGAGCCTTTCACCATGATGGCAGGAATAGTTTTCTTCTTTGTAAACGTCAGTGGGATGAGAAAGGGGAGCAAGGGCTTTGTGATATAGAAACAGGTGCCTGCAAAGAGCCTTCATCAAGGAAGAGGAGTGCTGCAGGATCCTGCTGCTCAGCAGAACCTGGCTTCCACCGAGGTCTTTGGACACCATCCAGGATGTGTTGGAATCCATTGCGGCATCCAGCAGACAGTATATTATCTCCTTACTGGCTACATCAATGCTAGCACTGTTATCCTTGGCACAGCACCGTGTTTCATATGGGACATGGACCCACAGCCTCGTGTGCATGTACCTTCTCTATTGTGGATGCCAAGGTCGTTGAATTGCACAGACATGCATCAGAGGCTGTAGCAAGGTCTTTGCCTGTAGTTTGCTCCTGGTGCTGCAACCATCTTTACTCATGGACAGCAGGAAGCGTCAAAAAGTAGAAAAACAGAATTCATGCAGAGAAGAATCCAGATTGGGAGAGGCAGGATTGGTGGTGGCTGCCTAATTCGTCATGTGTTATATCATGCCCCTACCATGTCCTGGCAGGGGGAGCCACAGTTTGGGAACGTGAAAATGGGCAGCGAATTGATCTGTGCCCAGATTATCCTATAGCAATTCAGCATTGGCCATGACCAGCCATCAGACAGGAGATTTTAAGGCTCTTCTGGGCTGACTCCTCGTCATAACTGAGTCTTCATTAGGTCTGGGAGATGCTGCTGAAAAATTAATACTGCACTTACAGGTTTTAGTTAAGGAGTCTGCTGTGGGCAGTGACTGAACGTCCCTGCTGACGGGGCCTGAAAACCTGGAGAGCTAAGTGTTGGTTGCTGTTTATTCCTCTTTAGTTAGCATCTATATTTAATGCTTTATCTCTTTCAATGGCTTTGCAAATGTGAATGAATTAATTGCAAAGTTACTGCAGTGCACGGAATGAGTAGAGCCCTGCTGATAAGTCAGGGTTGGGTGTTCGTGTGACTGTTGAGAGGTCTGTCCCAGTGTTCGTGTTTGCTTTCTTCCTTCAAGCCTGATTGCTGCTTTCAGATGCACTTCGCTGCTGGGGGAAACCCAGGATTCAGCAAAACTCTGTTGTGAAGCATTTTTCTTAGAGAGGAAAAGCAGAACCTCTGTGCTCTAGAAATGCAGATACGCTGATGCATGAAATTTCCTGATTTAAAATGAGTTAACTTGTCCTTTTTTCTTTCTCTTTCTCTTTTTTGAAGAGTGATCAGACAGCATTAAGAATATACCTGACTGGGGATGTATCTCTAATTAATTGCATTGCAGCAAATGAGACCATTCCGAAAAATCCTCCGTGCACATTTTAGACCTTAATCAAGTGGTAACCTTATTTGACAGTGCATTGCAGTGAGCTAGGTAATTTCACTCTGTTGGAAGTGACTTATTCCATAGCACTGGTTAATGAATTAGGAGTTGCAGATTGTTCAGTTATCACGGGTGCTATGAGGTGTGTTTCTCTTTTACAGATGTGTCTTGCTGGAAGGCAGAAGCACAGGATGTGAGGTACTGGAAAGAGTGGTGATGCCCTGGCACTGCTGCCAGAGCTGTGGGTGCCCCATCTCTGAAATGCCCAAGGCCATGGATGGGCCCTGGGCAGCCTGAGCTGGTGGGGGCACCAGCCCACAGCAGGGGTTGGGACTGGATGGGCTTTAAGGTCCCATTCTATGATTGATTCTGTGATTGATTCTATGAGCTCCAGTCTTGTGAGTGTCTTCCTCTGTTGGGTAACTTGTTCTTGCCTACCGTACCCATCCAAAGTCTTCCTGTAATATTGGTGAGACTGTGGTAGAGCAGGGAATAAATGCATGGGATAATTATTTTGCTTCCATTGGGTTAGGCTGAACTTACGGCTAGGAACATTCTTCCATCATACAAGAAATAATGGGAGCTGTGCTTCCTTTTATTGCCATAGTGGGCTTCAGTTTGCAACCTGTTTCTGCACTGGTCACCAGAGGATGATTTTGTGAAGACAAATAGAGATTACCAGGCCATATCAATTTTGCCTCTCTGAATGGACATTTCTTGCTTTCCCTAGTGACTTTGGTGGGGAGCCTTACAGCATCTCCTCACGGGCTCCTTGGAGATGTAGGGCTGAGCTCTCCCTAGCTTTGCCCAGAGCTCCTCCTAGCTTTGCATCTCCATATGTTGTCCATACTCACTCCAGGATGGGTTGAACTCAGCAATGTATAAATTAGCATTGACAGTGTCACCTTCAATATTACTTAATTGCAGGAAGAGTTTCAAAGTCCTCAGTCTCCCCTTGTACTTTCTTTCACTTCTTTAGCATTGCACTCAGTGATCCTTGTAAGTCCCTTCCATCTCAGGATATTCTGTCATTCTGTGTTTCTGTGATGTGGTTTCTCTGCTGCCTTAAAATCGTATGTAACAGCAGGAGTAGGAGGGAGATGCACAGTAGAAGAAATGATCCAAAACAAGAGTAGTCCCAGTGAGAGGAGAAAAAAAGATGACCTAAATCCCAGTAACTATCAGGGGTGAGGATTAAGTGTTTGGGAAGGGATATTTGCTCATGGTTGGGTGTATTTTGCCAAGATGGGGAAGCATTTCTCCATGCGGACTGTTGGTTATCTCATATCCCATGGCTTTGCTTTTGCCTAGCTGAAAGGCTCTACCAGTTTCCCCTGCAAGCATTTCACACTCAACATACTCACTTTACATGATGTTTCTGCATAGCCATAGGTTCAATAAACTGCTGGTCCTACTCACTCATGATGTAGGTGGGCATGTCTACATCTGCCTCTTTGCCAAGAGAGGAGCCACCAGGCTGCCTAACCTGGGTGTGCTGTTCATGCCCCACGTCCCAGCTGTGACCTCTGAGCCAAGCAGAAACAAATCCCTGGACCCATTCTTCCTCCTGCTTCATCTTGGAATCAATCATAGAACCATTAAGGTTGGAAAGACCATTAAGATCATTTAGACCAACCGCCTTCTTACCTTTCATCCTGGCAGCAGGAATTCCTCTCCAGCTCTGCCCATTTTGCTGTGTAGGGACCACAGCCCTTTGCTGAGTGTTTCCTGCTCTGAGCCTCGCGATACTCCTTTCCTGGTCCCTGCTGTCCCCATCCAAGATGCCATTAGCCTCCAGGAGGAGATCACAGAATCACAGAATGGTAGAATGGCCCGGGTTGAAAAGGACCACAATGATCATCTAGTTTCAACCCCCTGCTACGTGCAGGGTCGCCAACCACCAGACCAGGCTGCCCAGCAGAGATGCCGAAGGCTTCCCAGCCTCCTGGGAGCACTGGGTCCATCCCCAGCACTGAGATTGCATTGACATGGCCTCACAGAGTCCTGAGAGATGCAGTGCTGGAGGGGAGCGTGGCCGGCACGCATCAGCTGTTCCGCAGCCGTGCTTGATCCGGCATCAGGCTGGGCTAATCCCCTGTGCCTTTAAACGTGATGCACATCAAAGCCAAACAGTGTGGAGGAATTCCCCCTTCCCTCTCCCTCCTCCCCGCCCTCCCTTCCTCCTTTTTCGTTTAAAATTTTAGGAACTGGAGAGTGGATTGCAGCTGACACAGATTTGTAGTCGTCTCCATGGTGACAAAGCCGGGCTCCTTGTATGTGGAGCGTGTTCATTGTTAAGTTTCTAATTTCAGCGAGGTCGCTGGATGGCTTTTCTCCTTTTTTTTTTTTTTCCCTGCAGCTCCCAGATACCCAGGAGAGCCATGAGTGCCGCGGGTGCCCCTGCCTCCCCCTGCTTTCCCCTGCCTCACCAGCCACGCTCCCTCGCTGCTTCCCTGCCATCCTCGGAGCAAACGCACTGGGAACTGACCTCCAGTTTTTGCAGCCTCGCTGCTTTTCCCCATCTGCCCGTTCTGCTCGGTATTCGGCTCACGTCTGCTCAGCAATTCCCACCACTCCCTGCATCTCCTCGGTGCTTCCTGAAGTCTCCTGTCCGTTCCATGCCGCCTCTCGCTGCTGCCAGTGGGATGCTGTGCAAAGGTGCAACAGGCTCTGCCGGCTGCTCACACCATAAACAACCCCCCTATACACCCAGCCTGGCAAATTCTGGCCAAGGCATGCAGCACAGCACACATCATGCATTGGGCAGAAGTGAGGTGCACTCTGGTTTCATGGGCTTTGTAGCAGCACTGGTGTTGCACATGTTTTTGACCATTCAGTTTGACCTTCCTTGCGCATCTTGAGTGAACAACAGCCTGCATGCAGACTTTAAAAAGCTGTGTTTTAAATTAGGTGGAATTGGATGTTCCTGAATTGCCCCCTCAAGTCGTACTCTGAAGGGTGGCAGGGAGAGAGATGCTTTCTCTTCTGCTGTTGTTGGACTCTGAAGGAGTTGAACTCAGCGACTCTTAGAGGCTCCTTCCAGCTCATAGAATCATAGAATCACAAGGTTGGAAAGGACCAACAAGGCCATCTAGTCCAGCCAACCTCCTATCACCGTTACTACCCACCAAGCTACTAAACCATGTCTCGTAGCTCAAGATATTCTATAACTTCATGAGTCTATGAAATGCTGCATCTCCAAGGGTACTTAAAAGCAGGCAGGATGGTTGTGCAAGGCTTTGCTGGATGGGTGGAGGCAACCTGCTACAGTTTCTCTGTGCTGTGTACTGGGGATGGTCACTGCCTAGGAATTCTCTGGGTCAGTGGGAGTTTCAAGCAAAACCATGCCACAAATTTCAGTAACTCTTGGTGATGTGGATCACTGGTTTCCCAAAAGTGAAGCTTGTACCTTGGCTCATGTTTAGTTTGCAGTAGGGGTGCTTATGTGGTCAAGAGGAACTTGGGATAGACGGTGGCTGAGTGGCACGTTGGCATGCTGGCCATGATTTGCCCAATGTGTCCCTGCTGCATCTATCATAGGATCATAGAATCAAAGAATCATAGAATGGCTTGGGTTGAAAGGGACCTGTAAGATCATCTAGTTCCACAAACAGGGTTGCCAACCATTAGACCAGGTTTCCCAGAGCCCCATCTAGCCTGACCTTGGACACCTCTAGGTCATTTGTGATCAGGAAGCAGATGTGTCAACCTGTGCTCTAAAGAGTCAGAGTCAGGGTGTTCTTGTAGCATTGATTTGAGGCATCCTGTTGTAGCTCCAGAAAAAAACTCAAAACAGACTGGTCATTTGATATGGAAGAGGTGATGAGCCTTCCTCTGAACACTGCCTTCTTCATCACTTGATATTTGTCCAGCACAAAACCCTCCTTCTTCATAGCAAAACGAAAACCCTTGTTTGACCCATGGGACAACAAGTCTGCTACAACCTGCAAAGCAGATTGTTCCAAAGAAGCACCATCTCACCTCTTGGTGCCCTTTGTTCCCAGCATAAGACCCTTCCATTGAGTAGTTGATAGGTTTAACTTCATCCTGGTTTCATGAGTGCTTTGCTACGCATCTGTGTTTGAATACCTTGAAAGACTGAAGAATAGTGGCCAATATCACTCTGCTTTAAGCCCACAAAACCGAACATGCTGTTTTTGCAGCAACAGCCAGAATGTTGGTGTCCTTTTTGGGGTTGCATGGTGGCAAAGGGGAAGATGAGATGGTACATTTCAACTGCTGTGTCCGTGTGCTGCCTTTAAATGCCCTGCATCATCTGGTCAGTCAGTAGCCTGGCTGAAAACCCCATGGGTGTGCTAATTGAATCAAACCCCTTCGTAGAAAGCATTGGGCTGTTAAGGTCAAGCGCAATGAAACACGCAGCCATAATTGAGGTATTCGTTCATTCATGTGCATGCTGGAAGAAAGGCTTGTCTGATTGATGTACCTACTGATGCGCTCCTTGAGGAAGGATTTGCCTGACATTTCAGACCCAACTGAGTTGGTTGGGAAGGTCTTCATGCTTCCCATGCACAAAAATGAGATTGTATTTCTGTGCCGTTCCCTCTCCTCTGGTTGAAAGGCATCTTATTCCTGCTATTGGTTGTTCTTGAAAACCAAATGTGAGCTTTCTCTCACTATGTGACATTAAGGCACAAGGCAGTGCCACCTCCAGCAGCACCCCACTTCAGTTCCTTACTTTAGCACTGTAGGAAAGGGTGGGTTTGGAGTTGGACAGACTGCACTGATCCTCTCTGATTCACCCAAGAAAGCAATTTATCCATCTATTTTCAGTACGTGGCCATTTTCCTGTGATTCTTGGACTTTTGAAATGGACCGAGAGCAGTTCCTTGGGTTTTTCTTAGTGGACAGAATGGGACAGTTGACCACAAGAGAGGCAAGAAGGCCCCCTGCCATTCTTGCAGTTTTACAGGAGATGAGAGACTTTAGGTGGATCAACCTGTGCAGGAACAGTTACGTATTCTAGCATATTGTGGTTCTTTGGGTGAGAAAGCATCATGTTTCTGAGGTGTGTGAGTGAGTCCAGGAGAGGGAAATAAATGGACTGCAGCCTTGGGGTCTCCCCTGTGAGGGAAAGGAAGAGACCCTCAGAAGTGGGGATTGGAATGGATGCCCAGGGAGGTGGTGGAGTCACCGACCCTGGGGGTGTTCAAGGAGAGGCTGGATGTTGTGTTGAGGGGCATGGTTTAGTGGGAGCTATTGGGAATAGGTGAACGGTTGGACTGGATGAGCTTTTAGGTCTTTTCCAACCTTGGTGATTCTATGATTCTAAGTGCAGAAAACCTAGCAAGGTGGAAAGGGCTCCTTCTGCTCCTGGAGAGTGAAGAGAGTTTGCTCAACCACCACGAGAAAAGCCAGAACTCAGCGGGAACCTGGCCACTGAATCCTGCCTAAGGCATGAGTGGGGTCATCACCTCTGTCAGCAAACATGTGGGAGGGGAGGCAGTAAAACTACGGCAGTGATCAGCCATCCAGCACCGCTCGTTGGCCGTGTGATTCCCTGCCATCTCCGTGCTCCTTCATGGCGCCGTGCTGGTGAGGAGAAGTGCCAGGCTGGGGTGCTTCTGGGATGGGGTGCAGTGTGAATTCAAGCTCTGTCAGCATGCAGGATTGAGAGGTGGTTATGGGGGATGGGTTGAGATCATGGCAGGGATCTCAGAAGGCTTGAGGTGAGATCCTTCCCTACTCGCAGGACTCAGATGTGAAGCCACCCGAGTGGTGAGAGGCTGTTTTACATCTGTTATTGTTTTGCTTTTGTTTTTGCAATGCAGCTGGAACTGAGATTGGATAAAAGCCGGCTTTCCACCAGCAGAAAGCCGGAGATCTTGTCCACTTACTGCCAGAGTTTGTCCTTTTCCCAGCACTCATAGGTTACAAAAAGGTCGTACTGTAAGGACAAATCCAGTCTCCAGTCTTAGAGGAGGACTGTTATTACTCTGAAGTGAAAACAATAAAATCAAATAATGCCAGGCTTTGCCTTAGTCCCTTCTGCACAGAGAGCTCTGTAGGCTTTGCTCCCTCCTTAGGAAGGAAATTACAGTCTAGGGGTTAGCTCTTCTGCCTCAGTCATTTTTCAGAGTTGATTTTGGCTTTGCTGTGGAAGATCTGCTCACATTTTTTTGTTTGCTTGCTGACATTTTAATGAAAATATTTTATTTCATGCCTATAGTACTTACAAAAATAATTGGGAGGGAAGGTAAGGGGATAGCTTTTCATCAAATATCTCATTTTCCTAAAGATCCTTGCTCAAAAATATATATATTTTTCTGAGAAATTTCATGATCTTGAGGAGCTAAGAGTGAACACAACTGCTTCATCAGGAGAATGGAGAGAAGTGGAAACATAGAGGCTTTGTACAAGTTCAGTGCCCCCCAAAACAAAGAGCTCCAACTCTACTCCTCTGTGGTACCTGAATGTTCCCCATCCCAGGAGACCTCTTGAGGCCAGGCACTGCCCACAGAGCCTGCTGATGCTCTTTGGCATCCTCTTGCATGTGTTGGCACTACCACCATGATGTGCTGCAAAATGCACTCATCTTACAAGCTGAAAAGGATGTGCTGGCTAGAGAGGGGGATCCAAGCACAAAGGTTTGATCTGTCACACATTCAGATGGACAAAGTGATTTCTGTTAGCCCTGCGAACAGAATATTGGCCTCCAGATCTGGTTTCAGCACTGCCACGATGTGGAAGTGAATCATAGACTCAGAGAATGGCCTGGGTTGAAAAGGACCACAAAGATCATCTGGTTCCAACCCCCTGCTGTGTACAGGGTCACCAACCAGCAGACCAGGCTGCCCAGAGCCACATCCAGCCTGGGCTTGAGCACTGATCCTGTGATAGCAGAAGACAGGACAGGGTGAGGGGGGTTGTCTGTATCACCCTAAATTCGTCAGGGAGAGGGATAGTGGGAGGGTTGTAAGGAACCAGCTGGAAGCACCCCATCTCCCTATGGGTTTGGAGCACCAGTAAGGAGTGCTCTAAGCCTGGTGGCTGGGGTCTCTCCCTTTTTTTGGACACTGTAAGGAGACCTAGGAGTGGCTGAGATCCTACACTGCACAGACACCAACCTGGCTGAAACCACACTGGCGCAGCTACCACCTCCAAGCAGCTGAGAGGGGAGGGACTAATTAACCTGCCTTATTAGCAGCACGCTCATAAATCTGCTAGCATCCCCAAAGGTTTGCAGAATTAATCACACTTGGAGTGACAATGACCAAAGAGTAAACAGAAGGAAAGAGCTGTCCCACACATCATCTTGATGTTCCCCTTCACATGGAGTGGGGTTACAATAGTCCCAAATACCTTTATCCTGGTATTGAAGGTGCTGCCCATCCTTACAAGGCAGTTGCTGCTCTGAAGGAATACTGCAGCCCAACAGAGGAATCATTTTGCATCTTTTCTAGCTTATTGCTTGCAAGAAGAACGTGGCAACAGCCTCAAACTGTGGGCTTTGGCAGAACAAAGCTCATGCAGGGTCAGTGTGTGAAAGTGGAGATAGGCTGTCCTGAGATGTTCTGCTCTCAACGTGTGCACCAGGTCTGCACTGAGAGAGGTCCAGCACCTGATTTGGCTATGCCTGCATGCACTGGAGATTTTCAGCATTGCTGCTCGTAATTAAGCTAAAGCAATGCTGCAATGGTAATATTGCAATACAAGTGTTCCCAGCTCTGTTAAGCATCCTTTGAAACCACAGCCAGTGAGGTGCTGGTACTGGTGGCTGCAATTTGATTTGGGAGGAGGATGCTGTGCGAGGAAATCCAACCCTTTCCAACCTGAGGATCAGATCAAACACTCTACTTTCCATTCTGCTAAATGCACTAAGTGCTAATTTTGTATTTTATTTTTTTTTTTCCTCTGCTCCGTGCACTTAAAATAGTTTGCCTCCTCTGGCTATCCTTGGGAACTCTTCAAGGAGGTTAAAAATACAAACGTGAAAGCTGTAATAATAAATGTCCCCTCAGGATTGATTCGAAGCCTTTCAGATGTGTTGCAGAGCCAAGGCAGAAAGACCACAGAACTAAAGCTGTAGCGTGCACACAGCTAAAGCTCTCATTGCAGAACCAGAGGATGTGAATAACGAGTTGCATGATGAAGCGTGCCGAATAATGCTTTATTTCCTAGGAGCTGTTCTGCTTCTGGCCTTGCGCATGCCTGCGCACACGTGTGTGCAGTTATTCAGAAGAAGGGAGGGCAGTGAGCTCTAGGCAGATAACATTGGCCTAGGGCAATGGGCACTAACCCTGACTGTTCCAGTCACACCCGGGGGTTGGCAAGAGCCATGGTGCTCATGCACTGCACAGAGCCAAACCCTGTGGTTGAGAGCCCTATGCCTGTGTCTTCTCGCTAACAAACCAAACAGGGCAGGAGCACGATGCTCCATGCTGGCCCACGGTCACCCACAGCACACCACTATTCCATCATCACAGCCCAACGCACGGTTTTGGCCTAGGCCAACTCCATTTCTCTCAGACGGTATGTGGGCATGCTTCAGGGTTTAGCGTGGATGCCTTGAGGTGGGCACAGAGCCACCCTGTTTGGGAGGATGGGCAAGGTTTGCCGTACGGATGTGAGCTGTGCCGTGCTGCTTGCCCTCAGAGAAGTGGCAGTGACCCATTTGATTTCCCAGCATGGACGTGGGCTGCGTGTCCTGCAGGTGCTGCGTTTGTGCATTGCATCATCAGGCTGTGAAAGCTAAGCTGCTCTTCGCCACGTTTCCAACTTTGCCTTGAATGCCTGCAGGGATGGGGCATCCACAGCCTCCTTGGGCAACCTGTTCCAGTGCCTCACCACCCTCTGAGTGAAAAACTTCCTCCTCAGATCCAACCTAAACCTCTCCTGTCTCAGTTTAAAACCATTCCCCCAATATTCAGCATTGTGATTGCTGCATGACTTCAGAGTCAGAGCGGGAATTCCACATTCCCACCAAGGTGACATGGCCATACGAATGCTGCAGGTAGCCTGGCTCACACCTGGTGTGTTGCAGACCCCACAGCTCCTAAATGACCCCATCTTCCAGCCTTTCCAGCTTTATTTGTCAACCAAAATTGCTCATTTAAATGGGGGACTGTTCCCCAGTGCTGGTCACAGGGGGCCCTTCTGAACGTGCTTGGTGTTCATTTGCATAAGGTAGATGAACAGCCCTGCTGAATTAATAAAGAGCAGAGCTTTGCAGCTCCAAGTGGCATTGATGCTAATGCAAAATGGCATAAAGTGGAGTGGGAAGAGAGCACCGTCTTTGCAGAGAAGCTTCACCTGGTGGGAGCAGAGGCAGGAAGTGACCTTGAAGAAAACTCAGCTCAAATACCTCTATCTGTGAGCAACTCGCAGTGACTGCACTGGTCTTTGGTATCGGTGTTGGCAGTGCGTTCAGATTGGGCACTGTGATGGAGTGGAAGATGCTGCCCATTCTCCAAGCTTCAGGCCCATTAGCATCAGCCTCACGGGCCTCACCTCTTGCCCACCCCACCGTGGGCAGCTCCACGTGCCAGATTATGGGGATCACTGATGCAGGGGACATTTTCTTCTTCTGTCCACTCATCGAAGGAGCATTGCCTATTCCCTGTCTCCCCATCAATCCTAAACTGCTCCTAGCCAGACACTCATTGCTCGAAGCTGTGTTTGATTTAACCAGAGGCAAGTTACCACTGCACTCATCAGTCAGTGCTTGACACCATCAAGGCCTGAGAGATAAAGGAGCGAATTAAAAGGGAAAGGAATAAAAGAGAGAGAAAAAGAGAAAAAAAAAAAAGTCGTATCCCCTAAGATCTGATTTCATGTTTTCTCTTTGGAGTGAGCATCAGCAGCTGATTGGCAGCGTCTGCTCTTCTCACTCCCTTTTAAAGGCCCATTCACTGATAGCTGACACCAAAAACATCTTTTCCCTGTGTCAGAAGCATTTCCAACACAGCAAACACATGGCTTCTTGCTTCATGAGGCGGTTGCTGGAGACCTAACTTTGATTGCTGACGGGCACAATCTGAGACATGGCTTTGCCAGAGGTGCACAGCCCCTTCTTTTCAAAGCAGAGGCAGCCTCAGCTCTGTGTGCAAACCGTGGTTTCCCCAGATGCAGCTACATCCTCCTGCACCTGTTTGCCATGTGGTGATGCAGATGGAAGTAAGGATCAGACTTTAAAAGTCTGTTGGCACCATTGGGCATTTATGAGTGATGACCTGACTGTTTAGGGGTCAGGGTGCTTCGTTATCCCTGCTGTGATCAAAAACACCTCGGGAAGGTTGTTGGGGACTTTTTGTTTCATGTTTTGATATAAAAATGGATATGAGATTCCAGACAATGCCATCTGACATTCAGGCTCCTCTGGCCCTTCCACTGAGGGCTGCATTTGGCTCTGCTGCACCTCTGGGGCCACGAAGCAAAACATGAATTATGGAATCATAGAATGGTTTGATTGGGAATGGACCCTTCAAGGCCATCTGTCCCACTCCCTGCACTGAACAGGGACACCCACAGCTCCATCAGTGCTCACAGCCCCATCCAGCCTGACCTTGGTTGTCTGCAGGGATGGGGCATCCACCTCACCTCTGTGCAACCTGTGCCAGTGCTTGTGCACAGTGTTGCAGTATTTGTCCACATGTAGGCTGGTAAGTGTCATTCATAGTATCTGAACATCCTGGCAGGGGCTGCTGTGCAGGCTGGAGCAGCAGCTAGAGGCCAGGTGGGGCAACCTGGGTTACCAACCCCTCTTCCTTCACTATGGTGAGGGCTTGGGCACACAAATAACATAGAGATAACTACAACATGAATGTAGATTTCTGGATCCACACCCAACCCCTGACTCTGGGGACTGATTCAGTTCACCGGAAAGGATGCAGTGCACTTTGAGATGGCCCGGGGTTCTCACCTGGCCACAAGGTGTTGCTTCAGAAGGTTATAGCACATGTGAGCATCAGGAATCCTCCAGAACATCTCCTGCATCCGGAGACAGCTGCTGACAAGAAAGCAAACTTCTAATGGGAACTCTGCAGAGTAGAGCAATGTGCATTTCTTTGGCAATGCTTGGGAAGGCATCCTGAAACGAGGCTGGATTTTCTGCATGATGTGCCCCTGCCTGCAACCATGTGAGACCCAGCATGGGGCTGAGCAGCCATCAGACAGCCCAGCCCTGAAGCCACCAGCAGTTATACAGTGTTATACAGCACCATCAGATCTTCTCTAGGCATATAAGCAGAGTAGAACAGGACCTGATTTGTTGGGCTCCTAATGCTGAGCATTCTCAGGCTCTGGGCTTCAGAAGTCTTTCTTGCACTTGCTTGGAATTCAGTCAAGGCTGCCAGGCTGATAGCATCAGGCATCAGCCCATATCTTGTGGCAGCAATCACAAAACATCACGAAGATATTAATTTAATAATAGTTCATATGAGCTGTTTGGGTTTCTGTCTCCAAGATAAAGCACTTGGACGATACAGATCCTGCTTCTGAGGGATTCTGAGTTCTCAGAGTTGTAAAGTAATATGTAAGCAAGCAAGAACTTTGTATTTTTGAAGAAATAATGCAATCTCATGACCCAACCACAAGCGTCTCTGTGACAGCAGAGCATTCCTACGCATGGTCTTTGGTAGAGCTGGAGCTGAGTGTTTATTCATCAATTCCTCCAGCCATAGCAGCTGGCTCCGGGCTGGGCACTCTTGGCAGCTCCTCGTGGCCACTGCTTTTTCTATCCCAGTATCTCCTTGTTAGAACAGCATTTGGGTTTATTCCTCCTACCACGCCTTGCACAAAGTGCCAGCCCACTACCTAATAAACTCAGCACGCTGCTGCCAATCCTCTGATACTCCAGAAGCAAGCGCCTCTGTTTCTACTAACACAGGCAACTTGATTTGTAAACAGACACTTAAGTGGGTGTTTTTAGCAGTATAGCAGATGGTCAATACATCTGCCTTGTCTCCCTCCTCTGCATTCAACTCCCCTCCTCTACAATTACAGTTTCTTACCGGTTTTCTCCGTAACGTGCGTTTATTTGGGGAAAAAAAAAAAAAAAAAAAAAGCAAGAAAAAAAAAAAAAGGAAAAAAGCAAAGCGTTACAAGAGAGGGGAAAATTGCTCAGTGAATTTCAAGAGGAAAAAAAAATAAATTGGATGGCAACCTCAAACGTTACCTTAAAAGCACCGTGAGAGCAACCCACACAGCCTCGCTTCTTTGCTTGACTTTCCCCGCTTGAGTAACCTCTGGATCTCAATGGGGCTGCTTGTGTGGGTAGAGCACAACGCAGGGACCGGCGCCTCTCACGCACAGCAGTTCGTGACTAATGCTACAATACGCGTCGAAAGCATTCATTTTCCTCTCTGCTTGATGTCGTTAGTCACCGGTATTTAGGCAGGTGCTTCCCTGATTTCTGCATCCAGGCGTGGAAATGAGGTGAGGGAATGATGTGGATCATCCTCCAGAGGGGTTGGTCCAGTGGAGCCGGGCTTTTGGTGGGTGTTTCTCTTTTGCTGTTGTCTGTCTGTCTTGTGCTAGACAGCGGAAGGTGACCGAAATGGAGCTATTGGATTAGGGCTGTCTGGAAAGGATGAGCAGGGAAGAGGTGGAGTCATTGTCCCTGGTGGGAGACAAAAAAACATGTAGATATGGCACTGAGGGATGTGGTTTAGTTGCCAGTATTGGCTATACATGAATGGTCGGTCCAGGTGATCTTAGAGGTCTTTTCCAACCTTGGTGATTCTATGATTCTGTGGCTGCCAGTGGGGTAAGAAGAGCACGGCTCACACGCTGATATCTACATATCCCATAACACAGAGATCCGAGGCTGAGCATGGTGAGGTGTTGGAGCCCCCTGAACACAGCGCGTGGCTCCTGTCCATCACTTGGCCTTGTTTCACTCACAATTTTTGGGAGTGAGCGTAGGACACGGTTTTGTTGATACGCATGAGGTGTGATACCATCGGTGCCAAGTGTTCTACGTCCAGGAATCGATGTAAAATCTGGAGATATGAAGGATGATTGCAGCGTTAATTGTGGTTCCTTTTACATGCCATGTAACTCTTGTTTGCTGGCCAAAGCCTTGTTGCATAAGGGTGGCCGTGGCTCATGCTGCCTGCCCGTGCCTCTGGCCTCCATCCACGGCTAGCAGAGGGCCCTGTGCAATAGCCAGAGCTTGTGCTTCTGTTCCCTGGCCCCGAGCCCAGCCGATTTCCCTCCCCGGCCCTCCTTTCCATGAATGAAGTGAAGGGATTTGGCTGTGTGCCCGAACCCTCTGGGCTTTTATCAATGGGATCAACAGTTTTTCAGCGCCTTGTTGATGAGTCATAGCGAGATCCCGTTGCTGTTTGTTAATACCTCGTGGTGCAGGTCAGCCCACCTGGCTGTGATTTTCCTGGCATGGAAGGGCTTTTGGGTTTGCATGGAGCTCCATGCACAGCCCCTTTGGTTGTGTACATGTGTGTACACACAGCCTTCCAGCCCCTTGCACTCAGGCATGCAAACAGACTGTTCACACTTGAGCACCAACCTGGCCATGTGTGTGCTCACACCACTGCATGAGCACACGGTGCACACACTTGCAAAAAAAAAAGCTTGCATGTAGCCAGACGTGTAGTCATGCACACTAAGATGCATGCATACACACACTTGCATGCTCAAGCTTACCGTGAGCACAAGCATGTGAGCACACACACCAACACAGGTGCGTGCTTGAACACGCATAGATAAGGTGATACCCTGTGTGTCTCCTCTTCCCAAGGGGAGCCATGCAGGACTTTAGTCTCTTTTTGAAGGAGATGGTCCAAAAAGTAGATATGCACAACGCTGCAGCCTTTGTTGACTTTTCCATCTTGTTCTTGTGGTCACAAGCACAGCAGAGCAGGACAAGGTCACTACTACTAGAGATGAGAGCCAGGTAGAATCACGGAATCACAGAATTGTAGTGGTTGGAAGGGACCTCCTGAGCTCATCGAGTCCAACCCCCTGCCAAAGCAGGTTCCCTACAGCAGGTCGCACAGGTCGGCATCCAGGCAGGTCTTGAACATCTCCAGAGTCCCTACCACTCTGCTGGTGTGGTCAACCAGCCCCTAGATTTTGGAATTCAGTGGCTTCTCCTGTGTCTTTGCCAGTCTCAGGCCCTTGGGATGTATTTCAGCTCCTCAGAAATGAAATAAAACCAAGTAGGGAAAAAATAAGCATCCATTTCTTTAATTATTCTCCTTTAGGTGTCAGAGGCCCAAGGAAAACTTTCAAGTCAAATATTCTCGCCTTGGAGACGTTTAAAATGCCTGATTTTGTGTGAGAGGTGCTAAAATCTGTTTCCAGAGGTTTCGTGTTTGATTTTGTGCAGCGTCTTTCAGCAGAGTGACTGTCACAGATTGACTTTGCTTCTCTAAGGAAAGCAGACCTACGTGGCAGCACAGGGGGGCTGTCAGTGGCAGAAGAACTCATCCTAACTTTTAATATGAATTTGGCAGAGGATAAAAACAAGTTTCACATGTCCAGGCCCTTGGATAGAGAGGAGGAAGCAGTTAGTGTCCTCACTGAAGGGAAATGCTCAGGAGCGCATGGAATCGTAGAATGGCTTGAGTTGGAAGGGACCCTTCAAGGCCATCCATCCCACTCCCTGCACTGGACAGGGACACCCACAGCTCCATCAGTGCTCTGAGCCCATCCAGCCTGACCTTGGCTGTCTGCAGGGATGGGGCACCACCGCCTCTCTGTGCAACCTGTGCTGAAATCAGCATCATCTTCAGTGCATCCCAGCTCTCGCTCTCTCTTCCCTCCCCTGAGTGCAGTGGGATCTACTTGATCTTCCCGCAGCCCTTTCTGCCATCATAAAGGACCAACCCCACCCCTTCCCACTCCTGCTCTCCCCTGGTGCCTACTTAGACCCATTAAGTTTTTAATCTGTCTCGTGTTTACAATTTCCATTTACTGTTGCTCCACTCTTCCTTCTTCTCTTTGAGACACGCTGCCCGCACCGCCGGTGATTCAGGCCTGCGGCAGGAAGGCGTGGGGTCCCGCTGGAATTGGAGGCTGTTGGCTCCTGGTTGGTTTTTTATTGTATGTGTGTGTGTGGTTTTTTTCCCCCCCAAAAGATGTCCCAAAAGGTTCATCGCAGTCAGGGCCACATCTGTTACCTTTGGGGCTGGCGCAGTGTCACTGCAGCTGCAATGATGGATGATGTGTGAACCCTCTCCTGGGAGGGTACTGTAATCATTCCCCTGGCAGCTTCCTCTGCCTTTATGCCCACAGCAAAAGCTTGGTTCAAGTTTCCAAGAGCAGCACCTTCAAGCTGCAGTCACCTACAAACCCCTCTGCTGGGAGATCTCCATGCCAGGTATGTAAAGGGCTTGGGAAGACCCAGCATTGCATGCCCCAATGGCAGCGGGCGTCTGCACCCATCCCTGCCCTTGTCCCTGCTTCATTCTCTGGTGCACACACAGCTTTCCTGTCTCCTCCCTCCCTCCTCCACATCCCATCTTTCAGACATCTTTCTCTCTTAACAACTCCTGGCCCTGTCCAGGCATTTACCCAGCAGAAATACGACTTTTAATTACCGTTTTTTTATGACTTCCTTTTCATAATTGCGCTGAGGGCTCTCTGCTCTTCTGCTTTCATCTGCATCCTGAGAAATCACTTTCTCAGGCATTGTGTACTGAATGGGAAAGGGAAAAAGGGCTTTCAAAATGCAGAGATGGGCTCGTTGGCAGCAAATAAAGGTGGCACCTGCTTCAGCATTAGAACAACCAATGCCTGCACAACTAATGCCCCTTTCCTGTTGCTGCTGTCTCTCAGCCATTAAGGGTGTCACATCCACTCTGCTTCTTGGCAGCACTCTCCAGCTGTTGCCTGAGCTGGGCTTGGGTTTGCTCACCCACCCTGCTCTGCCATCCCAGTGACCCTACAACCGACCCCCAAACTTTTTTAACAAGAAACCAGCAAACTTTTTTTCCGTGTGATCCACTGGACAAGATCAAGCTGGCTTTATAGTTTTCATTCCCTTCTTTTTCCCCCCCAGCTTCCCCGAAGCACAGCAGAGGGATGGTCAAAGTCCTGCAGAGTCGTGGCCACTCCCCACCTGACTGCCTTTGCTTGAAGGTTTCCAAGGGACCCACCACCTCTGTATACACCAAAGCACTGATTGAACTAAAAGCTCAGCATGGCAGCATTAAGATTTTAGCCCGGCAGCCCCTCTCTCCACCCCATTACAGCTTCAGTGTCCCTGTTAATATCTTCTATTAGGTGGCATCTATCAGGATGCTGGGATTGTTTGCTGTCTGCCATCCAGCAAGCAGGATCTGCACATCACATAACTGGAAAGCCTTTGTACATTGCAGATGTTTATTTCTTCCTATGATGGCCATGCAGCAGTGTTCAAGGTGGGCAGGAGAGTCTGGGGTCAGACATGTCACATATGCATGTTCAACATTTAAACCTTGGTCCTCTGCCTGCACAGATGCTGTAGGTGTTCAACCTACAGGCAATTGGGTTCTGTAGAGCTGATGAGCAGGGAAGTTGGAGACTGATGGGGACTGTGATCTTCCATGCTGCCTGAGAGCTGGTGGAGGCAGGAGCTTGGAGAGCATTCAAAGGTCTCCTGATGAGCATCTTTTCCTGGCCCTGAGCTGCCAGGAGGATCATGCTGGGATCGTGAGAAATGACCAAGTCTTGTCTGAGTGAGTAGAAAGGAGGATGCACGGCAGGAAAGAAGCATTACAGGATCCTGGTGAGGACTCACAAGCAATTCCTGGACTTTGTAAATCTGGTACCAGTGCGGTGATGAACTGGGAGCAGGGCTGTCTGGAAAGGGCAGGGTGTGAAACAGCCAAGAAGAGGGAGCATTTGGGTTGGAGCACTGTGACACCATGGCCTTATCCAGGTAGAGAAGAGAAGGCTTTGCAGAACAACTCCTATGAAAGCCACAAGATCCTCCCCTCTGTCCCTGCCCTGCCCTGGGCATCCCACAAAAGGATCCCGAATCCAGCAATGCCTGCACCAAGCCAGGGAAACAATCTGCAAGGCATCTCCTGGGCTGGATTTCCCCACAGTGCCAATATGGGGCAGGGAGATGATGGTGGGGAGATGTCATGAAGCAGAAGGTTGCTCAGCACAACCAGCTGCAGTCCAGAGAGGCTCCTTCTTGCAGCAGAGCCCCTTAGCCATTAGATTTCTTTTAAACTAAAGCAGCGTGTAATATATAATAGATAATAGTTATTCCTGGTGCACTCCTTGTAATGAAATTTTAATGCCAGGAACAGCTCTGTGTGTGTGTGTGTGTGTACATAACATATAGCTCTATCTTCATGCTGCTAAGTACAAGAGCTCAGTGTTCATAGAATTGTAGAGTCATAGAATGGCCTGGGTTGCAAAGGCCCACAACGCTCTTCCAGTTCCAACCCCCTGCTGTGTGCAGGTCACCAACCAGCAGCCCAGGCTGCCCAGAGCCACATCCAGCCTGGCCTTGAATGCCTGCAGGGATGGGGCATCCACAGCCTCCTTGGGCAACCTGTTCCAGTGCCTCACCACCCTCTGGGTGTTCTGGGGACCTGATGAATCCGAGTTGTTTGCCCAACACCAATGAGGTCGACCCGATATTTTCAAGGGTCTGTGTTCCCACTGAGGCCAAGGCTCTGGATATTGAAGAAGACACTGCTTCTCACTCACAGTAAGAGGTGATTTCACATAACACGGCAGATCTGCCCACACCAATCCCTTCCTGCACACCACAGGGATTTGGCTGCCCATAAGAGCATCTCCATCACCTGAGGGTACACAGCAGGCAGCAGTGGGCTCTGAGCTCCCACCAAGCTCCTCATATTGAGTTGTGGACCCCTGCAGTTGCAAACAGCCGGCCGTTCTCCTGATGCTGAGGAAGCAGTCTTGCAAACAAATTCCAGCAGCGACAGTGAGATGCCTTTTTGTTGTTGTTGTTTTTTTTCCTTCTGTGATTTTTCCTCCTTTGTCTTTTCCTTGAATGGTTGGCGTTCTCCAAAGAGCACAAAACACTTGATCTCGTGGCAGTAATAAGCTGCAGGGGGGCTAATTAACTCCCTCTCCAGTGGTCCAGGGTTCACACTGAGCTGTGTTTTCCCCTCCATTGATTTATTTTCATGGGCTAGGGCAGGAGCAGTGTATGTAAATCCCATGCTGCTGGCCTCCAACCCTGAGCCCTCACTGGAAACCAGAGGGCTTTTCCCTCTAGATTGGGTTTTCCCAGAGCAATGGGAGTGAGATGTGAGTCCTCTTACCTCTCCCTTACCCACAGCCTCATGCTGATTGCAGTTCTCACCTCCCTTCCAGCACGCTCTGCTTTTATCCCTTTCCCACTCCTGTGTGTGCTAGAGCTGAATGCAGAGTTGTCGTAGAGATTTTGGGCTGAGCAAAGCAAACACAACCTGGTTTCCCTGACTGGCTGCAATGCTTTAGTCAGCAGGTGCAAGTTTTGACTGAGCCTTGGTGAGGGCTGTGCACCCCACTGGGACATGCTGATGTCTTCAGCAATAGCAAGATCACGGGACATTCCTTTCCTGGGGAAGGGTCACTTTTACACCTGCACTAACCCATATCCTTCCTGCTATTTTTTCCAATCATCTGGCCATTTTCTAGGCACAGCTCTTTGCTGTCACCCCTACCAGTGTCCATAGAGATGTCTTCATATCCTAAATTAAAATTAGCAATGACAGCAGCCATGAGATGGGCTCAGGTTTGCCCTGAGTCACAGAATCACAGAATGGTTGGGTTGGAAGAGACTTCAAGGATCATGAAGCTCCAACTCCTCTGCCACATTCAGGGTCACCAACCTCCGCATTTCATAGCAGCCCAGGCTGCCCAGGGCCCCATCCAACCTGGCCTTGAACACCTCCAGGGATGGACGGGGCATCCACAACCTCTCTGGGCAGCTGTTCCAGCACCTCACCACTCTCTGGGTAAAGAATTTCCCCCTGATGTCTGACCTAAATCTTCCCTCCCTCAACTTAAAACCATTTCCCCTCGTCCTACACATATCAACCCTTTCAAAGAGTTGATTCCCCTCCTGTTTGTAGGCTCCCTTTAGGTACTGAAGGCTGCCATGAGGTCACCCCGCAGCCTTCTTTTCTGCAGGCTGAACAAGCCCAGCTCCCTCAGCCTGTCTTCACTGGGAAGGTGCTCCAGCCCCCTGATCATCTTTGTGGCTCCTCTGGGCCCTCTCCAACAGCTGCCAAGGCCTTGGCCTTACTGTGGCTGTGTGACTGAGTGATGTGATCTGTAGATGAAACAGAAGTTCAGGGTTGAACCGTCTCTACCCTTGCATGTCCAGTACCCTCCTTAGTGCCATTTCAGACGTAGCCAAACCAGGGTTACCCAAACCATCTCTAGCACAGTTCTGGTGTTGGCATGGGCTGGGGACCATCCGCAGGTGAGATGGGGATGATTTAGGTGGCTTAGAATGAGAGAGACTGATAACCCTTCTAGTATGAAATGTGGAGGTTGGTGGCCCTGCTGTGGCAGGGGGGTTGGAGCTTCATGATCCTTGAGGTCCCTTCCAACCCTGGCTATTCTGTGATTCTGTGACTGATAGTGTGGACATGGCTACTCTTGGAGACCAGGTTCCACCCTGGGTTTATTCTTTGGCATAGGTGTATCCTCAGCACGAAGCTCTGCTGGGATTTGTCGCTTTGCCATTCCTCCACCCCAGGTGCTCTCAGCATCACCTCTAGTAGCTTTTCCCAGCAGTCGGATCGAAGGGGTGATCCCCAACCAGCAGGGTTCTGGCTGGCGGCCCCACAGAACCCCACGCAGGATGGATGAGCCACGAGGGCTGTCCCTTGCACCGAGTGAGTGCAGCATCATAGAGAGACTGATGTGAGCCGGCCGTCGTCACGGAAACAAGGGATTCGGTGCAGAGGCGGAGGATTCGGGGAGGCAGGGAGGCTGGGGGGCTCTCCGTCATCCCTCAATGCAGAGCTCCCCCGAGGTGGAGGCATCTCACTGCTGCTTTGCATGCTGCAGCTCAGCAGCTCACTGGGTCGGCTCCTCCCGACCAGCAGGGCTGAAGTTGATGGATCTGTCTGCGCTGCTCCCTCTCCAAGTCAACCCGTTCCTCCCCGTGGCACTGAAGGGAAAGAGAGAAAGAAGGAAGAAAATGAGCCGGTTCGTGACGAGGATCCAGAGGTGTGTGGAGAAATAATATTGAGTGCTGTTGTCCCCGTGGTTCCTGCACTGCAGCCATATAGACGAGGTGTGTGATGCTGGGTATGGTGCAGTGAGAGAGTTTGTAGCCCCTGCTGCACCCTCACACCTCCCAGTTTTCTCTACCACTGTCTCCAATATCTTGATGAAACATCAAAATCATAGCATCATAGAATCACAGAATGGCCTGGGTTGCAAAGGCCCACAATGCTCATCCAGTTCCAACCCCCTGCTGTGTGCAGGTCACCAACCAGCAGCCCAGGCTGCCCAGAGCCACATCCAGCCTGGCCTTGAATGCCTGCAGGGATGGGGCATCCACAGCCTGCTTGGGCAACCTGTGCCAGTGCCTCACCACAATGTTGGATGCAGATCTGTTGCTTTTAGCTACATGCCCATGAGTAAATCTTGAATAAAGCACCTTTCTTATCCCATTGGTATGGTCTGGTGTATGTCAATAGCATATGCTCAAAAATTGAAGATTGTTTTACATTTCCAGCATTGGGTGGCCCCATCCATTTTGGGTTTTGTCCCTGGCCCACACTAATGTCTGCTCCTTGCTAAGGGATCATGCTGATGACTGAAGCTTGTCCCCAGGTTTCCCCGCTCACCGTGCACAGGTGAGCATTGCAGAGTGGCACTGATGTGTGCAAATTGCTTTCCTGTCTTCTGCAGGTGCCCAGTTGTCTGCACCAGGCTACATGTAGCATTAAGCAAACCCTGAAGCATGTAGAGGAGTCCCAGCACCAGCTCTCCTGATAGGACAAGGAGGGATGGTCTTAAACTGAGACAGGGGAGGTTTAGGTTGGATGTTAGGAGGAAGTTTTTCCCCCAGAGGGTGGTGAGGCACTGGCACAGGTTGCCCAAGGAGGCTGTGGATGCCCCATCCCTGCAGGCATTCAAGGCCAGGCTGGATGTGGCTCTGGGCAGCCTGGTCTGCTGGTTGGTGACCTGCACACAGCAGGGGTTGGAACTGGATGAGCGCTGTGGGCCTTTGCAACCCAGGCCATTCTATGATTCTATGATTCTATGATTCTGTGATCATGCATTTGTCTGATTGGACTGTAAATAGTTAAGTTTTTTGGTGCCTTCAACACTGCAACGAGCATCCCAAGTGAATGGTTCCCCCTGTGAATGCCAGGTTGCTAAAAGGGAAGTGTTGGTGGCCAAAACGGAGCCGAGTGGGACTTGCATGTGTCCCCAGCCTGCAGGAGGTGTTTGCAGAGGGACGTTTGTTGCTCCACAAAGATCAGCACAGCAGGTTTGCCTGTGGGCTCAGCATGAAATTTTGGCCAAATTTAAGCGTAAATCCCCATCTGTGCTTGGGATGAATATTTCACCAGCAGCAGTGGCAATGGTGAGCCATGATTTATCCTGATAAATATTAGATAGTAGCCTGAGCCCAGAGCTGCCTCTGTAGTGGGAGGAACTGCTTCTGGAAGGTGATAGACTTCATCCAGTGCTGCTGCTCGCTCTCCAAATATGTTTCCTATACCTATGGCAGAAACAGAGTTGGTTTGGCTTCTTTAACTTGATTTACAGCCCTGCATGATCCCAGCTATGGCTGAAGCCATAAGTGAGAGGTGAGGAAGAGGAGTGGGATGAAATGTGGGTTGAGAGCCCACCAAAGCTCTGCAGTGCTTCTGCAAAGCTCTTCCAGTCCGTGGCTGGAAATGCATCTCTGCTGGGATTCCCAATCACTCTCTGAATGCAGTGGAAATTACAGTCGTATTTCTTCGCTTCCCGTTCTTAATCCTGCGTCGAACCTGATGGCAGTGATGGATATTAGGACTGATTGGACATGGCTTATTATTATTATTACTGTTATTATTATTTTGCTGGCTGCAGGGTGTAGAGCTGCCTCCTGCAGCACTCTGACTCTTCTCTGCTGCTCGAGTGACTCCTAGGGACCTGCTCCAGTTTAGTCCTGGGGACCTGGAATGACTCCGTAGCACGATCTGATTTTGCCTGTTAGGAGTTTTGGGATCATCCTGCCTTGCTTTTTTTTTTTCCCCCTCCTCTTTTTTAGAGGGGAAAAAAAACCCTAAGAATTTCCAGGTTGGGGAGTATTTATGAGGATTTATTTATTTTCCATTAGGGCTTCTGAATGCTTATTGATGAGTGAGGACATGGCCAGGGCAATTTGACAGGAGATGGGTGATGAGAGGTCAGGATAGGGGCATAGCTTGATAGGGGCAGAGGAGCATGGGAAGAGCCCCTGCTTGAGCTGAGTGTATCAATAAAGCTTTAGCTATCCTGGGGTTTGGACAAGGGAAGGTTAAACCCTGCTCCTATTCGAGCCATCCTGTCTCTTTTTTGTGGGATTCTCCATTTGCAGAGGGTTTCTTTCAGCAGGAAGAAGTATTGGAGCAAACTTGTGGCTCTGCTCTGCCTCAGCTGCTGGTGCAATTGGGGAAACTGAGGTGAAGAGGGAGGCACATCTCAGCTCAGGGTTTCTGAGTCAGTTTGATGGAAAAATAACGTTCGAACTCAAGTGTTCAGATGACCATAATTGCCTTGAATGGCTCAGGTTTATGGCAATGACTGGCATTCGGGTATTGCTACAGCACACAGCCCCTGGAAGGTTTCCTCCCAGAGCATCACTTGAAGTTAATTTGTGCCCAGGAGGGTCCCACTGTGCAGCATGTTGCATTGGTGTGTGTGCCTGTTCTTGTTTAACATCCAGATCCTTTTGTGCTCCCTGTGAACATCTTTTACACAATTGGGCTTTTCATCTCTTAGGCTCCCGGAGAAAAAAAATAAATAAAAGAAACACAACAACAGCCCACAACAAAAAGCATATTTAGGAAATAAATAAAATACCAAAGCTCCAGACCACTTACTTGCACTGAGCAGAAGGAAGCACTGTGCCTTCGGGGCTTTGGGGACTGGGGCTTTTGAAGGTGAGGTTTGCAGGGAAATCCTTGCAGCACGAAATGCAGCTCCTGCCTGACGATCCATGGATGAGCAAGAAGAGATTTAAGCAGAGCTCTGGTGGGGTTTGGGCTGTGTGCACTGAGCAAGGGGGGTCCTAGTGCTTGTGGGAAGGGTGAAGGTGCTGTGGGGTTGTGTATGTGCTGCTTGTCCCCATGGGGCACGGGGTGCAAACAGCAGGTGGCACTGGGATGTGCTGCAGGTGCAGGCATAGCTTATGCAGAGCATCCCAGCATCTCCGTGGCTCCGGTTGATCCCATCCCTTGGGATTGCCACGGAGATGAGCATCTTATGCCTGCGAGCACAAAGCAGGGTCCCGAAATGACCCCGTAGCCGCAGGACCGGTGCTGTTATCCACAGCCGTGATGCGATGCAGGAGGGGATGCGGGGAGGAGGGAGGCTGGGAACCGCTTACGTGGGAGGCATTTTGTCCAGCAGCAGTGAGAATGCAGATGAAAGGAGCAGAAGAGCCCTTAGTGCTGGTGCAGCATCACCGCCTTTATCCCATGCACCCACCGTGCCTGCAGCCGATCCCAACCCAGGGCTGAGTCCCGTGTCCCCATCCCCACGTTGGTGGCATCCCTTCTCGCCCCCCCTTCCCTGTCCCCAGGCAGCCCCCCAACCCTAGCAGGGCCGGGTTTAAGATGGATGGATCGGTGAGAAGCCCTGGGTGTGACTGGAATAGAAAACGCGGTGGCTTCGTGCTGCCTCGAGGGCAGGGATCCAGAAAATAGCATTGCTGGGGAGATGATTGCTTTACTATTGGAGCTTGTCCTTAAAATAGCGAGCCGCCTGCTGGCTGCCCCTCCTTTCCTTTCGTCTCTGTGCAGTCCTGGGGATGGCGGTGATATTCCTGGGGTCCCCCCCTGATTTATCTCATATTTATTCCCTTATTATGTCTCGTGCTTTGTCAAGATGTCCTTGAAGGCCTCCTGCTCAGATCTTAGCTCACGCAGAGGGCAGAGCTCAGCTCTGACAATCAGAAGGGGAAGGGTGAGCAGGAGCTGGTGCTGCTTTTTGGTTTTTTTTCTCCATGCAACAGGCAGCCAAGAGAAGAAAAAAAAAAGAAAAAAGAAAAGAAATAGAAGAAAGAAAAAAGCCAAAACCAGCAAAGGGAGCAATGCAGGGCAGTCTCTAATCCTTCAGAGCCAAAGCTTTCGGGACAAGCACAGCTTCATGCCATCCCATCCCATGGATGCATTCACATCTCCTGCTCCAGCACTGGTGGCAAAGGATCCATCAGCACGGACAGTGCCGGAGGTTGGAGGGGGAGGTGGTGACTCAGAGACCTCAGCGAGGGGTCTGAGCTCATCGTAGGGCTAAACTTAGCGCCGAGAGCCCCAGCAGCCACTCGGGAGTGTTGCCATGCTGGGCTGGATGCCCTGCAGCAGGGTTTTGTAGGGCAGGCCGTCATCCTCTTGTTCTCATTCACATTAAAAATATGCTCTGCTGAGTTGTGGTGGTTTCTGCTCTCACTAAGGCTGGCTCGGTGTGGATGTCTCTTGGCTACCCTTGTCCTGGGTTTGCTTAAAGTGTGGGGTCCTTGCATCTGGAATAGGACTTGTGGAACTGGGAAGGTGCCGAGAGAAAAAAGCTGAGGTCAAGACTGCTCCCCCTTATCCATTGGTGCTGCCCTGGATGCTCACATCCTTGCTGTGCCCCAGCATTTTGGTTTTATGACTGAGAATGCCAGGTATGAGAATGCCAATACCTTCCCTTGGGTATGACAGTGACAGGACAAGGGGGAATGGTTTTAAACTGAGACAGGGGAGGTTTAGGTTGGATATGAGGAGGAAGTTTTTCCCCCAGAGGGTGGTGAGGCACTGGCACAGGTTGCCCAAGGAGGCTGTGGATGCCCCATCCCTGCAGGCATTCAAGGCCAGGCTGGATGTGGCTCTGGGCAGCCTGGGCTGCTGGTTGGTGACCTGCACACAGCAGGGGGTTGGAACTGGATGAGCACTGTGCTCCTTTGCAACCCAGGCCATTCTATGATTCTATGGTACAGTGTCTTCTTCTGCCTGTATTCTCAGCCCTGCCTGAAGGCTTGGGCACTCATTCTGAAGCAGGAGTGATGAAAAAGTCTGCGGCCTTTTGGGATACCAGAATAAAGACCTAGACACTTTTCGGATGTCAGCTGCTGCCAGTAATTAGCGCTTCCCAGCTGCTGACTCATAAATAGCTTGAGAAGTATTTCCAGTCCTCACCCTCCTGAGAGCTAATCCCTCAACGGACAGTCCTTACAAAAATAACAGTAATAATCCCCAGATGACCAAAATGACTGCAGAATTTCTCTTAGGGAGAGCAGGTTGAGGTGGCCTCAACCACCAAACTGTCCCATCCCCAAGACTCCTCCTCTGCCCTTTGCTCCTTCCCTTACCTTTCCCTTCCCCAGTGCCTGTCCCTACCAAAACATCAGATTAAATACTGCTGTTAGATCATTACTGACGTATTGCCCGAACGCTTCCTCTGTGTTTGACTTAGGCTTGCTCAAAATTGGTTTACCAGTCCTATTAAGAAGAAAGAAGAAGAAAAAAACCCAGATCCTTTATGACACTTCTAAAAGTGAATGCCAAGCACGCTGCCAGAGTCGTCATCATTAATTAAGCAGAACAAAGTCCAGCTGAAACCAACACGAGCACATCCATGCAGCTGTTTGCATCAGTTTAAATAAATATATCTTTCAGGGCTCCTCCTCCAGCTCTGGCCATTCGACCACTGCCAGTTCCCAGCTGGTGTGACTGCATGGGTTGGCATGTCCCATGTTGGGAGCAGGAAGTCTGGAACTGCATGGACATGGTTGGGTTGATGTTGGACAGTGAGTGAGGAAAGATTCTCATTTATTAGCAGGGGGAATCATAGAATCATAGAATGGCCTGGGTTGAATGATCACAATGATCATCTAATTCCAACCCCCTGCTATGTGCAGGGTTGCCAACCAGCAGACCAGGCTGCCCAGAGCCACATCCAGCCTGTCCTTGAACGCCAGGGGCATCCACAACCTCCTTGGGCAACCTGTTCTCTAAACATGCCATACCCACCTTGCAGGAGAGCTGGTGCTGGTGGTGGCTGCACCTTCAGCCCCTTCAGGTGGGCTGGAGCTGGTCCTGTGCAGCACAGCAGGGCTGCATCTCACAAGCCCTATCTGGAAAGAACATCCTCCTCCTCCTCCTCCAGTGCCCATGGCTGCAACTAATGTGGTGAAGCAGCTCAAGCCCTGCTTGCCACTCTTCACACCTTTTCCCCAAGCTGTTGTTTGCTTTTCTAGCTCCTGCGTGCCATCCAGACACAACCCCCCTGCAGCTTTCCCCTCTGTTGCAATTCAGCCTTACTTCCTCTGTCTCCTAAACCCAGCCTGCCCAGCAGAGCTGATGCCCAGGACATTTCCACGATGCTGCAGAAGAGCTGCAGGAGTGAGCCAAGCACACGGATGGGTTTCCTGGACCTAACTGACATCAATAGGAAATCCACATGGATGGATCCCAGCAAGTCCCTTTGTGGGGTTGTGCCCCCACTGCAGGGACAAGGAGAGGTGCCAAAGCCATGGGGAATAGTGGCATCCCAGGCTGGATGTGGCTCTGGGCAGCTTGGTCTGGTGGTTGGTGACACTGCACATAGCAGGGAGTTGAAACTAGATGATCATTGTAGTCCTTTTCAACCCAGGCTGTTCTATGATTCTATGATCCCATCCCATCGGACAGCCCCTGTAGTAAGGTGTGGGCACATATTATCACACGTGAATTAATTGAGAGCCCTCATGTTGCTGATATTATTGCAGCCTTCTGACTGCCGAAAGTAAAAACATCATCCTGTAGGATAAGAAAAATTATTCTGGTAGAATTGAGAGGCGACTGCGAGGATCTGGTTTGCGTGACAGGAGCTCGCAGAGGCTGCAGCCTTGCTTGGCTGTTTTTAGAGGCAGACACACACAGTGTGATCCCCTTCACAGGTCAGTGGCTAATTTGGGAATAGGATTCACCTCTGGTTTTGGGATCACTGCAGGAGAGGCTCAAAGAAGAGAGAGGTGTCAAACAGTGGGAGCAAGAAGGTGCACATAAACGACATGAATACCCAGCCTTCATGTGAGCTTCTGTTTTCTGGGTAACATCCTGCTTATTCTCCTTCATGCCTTCCTGGGCATGTGGACTCACTGGGAAGACCTTGAGGGACCATGGCCGTGTCCCCATTGTTGTGTTGGTGGGGAAGTCCTCACTGATATCAGCAGCATTATCTTTGTTTGTAGGATATCTGATTTTTTGAGTGGCTGAGGGAGCTGGGATGGGTCAGTCTGGGGAAGAGGAGCTCAGGGGAAAACCTCATTGCTCTGCACAACTCCTGAGAGGAGGTTGTGGTGACGTGGGTTTCTTCTCCCAAGTAACAGCAATAGGATGAGAGGTGGTGGCCTCAAGTTGCTCCAGGGGAAGTTCAGATTGAATGTGAGGAATAATTCCTTCTTCAAGAGATCAGGGATGCAGTGGCATAGCTGCCCAGGGAGGTGGTGGGGTCACCATCCCTGGAGGTGTTCCAGAACCATAGAGATTGGCACTAAGAGTCAGTGGGCACGGTGGGGTTGGGTTGGGGTTGGACTGGGTGAGAGGTCTTTTCCAACCTGAATGGTTCTATGATCTCTGTGCCGTTTTTGTGTGGCCACAATGTGATTAAGGCTAAGAAAATGCTTACAAGCCTCTGGAGAGTGTGGGCATTTCCTTCTCCATCCCCGTGCTCAGAGTCCTCTGCTGTGACCCACTGATCCTTCCTGAGGGCAGGGGCAGCCCTTCAGCCGTTGTCCCCAGAGATTTATGTACCCAGTATGTTGTAGGAGTGGGGTGATTGATCTCTACCAGAAGGCTTGCGAGGTGCATCAGGGGATCGATAGCTCCCTGAACAAGCTGGAGTAAAGGCTCTTTTTGTAAACTCATTGGTTTTATGGGCCTTCTTTTCTTTCATCCAGCGTGAGAAGTTGTTTTAAGATAAAACCCAGCCTGTTTGTACACACGGCCGCCCATGAGGATGAGTTGTGTTCTGTTTCCAGTGTCTCACCTGAGCTTTTCTCTCTGCAGAGTTTCCCCAAATCTTGCAGTTACCAGAGGAGGAGGGAAGATGGTGTATCCCGAATTTGGGTTCTCACCAGGTGGAAACAAGAAGCTTTAGGGTGTGTTTGTGGGATTCAGTGTCTGGAATACTTTATTTCAGAAATAATATTAATAAAATGCATCTATAGGATTCTATATATGCTCCGTATCTATAGCTGCACAACTCTGAGTGAATATGAGTATAAATACAAGTGCAGATACAGATACGTAGAGAGACATATATCTATATCAGTAGATACGCACAGATATTAATGGGGAATCTTCATTTTGCTGATATTATTGGGTATGAGGGAATTCATAGAATCATAGAATCATAGAATCATAGAATCACCAAGGTTGGAAAAGACCTAAAAGCTCATCCAGTCCAACCGTTCACCTATTCCCAATAGCTCCTACTAAACCATGTCCCTCAACACAACATCCAGCCTTTCCTTGAACACCCCCAGGCTCGGTGACTCCACCACCTCCCTTGGCAGTCCATTCCAGAGCTTTCTATTCTTTCTAGTCTATCCATTCAGGACTATTCCTGAATGAAAACATCCCAGCTCAGTGTTAATCCCTATCCATGGTGCAGTCTGACCATTTCAGGTCTCTGTCCGTCTCTTGGGGATGATTTCACCCAACCCACATTAAAAAGCATGACCTCCCATTTGTTGTGGGTGGTGTTCACCCAGCCCATGCCTCGCTCAGCCCCTCATCGCATCAAGAGTTCTTCGGCAGAACTGCTTGAAAAATCAATCAACAGAATGCCAAAGAGATTTAATACATCTCTTTCCCATTAAATCAAGACTTAATACACTGTCTTCTTTTTCTCACCCTTTTTCTTTCTTCCTCCGTCCTTCTCTTTCTTCCTGCCTTTTAACATGCACACATGATTGAATTTGTTTGAGATGGTGCATGTTTCAGAAGCTGTATAAATCTGAATGAATTCATTAAGCCCCGCTGAATTTATTGAAAGTTATAAAGTTTTTAAATCTACAAATGTTTGACGTCTTTAAAGAATTATTAATTAATGCATACCATTAAATACTGTTAAAACTCATGTCGCGTTTATGAAGTATTTGAATTTCATTGAGTATGCAGATCAGGTAATTCATCTTTTTAAGCTCCATCATTGATTCTGTTCATAAAAAAGATGGGGGAGAGTTAATGGGAAGGAGGCTGGAAACAAAGGTTGCAGAGTTCTTAGGGTGGAAGAATTTGCAGCCAGCTTTCTCTGCTTGCAGGAATTTTCATCTAAGACTTGATTGGATGCTTATTCCTCATTACTGGTGCCTTTGGTTTTGTATTGAAGTGGAGCCTGATGATGTTGGTTGGGGTTGCAGTCGTTATCCTCTGGCCATTGAGGGCCACTGGGTTGTGTTTGAAGGGGTTCCATGACATGCTGGAGAAAAGCGAGTCCTTGGATGCAAGGCAGTGATCTCAGAGGGTGAGATTTGTCGTGGGGACTGTAGGCTGCATTCATGGGTGACCACATCTGCTCTGTGTGGATGTTGAGGAGATTGCAAGAGAAAACGTTGGGAAATTGAGTCAGAGTGAAGTGAGCAAGAGGTGTGCTGCAGAGAAGTGCCCTCTGTCATCTCGTGTCTGTCCTATGAGGGTCTGAGGAAGGCTCATGGAGAAAGATTCACTTGCTGTCTTTTTGTCATGAGCAAAGGAGATGGAGAGGACCCTTTCTCCAAGATGCCCAAAGCAAGGATGGAAAGCAGGGGGCACAAACTTGCCACTAGAAATTCTCATCTAACTTCATCTAGCTTTCAAGCTATCCCTAGCTTGGATGATAGTGAGGGTTCAGGGGGAGCCTGGAGGTCCTTTCCCACCTCCTTACCCTGTGTCTGTACTCACGCACGTGGGCACCTGTCTAATGTATGTAGTTACATTTGATATGTGGAGGGCCATAGGCTCTCCCTTGGGACTCTCCATCTGACAGAGCTGGTGGGGTCAGAAGCTGAGTGGGCAATTCCCACGAACATCTACAGCATGCAAGGTTTGCACCCAGGGGGTGTGTGTATAGGGGCAGATAGAAAACAGAAGAATCATGGCTGCATGTGTGAAGATGGCTTGATTTCTGATGAACGCAGGGCAATGAGTGGTGTTTGCACTGGAAAAAAAAAAAACAAAAACAGGGAAAATCCTCTTTCTAGACCTGCATGAGGACCAGGAGTGCTTTCCTTGCTGGCAGAGCTCTGAGGATGTCTTTGTGATATTCATACGTTCCGGCGTCATTCTTGATGGCTCTACAGATCACTCCAGTTAAACTAATTTTAGCGTTTATCCTCACTTTGTCATGGTTATATTGCTGTTAGGAACTACCCGTGCACTTCATCTCTAACTGAAAACAATTTGAGCAAATAAGTGACAAAGTGAACAGAATTGCCATGTCTGTATCGTGTTATCTAACAATGCTGATGAAACTTCCCTGGATGAGAGCAGTATCTGTATGCCAGCATTCCTGTAACGCAATGTCCTCAGGCCAAGAAAGCTTCTCAGGTCTAAAAGGCACCAGCTTACACTTCCACAAGGCTAAAATTCTTCTCTGGAGCCTGCACAAGAGGTGGCAGCATTCACACCCACAACCTAATGGGTTCATAGATAGCAAAGGGAGCATCAGCCAGGTTTGGAGGGTGGGTGAGGAGCAGAGCAATCTCAGAGATAAGCTGTGGTTAAAAATCAGGTCACTGGTGTTCTCCAGATGTTCTCCAGATGTTCTGGTCACCTGGGGCCTCCCAGGTGGGGCAGGGAGGTGGCAGCCGCATCTCTCCTGGTGGGTTCTATGGGGCCAGTGGGGCTGAAGCAGAAGGCTTCCTACATTGGCATTATCCGGTTCAAAGAGTAATCATAGGGAACTGTATCATCTAAATTACACCGGGGTAATTAAAGCCAGCTTGACTGTAGTGGGGGCTTAGAAGGTTGTATTTAAGTGGCAACGCTGCTGAAAGTCTGATTATCTTCTAAAACGTGGCTTAAAACTCCTTGTGTACATAGTCTGAATAAATGTCCCATTTCATACTCAAAAATGATATAGAGGTTGTGTGCATGGGAGTTGAATGCAGAGAGATTCACGTGCTTGGAAAATGATGCTTTCTATGGGTTTGATTTGTTTTTTTCAGGGTGCTCCCATACAGCCTTTAGGAAATCTGTATTTGATCTGGTTGGACTGGGTGGAACTCTGGTGACGTAGGATCCTGATCTCAGTAATTTCTTCTAGACAAAATAAGCATCATTCTGGCTTCAACGGTGAGATCAAGGCCTAACTGCGAAGAGGGCTTTGATCATCCCATTCACAAAGCTGATTTTGAAAGGTCGGGGCTGAAATGAGACAAAGGCAAAATGATGTCATATTTCCTGATTAATAGATTGAGAGATGGACCCAGGAATAAAATACCTGCTTTTGAGAGAAGCCAGAGCCAGCCTTAAGCCTCATCTATCCAAGGACTTATTCTGGACTGTGCACTTGACATTAGCAGTTCATAATTAATTCCCTGTGTTGATGCTCTTATTCTAGACTCAGACACGCCTTGTTCCAAATTAGATCAATACACCTGGGGCCCCACCACAAAACCAGGTTAAGAAATTAGCACAAATCAGCTGAGCTTTGCTAACCAACCGAACAGGCAGGCGATCCTGTAGAAAATGCAAAGCAATTCAGCTTAATACCCCATCTCAGAGAGGAGGATAAACTCAGCTGGCAATACCTGCCTCTGAGTGACAACCACACGTCTCAGCAATGGCTGAGTCTCAGCTGATGTTAGGTAATATTTTAAGTTGTCATGATGGCAGCCAGGCTTGGAGAAGACAACCTAAGCAGTGCCAAGACGTGATTTCGGGCCAAGAGCCCAGATGGCTCCTGGGTGCTCTTTTGGAGTTAGATTAGGGCAGGGATAGCCCTTGGATGGCCCTTCATCGTGAAGAGGAAGGTTCTTATTCATGGCTTGAAACCTCATCCAGGTCTTGCTGTGGCCAAACAGCAGGAGTTGTGGTGCAGAAGGGAAGCACAAAGGCACCAGGATGGGTGAGATACAAAATGAAGGAAGTCAGGGCAGGGGAACTCTGTAAGAATCATGTCTTCTGTCCCCATGATATGACCATGTGAGACAGCTGGGCTCCGCAGGGACGTCACGCTACCAAACCTTCAGGGAAACTTCTCCATTGCATGGAGGTTGGGCTTTCTGCAGAGCTGCCCTTCAGCTACAGGATTCAATCCTCTGGAGATTAAGATGATCAGAGATCTTTGTCACTTCAGGAACAGATGTTGGCGAGGTCCATCCTTTCACATTAGCTTCCTTGTGATGTGCTCCCTGGGGGAACAATTATGGGGATGTTAATGCAAAGATGCTGGCACGGCTTTCCCAGCCAGATCTGCAGCAAGGAGAGGAGCTGTGGTTTGAGAACAGAGGGTGTAAAGGCGGTGGGGAGGACACAGCTCTTCTCCCAGGAGCCATGCTGCAATGGGAACCCATCTCTCATATATGCTCTTCCTTGGAGATCTCTGGGCATTTCACAGTACTTGTGGAAAGAAAGGATGGTCAAGCTATGTGATGCCACGCAAGGATTTTTCTTGTGTTTCCCACTGTAGCTTCATTTGCTTGCTCTGATGATTTGGAATTTTGAGCTGTGCACTGGAAAGAGGCAAGTTAAGCCATGGAGGTGATGAACTGGCCTTGTGGCTTTGAATCAAGCCTCAGAGAGGGCTGTTCATTTTAGTACCTCTTCATGTGCCCAGGGAGGTGGTGGAGTCACCGAGCCTGGGGGTGTTCAAGGAAAGGCTGGATGTTGTGTTGAGGGACATGGTTTAGTAGGAGCTATTGGGAATAGGTGAACAGTTGGACTGGATGAGCTTTTAGGTCTTTTCCAACCTTGGTGATTCTATGATTCTATGTGAGCTGTCCCAGGGTAATGTGCATGCAGTGGTCCCTCTCCTGGTAGTCCCTTGGCACTGAGGTCCTGTTCCTCACACCTGTACAGCCCAGATCATATCTTATCTGCTATCCCAGGTCTTGGCATGGGGCTGGCGAAACGTTGAAGTGGGGAAGGTGTGTTGGAACCAATGAAAGTCCAGTGCTATTGCTTATCTGTTACCATTTGTCCCAAAGGGTGAACACAAATGGCTTGCCAAGACTTTGTCTTAGTGGACAAAAAGCAGATAAAACCTGAAATGGCCTCTCGATCCCACCTTCATGAGGGGAGCCTCCAGACCTGGCAGTCATGTTGTACATCAAGCAGCAATCGCTTGAGTCTGCCACACTGCAAGAACAGTTTAACCAAAGGCTCAGGATCAAACACTTCATAGAATCATAGAACCATAGAATTATGGAATGGATTGGGTTGGAAGGGAATTCAAGGATCACGAATCTCCAATGCCCCTGTGCCATGCAGGGCCACCAACCTCCACGTTTAATACCAGCCCAGGCTGCCCAGGGCCCCATCCAACCTGGCCTTGAACACCTCCAGGGATGGACAGGGCATCACAGCCTCTCTGGGCAGCTGTTCCAGCACCTCACCACTCTCATAGGAAAGAACTTCCCCCTGACATCCGACCTCAATCTTCCCTCCTTCAATTTAAAACCATTTCCCCTTGTCCTGCTACTTGAACTTAAACTGCCACTTTGGTTCAGTATGTGTCTGAGTTTTTTTTCTAAGCTGCAGTCAATGGTGTCATCCTGCTCTATTTGGCCACCAGGTTCAGGAGAGCACCAGGGGATTAGGTGCTTGTGCTTCTTACCATCCAGAACCTCATGGCTTCCATAAGGAATAGTCCCATGTTCCAGGACCTGGTCCAGCTTCAGGGCCTGGTATTTCATCTTCAGAAAATGATGATCACAGCTCACATTCTGGATGATGGAGAGAGGGTTGCTTGCCTATTGAGGGAGATGCCCAGTGCAGGTAATTTTGCAGCATCCCAACACCTCTGATCACCTGGATGGGGTGAAGAAAGACAGGAGAAGTGCCAGGGCCAAGGACAGAAGAAACATGCTCAGCTATAGGACTCAGAAGGAGTAAGGCAGTGGCACTTCTGCCCAGGGAGCTGTGGGTGCCCCATTCCTGCAGTGGCCAAGGCTATGGATGGGGTTGTGGGAGGTGTCCCTGCCCATGGGTCTGGGTCTGGATGGGCTTTAAGATCCCTTCCAACCCAAACCATCCTGTAATTCTATGGCGATTCTACGACTCAGACTCTGTCTTATTCCCCAGCGTGGTCCACCCACCCTTGCAGCTTGCTCAGAAATTTCTACCCACATATCTCAGGAAACCTCAGCAGTGGAGAAGACAACATGGCACCCACGGTTCACCTATGGCAGAGGGGCATTGTCATTGGAAGTGTCTAAATAACTGCTAGGTTTCTCTTCATAGCAGCAAACCCACAGGCCACATATAACGGGCAGAGCGGGGTGGACAGGGCTGATTAAGTGAGAGCACATCACAGCTGTAAATAAAGGAGTTTAAATGAAATCTGTCACAACTGTTAGGCTACAGCCGCGAGTAAAGGACAAAGAAATATCTACAAGAGCTCAATAACGCGGACAGTGGGTTCTTTATGACTGCCTCACAAGACGCAGTGAAAATGCCTTTGGCTTTGTGGGAGCTGCACCAAAAGCCTGTGATAATGTGCACAGCAAGAGTTTATATAAAAAAAAAAACCTTTAAAAAAAAAAAAAAAAAAGATTAATAGAATTTATGCTTTGAGGGCTGGATTTTCCAGAGCAGCTCAGCGCTGGGCTATCTCAGCTCATGTTGAAGTCAACAGGGGTTATGCCTCCGAAATCAATGATGGAACAGATTGGGGCTGATTCAAGTGCTTTTGTAAAGCTCATCCTTTCTGTAGGGGGTTAAGCAGGCAAATACCCCCACCAGGAAAAGAGCCCCGCACTCAAAAGCTCAGCTCCCCCCATTCTTTGCAGGGAAAGGGCAGAGGATGATTTCAGTAATCCTGCCCTGAATGCGGAGGAGTGCTCATCATACCCGTGGATTAATTTACGCCTGTGAGCACACGGGGCAGCCAGCCCTCTGTTCACAGGCAGCTAATGGGGAGGACTGCACTGAGGGACACTTCCTCACCACATCTCCTACTCCCAAGGCAAATCCAGGGCTTGGGAGCAGTCCTGCTGCTGCTTTCTCCTTCCTGTGGATCCACTGCAAGGAACCACCTGTGATGGGGAGGAGAGTCTTACTTCTTGATCTGCTTTCATGCTGAGCTGCTGGCTCATTCATAAGGGAAATCAGTTTTGGGGAAGGCAGGTAGAAGTTCCCTTCTCTGCATTTTGCCTTTCTTGTCAGACTTTTGGCTGTCTATCTGAACAAGGCTGCCTTCCCAAGTGACCCTTAGAGCCCGTGTTCCCCTTTAGTTTTGGATAACGTGGGTTTGGCTGCAATCCATGGACACAATATCCTCTACTGCAGAAGATGGCTCTGGGGCTACACATCATGGTCTGTGTGATCAGTTTCTATCTGATTTTATGAGGAAGTTCTTCCCCCAGAGGGTGGTGAGGCACTGGAACAGGTTGCCCAAGGAGGCTGTGGATGCCCCATCCCTGCAGGCATTCAAGGCCAGGCTGGATGTGGCTCTGGGCAGCCTGGGCTGCTGGTTGGTGACCTGTACGCAGCAGGGGGTTGGAACTGGATGAGCACTGTGGGCCTTTGCAACCCAGGCCATTCTATGATTCTGTGATTACCTGTGGGTCATCACTGTTGTCCTCTACGATGCAAAATATATGGTCATCCATCTTCTGAATCTCATCCACATGGCCAGGATGCCGTGCTCCTACCTACATGTATGTGTTGTGTGCATTGTGCAGTGAGGATGACTTCGTGCTCCCGCATCTGGGAGGGAAGAGATTTGCCTTAGATGTGAACAGCTGAGATGAACTTCCCTTCCTAATTGGTCTCAATGAAAACAGCATGTATTTGTATCACTGGTGTAGATATCAATCAGTCATTGGCCAATTTTACTAAGTGTTATCCTTTCCAAATTCACTCTTTTGTTAAGTAATATATTAAATCTCCAGGAGACTGTCCAGACAGCCCAAACGAGCTTTATTAACTAACTGCCAATAATCCCAGGCTTTTCATGGGAAGAGGGAGCCTAAGGAAACCCAGACAAGACTTTCAATTCTCATCAAATTTCTTGGCCCACTGTTTCACATGTTCCAGCGTGAAACATGGTGCGATTGGATGCTTAAAGATTTCCTTTCACTGTTGGTTTCCTCTGGGAGAGCTACACCAGAGGATAAGCCCTCCATGCAGCTACCCATGCTCAGTCCTGCGTTACACCGAGTGGTCCCAAAATACCAACAGCTGGCCCAAAGTTCACTCACTGGTCTAGGCATGGTATTTTTGTGAAGCTATGCTCTAACAGCTGGGCATGACCTTATTATAAGGCCCTGACAGCCAGTGTTAGCAACAGATTTAAGATGCAGACAGACTTTGTAGATTGTCATGGTCAGTGGTGACTCTTGGTGACTCCCACCCATGCTCTCCAAAGCACTGCTGTGGCTTTTCCTGGTGCAACCCCCCGGCCTTCCTCCAGCATCCCTTGGACATATCACTTACAGGCTCCATTCTGAGCCTTAACGTGACTTGGGTGGGATGCCTGATCATGTGAACACGGTAATGGCCATGCATGTCAATCACATTGCACGCGTGGATGACTGTCACAACTCCGCTCCCGCTTCCTAACGCTGTCTCCTTGCAGCCCCTTTAATGACCATCATTATTTTCCTAAGTATAAATTGCTCCTAATGACCTCAGTCATTTTTAGCATGATGGGACAGCAAATGATGCATTGGTGGGACAGGACAAAACCAGGGAACAGATCTTTTGAGCCCGGTTAAATGTCAGGCACGCTTACTATTCACAGGGCACTCTGGGCTGTGCTGTTGCCGTTGTTGATTTGGAAGTTCAAACAGTTTGCCAGTTCTCCTTGGCCTTTTTTGGCTGTGATCAAGGGCAGCCCTGGTAGCATGTTTCATTTACCCACAGCTGAAGCCTACGCTTTTTGTTGAGGCCAGGGGAGTGACTCAATAGGTCTCTTTCAATTGCTGGCCAGTGTGTGCTGGGAAAAGTGATTTGTGGAATTATTAGATATTTCAAAGGAGCCTGTCAAATCAAATTTGTCTCAAATAAGTCAGTACTCCAAGCTGGAGATTATGGGTTGAGTTCTTTATGAAACCTATGTAGCATTGTTGCTCGTGCCCATCTCTCCATCTGGGCTCTGTTATTTCAGTCTCTTCTTTGGGGGTTTATCAAAAGCATCTGCATCTCGGGTGGAAGAATGGAAGTCTGGGGTGTAGTTTTCTTAAAGACTTCATCAGATGTGATTAACTCACTTGTAGTCTTCATTAGATCACGATCTGTGATGACTACTGAAAGATCTATAAGCTGACATTTGATTATTGGACCGATTCGTTGTGCCCTGAGCACAACGTTAGGCAGTGTTAGCAGCAGCACCCAGGGTAATGCTGCAGGTCTGGGACAGGGCTCAGTGAGAACTGTAGGTGCCCCATCCCTGGAGGTGCCCAAGGCCATCGATGGGCCCTGGGAAGCCTGAACTGGTGTGGGCACCCAGCCCATGGCAGGGGTTGGGGCTGAGTGGGCTTTGAGGTCCCTTCTAGAGTAAGCCGTTCTGTCATTCTGTGACTTCTGCTCTTGGGACTTCTATACCACTCAGGAATTGCAGTGTTCTCCTCTCCTAAAATCACAATTTTGTTGGAGAGTCTTTGCTTCCACTAAGGAGATGCTTCTATCCGTAGCACTTGTTAAGAAGAGCAGTTCAAGTGCTGCCCGTGAGCTCAGAACTTAAATGAAAACTCAGTGGTATTATGAGCAATGCTTCTGGTGAGGAAAAGCTATTCCTGAAGAGCCGAGGTTAACTTTATTTTCTGTGCAGGAGGGAAATTGGAGGGAGGCAGGCGGCAGTGCGTTGGAGGAGGTTTCTGGGTTGGAGTGATATTCAAGCAGTGCAGCCTGCCCTGAGGCTGCCCATGCTGTCAGGAGTGCTCTCAGCTGCTGTGAGTACACACCAGAATGCTTTGAGGCCCACTGCTGCCTGAGGAAGTCATGGCCATGGCGACTCTGACCTGCAGATGGAGCTCAGGGTGGTGTGTGCCCAGTGCTCCTGCAGCTTAGAAGCAGATTTCCAGGTGTGTTTTATGGTCCGGAGGCCACGTGGCACATCCTGGCCTACCTATGGGATGTCCCTGTTGTCCTTTGGTCACAGAGTAAGAGTGGTGGAATATGAAAGGGAAAGGACCCACAGGGACCATTGGGTCCAACTTGTGGCTGCCAATGGGACCACCCGAAATCTAAACCCTGTGTCTGAGAGCATTGCCCTTGTGCTCCTTGATCTCCAGCAGCTCATTTCACAGAATCACAGAATCACAGAGTGGTTGGGTTGGAAGGGACCTCAAGGATCATGAAGCTCCAACCCCAACACATGCAGGGCCACCAACCTCCACATTTCATAGCAGCCCAGGCTGCCCAGGGCCCCATCCAACCTGGCCTTGAACTCCTCCAGGGATGGACGGGGCATCACAGCCTTTCTGGGCAGCTGTTCCAGCACCTCACCACTCTCATAGGAAAGAACTTGTAGTTTCAGCCCAACCTACTGACTGAGTCTTGCCCTGACTGAGGTCACCTCTCAAACCAACCTCAGGCATCATTTTGGTCTTTGTGTCCTCCAAGAGCACCTTGGGTACACTCTGGTGGTCTCCCCCATAACCCCAAAGGGAGAAACCCTGCTTGTCTTTACCCACTAACACCTCCAGACACTGGGATGTGCACTGCATCATTCCTGCCTAGAGGGACCTCAGGCAGCTCTGTGTTGCATTGCCACGCAGTGAGGCAAGAAGGCTGCAACAAGCTGCACCACCTGTTTAGGTTGCTTTGGGTTTTTTTTTCAGACAGGGCTCATTTTGTGTGCTGATTCATTGCAGGCAGGGATAAATCCAAATGTTAGGCAGGAGGCAGGGCTGATCCTGTGGATTTCCTCAGCCCAATGAGTGTTAATTTGATCCATGGTGCTCTGGCAGGGGGAAAACATGGGGGCGGTGCGGCTGAACATTGAGATTCTGAGAAGGGTGATGGAGAATTTAATGGATCTTGGCGGCTTAATGCTCCATTTTTCTTGTGATTCCCCCTCGTTTCTTATCTCTCGTATTTACATAAATTACGTGGACTCCAGGGGAAGCTGCTAGGCGTAGAAATTTAATCAACCTGATTCTCAGGAGCCTGGTCAGTGTGCAGCAAGAGCAAAGAAAAAAGAAAAAAAAAAAGAGGAGTGAAAAGGGAAAGAAAAAAAAGAGGAGAAAAAAAAAAGAAAGAAATCATGGGAGCACGGGATGTGTCAGAAGGGACCAGAAGGGACTGTGAATAACAGCAGCCCCGTTCAGCGAGGAGCTGGATTTCAGGAGTGGGGAAAGGATGACATCACCTTTTGCAGCACACGGGTTTTCTTGCAAGCGAGCTGGCTGTGACACACAGCAGGTGATGGGCGGCAGGGAGGCAGTCAGCTGGTCCCCATCAGCAGAAGGGATGCTGATCTGGAGATGCCGGTGTGGGACGTCCTCCTGCGCTCCCCATCTCCCTGTGGGTAGGCTGCTTTTGTCCAGTTGTTCTCCGCTGCGGTGCTGTTAGAAGAAGGGATTGAATGAAAGGGTTAGGAAAGAAGTGGTTCTGGAATTGCCCAGCTCCTCCTTGCAGGATGACATCATGCGTGGTGTGGTCTCTAACTCATGGGTTGCAGAGGAGGGGGCTGCGGATGCAGCATCCCAGATAGGGAGCCTGGCAGGCTGCAGGGCGGGGTGGGAATCCAGGAGGAAAACTGTGTGCAGGGGGGTCCAGCCCTGATTTTACTGCCTCATTCTGAGCACATCTGCACGTTTAAAGGACAGATCCTCCCCAATGCAGCTCGCACTGCTTTTGGGTATTAAAAAAAAAGGAAGTACCATTGTTTCAGGGTGATTTTCCTTTTAGTTTTAAGCTAGCCACTGACAGGGGATATTGAAGCATTTGTTTTTTAAAATCCCAGTCTAGAATTCTTACACTTTTCTCTCCTTTCTTCGATGCTTTTCTACTTTTAATACCAAGCTGTTACTCAAATCCATACATCACTTCCCTTTACTCCAGCCGTTGTTTAGTTGAAGCAGTGTTTCTCCAAGACATTGTGAGGCTCAGGCAGGACATCAGGAAAGCTTTTTTCCATAAGAGGCCATGGAATCATAGACTAACAGAATCATTCCAGTTTGAAAAGACCTCTAAGATCTTAAACTCCAGCTCCAGCTCACCCCACCGTGCCCACTGATCACGTCCCTCAATGCCACATCTCCAAGGACGGTGACCCCACCACCTCCCTGGGCATCTGTGCCGCTCATCACCACACTTCCAGAGAAGAAGTGTTTTCTGATATCTACCCTGAGTCATGCAGCAGTGGAAGAGGTACTCAGGGAACGGAGAATCGCTGCTGTTGGAGGCTGTCAGGACCCGGTGAGCTTTCTCCATGGCTGCACGTAGTCCTGCTCCAAGCAGAAGGTCAGAAACCTCCGTATTTCTCTTCCAACCAGTATTTGTGGGATTTTCTGCAGCCTCAACCAGACAGGAGATCAGTTAACCAGCCAGTTAGCATGAGCTTCATTGGCACAGAGTTGTGTTGATTTTACGTATCATTGTTGCGGGACACAAAGCCAAGCACTTGACAGAAGTCCTTTGCAGTTACCCTTATCAACTAAACCCAGTATCAGAGCAGAGAGGATGGGAAGACTTTGTTGTGGGGATTTCAGGCTGCCATTGCACACTGCATCCAGTTACTGATCTTGGTCTTCACCTGCAGGCTTTCCCTGCTGATGGCACTGATCAGCAAGCCCAAGAAATATTTTGGAAAAGTCCCATTACATTTCTTTTTATTCTTTCCCTGCTGACAGTCTGGGAAATTGCACTAGCTGTCAGTATTGAAGACAGCTTTATCGGATGCTGGGCTTATCACAGCTCACCTTATGCATGGTGACAGGCTGCATTGACTGCATTATTAATCTGACAGGCAAATGCTCCTGCGTAAAGGGGAGCAAGCCAGGATATGAACCATTGCATCCAAGGAACTTCCTTGCCAAGGTGTGGAGGAAAACATGTCTTGCCCATTAGCAGACTGAACGCTGTCTGTATGATGGCTGCCAAACTGCTTGGGAGCTTTGGGTCTGGTGACCAAACTGCTGCTCCAAGGCCCATGGAAGCGTGACGAGACCCTCATTGGTACTGGTGAGTAAGTGTGTTGTCAGATCATAGTGATGTTTAACTAAGTGATGTTTAACGAGCCAGCTGAGGAGGGCTTGAGGAAGCCTTTATCTCTAGTCTACCTCTGGACTATAGAAGAGGGCTTTTTTGGTTTGTTTTCTCCTGAAAACCCCTGAAATATAATCCCTGTCTGATGTCTGCTAGCTCTGCATCCCTGTTGCAGAGAAGTGTTATTTTAACCTCTACAGAGTTGGACAGTTGGTAGGAGGAGGAGTGATAGCGGCCGTCTACAGTGAGAGGTGTGATACAGATGAGGTATTAATAATAGCTGATGCTTTGTTGTCTTGTGTGCTAACCCATCCCTTCCACTACGGACACGAGTAAGGCTTTGTTTTTCTGGGGCCTTTCTTAAAAACAAGAACAACTGAGGACATTCATATTTTTGATAAATAGGCAGTGATGGCTGCAACATACAGTAGCTGGAATGCTCGGATAAACATCACGAGCAGAGCAGAAGATCATCTACCTTTGGGAAAAACAAGAAGATATAAACAGTGAGAGTCATCTGGCCAGAAGAAAACCTCTGCCATGTAGACAATTATTTCTGAACTGTTACCTAGACCTCTTTTAGTTAATGGAGGGAAACATGTAGCTAAAATAGCACAAATGCATTTTTCGCAGTTGATTACAGAGAGAACCTGGGGCAACAAACTCAAGAGTAGACACTTGCATTTTAGACACCTAAGATTCAGTTCAACTTATGCATAATTCATTGCTTACTGCTTATTCAGCTTCAGTATTTTGTCTAAAGACCTTTGACTAGCATCTTTTGAGGTACCCAGAGACAACTTGGGGATCATGAAATCACAGAGTGGTTTGGGTTGGAAGGGAGCTTTATGATCATCCAGTTCCAGCCCCATGCTGTAGGCAGGGACGCCTCCTTCTAGACCAGCTTGCTCACAGTCCCGTCCAGCCTGGCCTGGAATGCTTCCATGGAACGGGCATCCACAGCCTCACTGGGCAACCTGTTCTGCTGTCTCACTACCCTCACAGTAAATAATTTCTTCCTAATATCTAGTCTAAATCTGCCTTCTTTCAGTTTAAAACCATTGCTCCTCATCCTGTCTCTACATGCCCTTATAAGAAGTCCCTCCCCAGCTTTCCTTTAGTCCTCCTTGAGTTACTGGAAAACCCCTATAAAGTCCTCCTGGCGACTTTTCCAGCTCTCTCAGTCTGTCCTTACAGAAGTGCTTCAACCCTTTGATCATCTTTGTGGCCTTCCTCTGGACAGAATCACCTCCCTCAACCTTCTGGTCACATTTCTTTTGATGCAACCCAGGATACGGTTGGCCTTCTTGTCTGCAAGCACACATTGCTGGCTCATGTTGAGTCTTTCATCAACTGGCACCTCTAAATCCTTCTGCCCAGGGCTGCTCTCAATCAGTTCTCCACCCAACCTGTATCTGTGCTTGGGATTGCTCTAACCCAGGCACAGGTCCTTGCACTTGGACCTTGTGGAACACCATGAGTTTTGCATGGGGCCACCTCTCAAGCCTGCCCAGGTCCCTCTGGATGGCATCCCTTCCCTCTAATGTGTCAACTGCACCACTCAGCTTACTGTCATCTGCAGACTTGCTGAGGGTGCACTTGATCCCACAGTCCATGTCTCCTGCAAATATGTTAAACAGCACCATTCCCAGCACCAGTGCTTGAGGAATGCCACTCATCACCAATCTCCACTTGGACATTGAGCCGCTGATCTCAACTCCAGGAGTGCAACCATCCAGCCATTCCCTTATGCAGCAAGTGGTCCATCCATCAGATCTGTTTTCTCCATTTTGGCAACCAGGATGTCATGAAGGACAATGTCAGACTCTTTGTACAAGTCCAGGTAGATGATCCAGTTGCTCTTCCATTACCCACTGTAACTCCATCATAAAGGGTCAACTAGTTTGTCAGACTTGACTTCCTTTGGTGAACCCATCTTGGTTACCACCAATCGCCTCATCTTTATTTTCCATGTGCCTTAGTAAGGCCTTCAGAAAGATCTGCTCCACAATTTTGCCAGGTGCAGAGATGAGACTGGCCTGTAGTTTCCTGGATCTTCTTTTTTTTTTTCCCTGCTTGAGAATGGGGGTTGTTTTTTCCTCTTTTCCAATCAGCAGGAACTTCACCAGACTGCCACGACCTTTCAAATACGATGGGTAGCAGCTTGGCAGCTTCATCTGCCAGTTTCCTCAGAACCTATGGATGGATCTCATCAGGGCCCAGGGATTCGTGCAACTTCAGATTCTTTAGATGGTCTCAAACCTCAGCTTTACTTATGAATGGATGGCATCCTGGATAGAGAACCTGTAGGAGCATTGTGCTTAGGGACAGATTGTATTCTTCGCAGATTCACGGATGAGGAAGTGGTGATAACAGGGCAGTAATGAACTTGTGTGACTGAATGTTGGGTAGGGTTTCTGACTTGCACCCAAAGCCGTGTCAAGACCGGTATTTTACTTACAGTGGTTTAAGTAGGCTACAAAATGGCCAACCTGGCAGTTCTTCCAGAGCCACAAGAACAGAAACAATGCCTGGATGGCCCAGGAGCAGAAGTGCATGGTGGATGCATCCATGGATTTTTAATGGAAGCAATCTAGATTTTATCTCTGTGATGTCACATACCAAGGGAGGAAGGCTGGCACATCCTGGAAATTGAAGTTTTCCAAGAAATCTTGTCCTATTAAGACTGAAAATACGGAGCATCTGAATCATTGCTCCTAGGAAAATAGCCATGACATTTCTATATCAAATCTGGTGGAGTTTTATGTGGATCAGTTGTAAAATCTTCAGTAGTTTTAGTAGCTGAGGAGTTTACCAAGTTCAGATGGGAAAGCATCAGTCTTGATTCTGTGATTTATTAACACTGGTGTAATCTCTCTGTCCAGAAGATCTTTGCCCAAGTGCAGGGTATTTTGCACACCAACCTGGATGGTTGTGGCATGCTCATCTCTTGCCAGGGATGCCTCAAATGGGTCTGGCATTGCATTGCCTTGGCTGGTTCCTCTGTCTGTGAAGCAGGGACTGAGAGTTAAGTTCAAACTGGAGGCAAGCTAGGACCTGAGGTCACTTCTGAGATGGATCTGCAATGACACAGTGCACCCAAAGCACCAGAATGGGGAGGGCTCTCCAAAAAGTTCGCAGTGATTTATTTCCTGCAATATAAAGAACAGCTTTAGCACTGCATCTTTCTTCTCAAGTTTAATTTAAAATTTCTCTTTTGCCTTCATTTTGTCCTCAAGAAAGAAAGAGAAGAAAGGAGACGGATAAAAATAAAACAGAAATGAATGTAAAGTGTGCAAATGTTGATTAAAAAAATATGAACGCACTCTACTGCAAAACGCTAACAATGGTTCCCATGGCTCCTGTCTCCCAAGTCGGAACAGCCCCAGTGGGTGAACTTCTGATTTCTAAAGGCACAGCCAGTTCTTGAATGGGCACCACTGGTTGCTCACTCACAGGAAGGCAGGAACTGCTGTATGAGATAAAATCGCCCACTGAGATCTGAGTTTGGCGAGCGCCGTCACGCAAATTCCCACTTGAAACAAAGTTTGCATCTTTCGGCAGTGTGGGTTGCTGGAAATGGGAACAAACATCAACAGGGACTATGATTTTTTTCCATTATTTGCATGGATACACCAAGGCTGGGTTGCATTCTGGAAGCCATAGCACGAGACAGGGCTCCGTTGAAGTTCTGGAGCAAGGAACTCAACCCCACACATTAAATCACTCCAGAAGCTCATTACTGCCCTGTTAACACCACCTCCTCATTTGTCTTTCTGTGAAGAAAGAAGCAACAAAAAGACCCAGGATGCCATGGGAACAGGCACACTTTGCTGCTTTGGTGCTGTTGAGGGCCCTTCCTGGGTGCAGTGCTATCAGTTTAGTAGCCATTTAAGTATTTTCCTCCGTGTTTTAATATATCTGCTGTTATTTTAGATGCTTGGCAGTCGGAATAGGCCATCAGAAGGTGATGTCCAGCTGGAAAAAAAAAAAAAAGTTCTTCCATTTGCTAGCTTTGAACTGTCACCAAATCATTTCATATTATGCTCCCAGCTCTTGCTAGGGGAATCGTTCATTGTGGGCCACTCATGATTTAAAGCTGTTTATCTTACATCACACCAGTTGTTTCTTTCTGTATTGAAGAGTCTTGGCCTTTGTGGTGTCTTTTTGTATAGAAGCTGCTCCATCCCTGCAATGTCCTGCATCATTCTTCTCCGAGCCTTTTCTAGTTCTGCTGTGTCCTTCTAGAGATGAGTTGGGTTGCATCCAGCAACCTGGACAAGGGAGCAGAAGCATAATTTCTGGTTTGCTTTCTTCTTCCTTGACTCCTCCTTTGTATCTTGGTAACGAGCAATAGTACGAATGGGAATGGCCTCAAGTTGCACCAGGGAGATTCAGATTGGACATTAGGAAACATTTCTTCTCTGAAAGAGTGGTAATGCACTGGAACGGGCTGCTCAGGGAGCTGATGGAGTCACCGTCCCCAGAGGTGTTCAAGAAACATTTAGATGTTGTACTATGGGACGTGGTTTAGTGGTTGATGTTGGTGGACGGTTGGACTGGACGATCTTAGAGATCTTTTCCAACCTTAATGATTCTATGATTCTATGATCTGATTTTACCATTCTGACCTACTCTTGGGCTGGTGGCTGCTGTGCAGGCAGCAGCACATTGCCGACGTCTGGAAGAAGTTGTGGTGCATGAGAAGGTTTCCAGCGCTCCCTGCAGCCTACAACACTTTCCTAGCTGCAGTTCTCTCCCTTCTCCCACTTGTGCTGGCACAGATGATTGGAGATTTGCTGAAGCAGAAAGCAAAGTCTGAAGGCACCGCCACCATATTCACAGTGGAAGCAGTTGGCTATCATGGCCAACAGGCGGTGGCAGCTTCCCATCAACATCTCTTCCTGTTGACCTAGCATGGTTGTGTTACAAACAGGTTGGTGGATTTAATTAGGAGCAGCAAAACATTTTGATGTGTGATTCCTACCCGCTTTACCTCCCCCTCTCCCTCTCCACTCTCCAGCTTCACGCTTGTCAGAGCCGATTTTATATATATATATTTTTATCACAAGCCACTCCTCCAGCACTACAGGCAAAGCTTTTAGCAGGGGAGAAGATGCCCAGCTTACAAGTAGCTCACCAATTACTATTGCTTGCCTTGGTGATATTTCAGGAAATCCAAATGCTGTTCCTGTTCAATCCTCACTGCAGCATCCAGGTGGAATACCCATCCTACACCAGGTGGAGGTATTCCTCTTTGCCTTGGTTGGTGCATTGTCCAGCACTGTGCTTTTCTCCCTCTCCAGTCATGAAGGTTACCTCAATGAAGCATTAATTCTCCTCTGAGGAACTTCCCTGCAGATTATGGATAGCTGAACAAGGGAGGGGCAGCTGGATGGGGACATCTCTAAGACCTCTAAGTTTGCATCTGTGCTGCCAGGTGCATGAATTTAGATTTAATTCACGAATCAGCATGAAAGAGATTCCCTTCTATACGTTGGGCTAGGGTGTGTGTGTATATACATAGAATGAGATGAGTCATTTCCATGCTCATTTGTAGATCAAACATGAAGCCAGGTGCCCCAGAACAAAAACTGGGAGCTGGGCTTTGCCGCTGAGGAGATGCTGCAAGGATGGCATAGAGACCTCATCACTCCCTACAGTTACCTGAAGGAGGTTGTGGGGAGGTGAGGGTCAGCCTCTGCTCTCAGGTGACAGCAGTAGGATGAGAACTGACGGCCTTACGTCGTGCCAGGAGAGGGTCAGGATGGATATTAAGAAAAATCTTCTCAGAAAGAGTGGTGATGCAGTGGCACAGCTGCCCAGAGAGGTGGTGGGGTCACCGTGCCTGGAAGGTTCAAGAAAAGGATGGATGTGGCACTGAGGGATGTGGTCTAGAGCGTCACCGGCATGGCTTGATAATTGGACTTAATGACCTTATTGGTCTTTCCAACCTTAATGATGTCGTGTTTCTAAGATTCTGTAATAGCATTCTGTCGTGATAATACACCCAGCACTGGCATACACTTACTGTGAAGTTTGAAAAGTGAAATACAAGCAGGAAAAACAATTGTGCTAGACCATAACATTTTGTAGGATTCTGAAAAGACCTTGTCCCAAGTGGTTCCAAGGATATTTTATACAAAATTTTCAAAATGGTCATTTATTTGGTCCAACTTGACCTCTATGTTGGTTTGCCATATTTACATCAAGCAGTAATTTCCAGTTCTACCTGCTCCGCCAGCAGGAGATTGTTTTTATAGATTCATGAAAGACTAAATAATAGAATCATAGAGTTACAGAATCATTTCAGTTAGAAAAGACCACTGGGATCATTTGGTCCAACCATCAACCTACATGCCCACTGACCATGTCCCAAATATATCATACCATCAAATAGATGACATCTTCTTATAAAAGAATATGTAAGAAGATGTATAAACTGGTGTTTAAATGTGCACATATTTATAAATATACACTGTATGCATAAATACAGACATATACATGTCTATATATGGGTAATTAATAAATAAGCCTTGTAAATGTATAGGTTTGTACCTATATATGAACCTGTACCTATGTGTAAGGGCATGTAGATGTAATGTGACTTGCTTATTCTGTGTATGCTGTTCCTTGCAGTAATTTCCTTGGGATACACAGCCCTCTGTGGTGCTTATAAATTAAAAAAAAAAACAACAACAAAACTGCTTAAAAATTAATTCCAGAGCCATTGCATAAAGAGGCTTGTAAGCAAAATCCAGGAAAGACAAAAATGGGGCAGCAGTCTAGTGTCAGAAAATGGAAACCAGTGAATATGTAGAGAATTTCTAAATAGGAGAATGGTTGGACCAGAAGGAAGAGATTTACCGCACCTGACTTGGTATCTTGGCAATGGAGATGCTTTGAAATGAGCTATATAATTTATAATTAAACTCATAATTCATCTCAGCCTAAAGCAGATCTCTGAAATGCATCACGACAGAAAAAACACAACTTTTCTTCCTGATGAATATAAAGGGCACTGCACATTACCGTGTGGGTGACGGGTGCTCCTGGAAGGAGCCTCAGCCCTTGCAGCTGTAGGAAGCCCTGACAGCCACTGCTGTGCCCACCTCATCCTCCTGCTGCCCATCTGGGAGAGGTTCTTCTGGAGCACGACTCAGTGCAGAGCTGGGTTCCTGAGGTGAGTCGTGCTCTGCCTTGCCCCTTGCTGCCATCGGATGTGTGATTTGGGGACACAGCATCACCTGACGCTCTGAGAATCTCTGCTCACCACACCCCTAAGTTTCAACATCGCGTGTCAAGATGCAGCATCCAAACCACTGGAAACGGGGACCAAAAGGACAAGTGAAGGACATCTGCCTGTCCCGTAGGGCTGGCTATGCCACGGCATCTCCACCATGACCCGAATTAGAGCTTCCCTCATTCCAGCCTCTCAGCCAACCTCTCTTACAGCCCTTTGGACCCAACGCTGGTTTCCAGGCTGGTAATATCACCCTGCAGCAATACTGAGCAGAGGGAACCAGGGGTTAAGCTGCACCGGCTGCAGGTAGCACTCCTGGCATGTCTGCAGAGGTGCTGCTTCCCACAAAGTCGGTCACGAAGTCTTTTCCCCACTGAATGGTGAGCCTGAACCTCTTTGACAGCGTCCCTTGAAGGCGCTGTCAACCATGATTGGCTTGGACGTTGTGCCCCAGGCGCAGGCAGCGTCTCGCTGATTGGGGATGATAGAGGATGGAGCAAGCACATTTTTATTTTTTTACTGTATTTCCTTCTCCATGCAACTTTGAGGTGGTGCAACGTGGCACAAGTAATGCCTCAGGGCTTACTGTACACTGGGAAGCCTACAAGGCACCCTGTCAGCCCCCTGAAGGCATCTCAGAGCTCCGATCTCCTAGCATATGTTTGAATTGTCACCAGCTGATGTGGCAGGGTTGTGGGGGTCCCTGTGTGGCAGAATACTCATATGGGCAGAAGACATTTGAGAGAGAAGCTGCTTACCTTTCCTTGAGGGAATTTGTCCGTTTGCCAAAAGCCAAAGTTTTAGGTGGCAGCCCTTATTTTGGAAAAGCTTTAGTGGGAAGGGCTGTGTTTGTGTCCAAGGTGGTCTTCTGGTTCCGTCTCCAGAAGCAGCTGGTAAGGGGAGTGTGTTCATAAAGGATGAAGTACATCTCCTGTATCTTGGCACGCATGGGGAAGAAGGGGCAACAAATAGAAGGCAGTTTTGCAGCGTAGGCATGGCCTTTTGTCCCCATCTGTCACAATTTCACCTTCATGCCCCTGTTTTACAAGCAACAGCACTGTGAGGAAGACAAATCAGATCTCCCATCCCTGGAGAATCTGATATCTCCATTCAGTTGATGAGGTTGAGTATCTGGTCTAGGTCCACAATACTTTGCCCATTAGCAGTTTGTGCTGTGCCTCATTGGGTTAATCTCAAACTCTTACGTAGGTCATCCACCCTACCTTATCCATTAGCAGTTTCTGCTGTGCATCCTTGGATTAATCCCAAATTCTGACCTAGGTCTACTCTGCCTTGTCCATTAGCAGGTTGCACTGTGTCCTTGGGTTAATCTCTAATTCATCTTGCACTCTAAATTAACACCCCAGCAGGATGGGAAGCACCATGGAGGGAAGCAAGGGGGCAATGGGATCTGATCAGAGGGGCTTCCTGCATCCCTACAGGAGCCAGCCATCATCATCGCTCTCCATCCTTTGGCTCAGGCCACCCAGGCTGGATTTCATGCAGGTTTTCAGAGCCTGGGAGCAGAGCAGCTTTCCTGTAAAAGCCACTGAGCGGCAGGTTTCATCTCTCCCCTGAGCTGCCTCTCAAACACAGAGCTAAACCACCCCCTCTGCTCATTAACGTGCAACTGGAAGAGAGGCAGGAACTTCCTAACGACTGGCGGCTCAGGAGCGAGGAGCCAGTGCTTTTATTATTTGTCATGTCGGAGCTGGTTTCGCCTTTGATTCCTCTGATGATAGGAGGGGACTGCTGACAGCCAGGGCTGAAAGCAGGCATCGTTGAGAGAGGAGATGAAGGCCCAGCCTAATGCCTTTTTTTTGGTGCTGTGCATTTAAAGAGATGGGTTGGGTAATCCAGAGGTCTGGACAGCGTGAAACAGCTCGTTTTTGAACGGCTGCAGCAATTTAAATGGAGGAACTCAGAAACAGGCAATTTTTTTTCTTCTCAGTGTGTATTTTTTTTAGCAAGCCTTCTTATTGAAGCAATGGTTGTGGAAGGGGCTGGAGGTAACCAATGTATTTTGCAATTTCTGCTCACCAGTGAGAAAATGGACAGAAAATCATCCTGGTGAGACCAGTTCACTTGCTATAGAAGAGATAACTTTGGTTTTCACACCAGCATTGCCAGCAGGTTTGATCATCATTCCCCGAATGCATGAGGATGAAAACATTCTTCTACTGTACACTGTTGATGAGACCTATTGATGGCCAGCAGAGGATCCAGTTCAGACACTTGCCAACACAATATGCAGAGGGACTGTCTTAAAGGAGCTTTATTTATCACCTCCATCCATTAGCTCTCCCTCTGTGCTTTGGCAATTTTGGCTCCTCCAAAGGGTACAGTGATGTTGTCATCCTCCACCCCCATTGATGAATCCACATGTGCGAGCTGGGCAGCATCTCTTTTATGGACAATGTCAGTCTGATTTCTGAGCAGGGACATGAACTGCAGCCCTCACACAACACAGGCTTCCCCACAGAGATCTGCTCCCGCTGGTTGCCTCCAGCATCTCTTGCAGCTCCTTCTGTGCTTCCATCTCCCAGTTGGTTTCTTCAGTTTGTTGGAGAAAACTTTATTGGAGCCAGCCATGAAGTTTCCATATAATAAACATCACACCTTTTAAAAAGCAGCTCTCTGTGCTGTTTTTGGTGTGAAAGACAGGTGAACCATGGGACTCAAAGTCCAGAAGTCATGGCTGCATTTGAACTAAAGAAGGAGTCGCTATCGCTGACCTTGAGACCAGCTTTCATGATCTGACCACATTCACAACACTCAAGTCTCTTGGCCTCCAAAACAACATGGCAACACTTTGTGCTTTGTTGTAAATGACATTTGGCCTTGCTCTTTTTTTTTTATTGAAAACCAACCAAACTTTCCAGTACTACAAAGTAATGTGTGGTGGTGTTTTTCCAAACATGATATGATTTACTAAAGCGCTAATTTCCTATAGCAAAACTTATAATGGGATACAAAAGCAAAATTGATTTTAAATTATCATGGTAAGCTTGCAGAAACACTCCCATTATTCAGCAGAATGGGTGAAGGCACTGCAGTTTTTGCAGCTGTTGGAGGAAAATACTGTTAAAATCATAGACTCTTTTGCGATGGCGATCACCAAGAAGACCTGTGGTCAGTGGAACTTCAGGACTTTTAATGCTTAGTTTTGCAGATGTATTGACATCTCTAAAAGCAAGGCTTACCCCTTCCTTTTGACCACCTCTGTGCGTGCACAGGTGCCCTCCATCTGGTGCTCCCCAAACTAACACCATTTTTCACTTGAAGATTGGCATCCCAAGTCAACTTTCACCATGGGTGGCTGAAGCCAGGAAAGAGTTTAGTTGGCATGATGGTGATGAGTTGATGGTTGGACTAGATGATCTTAGTGGTCTGTTCCAATTAATTGTTCTGTGATTCATAGAGGGAAGGGGCAGACTGCAGAGCCCAAGGGCTTTTGCTCAGACACCAAGTCTACTTGAGCCAGGGGGTGTTTTTTGGATGCTGGGATGCATGAGGAGTATGATGCACAACTTTCTTTCAGCAAATAAATCTGTGTCGTGGAGAAAATTGGACCTGAGGACCCACCAAAGGTCGTGATAATCAATTATGGGTTCTCATCCCAAAGGCTTTAACCTTCTACAGGAATGAGGCGATCAGCGCCCTGGGACAGGACCCTTGTGAGATTAAGGCTTTGCAGAGGCAGCAGCTATCTCAGGCTGCTTTTGGTTCACAGAGTTACAGATGCTTTCCCGTGGGAGAAGACTGACAATGTTGAACATTTACAATAAATTGATATAAGGCATTATTAAATCCTGTCTGTCCCTGTTGATGAGAGTACACTGCATGGCTGCAGCCACAACGCGCCCCCCTGATCTCTGCAGCCCTGAGCTGCTCCCACTCCTATGGGCACTGGATATTCCTCCAGGAAACTCCAATAGCAGGGACATGGCCAGACTCTGCCTGTTGGCCTTGGGGCCAGAGAAGGACCATGAAGTGTCCCTGTTCAAGAAACGTTTAGATGTTGTACCAAGGGACTTGTTTTAGTGGGAAACGGTGGTGGTAGGTGGATGGTTGGACTGGATGATCTTAGAAGTCTTTTCCAACCATTCCCATTCTATGATTCTATTATAAATCTCCTTCGCATCTCTGCTAAGGTTTGAATCCATCCCTGACAGTTAAAGTAAGCTTTGGTAAGCTAATGCAGAAGAAATTGACGTTGGAAGCCGAATCTCAAAACTAATACCAGACTCTATTAAGTAAATAGAGATAATTTATTTGTCTTTGTGTGCTTACCCTCCCACACACACACGGAGTGCTGTAGAGTATGTGTGCACAGACAGGTGCAGAGGGAAGCTGGGATCATCTCTGTGCTTTGAGATGTCCTGGCACGACTCAGAAGTGGCCAAGAAGTCTCATCAGCCTTGGCTTGGTGTTGTGCCCAACTTAGCAAATTTGATGAGGGCTACTCTTTCAAAGAGATGTTCCTTAAAACCTGCTTTTTCAGGTAGGTTTCCCCTAAGTAAAAGTGATTTCAGCTTCATCTTCCTTATCAGTACATAGAAGTTCTTGGACTGCCTTCCAAGGGCTGCATTTGGGTTTTACTGCTTTTCTCCATTTACAAGAGTGAGTTGTGACTGTGGGTCTTAACAGAGGAATAGGACTTGGCAGAAATGTCTTTGTAGTGGTAGGTGTGTGAAATGGAAGGGTAGTTCACCTTGTAGTGAATGGATTTAGGGGGGAAGGAGCGACTGAGGTGGTCTTTCCAACCACAGCTGTATTTAGTCTTGAGTCAATTCACTGATCACAGCACAGTTTCCATGGAAGAGCAGGTGGTCTCCCACCGTGAGCAATCAACCATGTTCCATCATTTTGATGAAAAATGGGGGGGGGAAACAAAGTAGCAGAGTCCAGTGCAATTGGAATAGCGGGAGGCTGAAAAACTGAGCTTTCAGGTTTTCTTGAAGCCAAAAGGCTGCGTTCCCTACTCATAAACAAAAGGGTACCAGCACCCATTCTCTGTCCCTGGAGCCCCTTGGCATGCGCTGGATACATCCACCCCTGTCATCTCTCACCCCTTGAAGCAGGGTGGCTAAAGATGCATTGCTTGATTCCCTGGTCCATTTCCCAAGCTTCATCCAGGAGATCTCTGGGGAAGGACTAGCTGTCTTGAGTCTGAGCATCCAGTTCTTGATGGCAGTTTCTCAGTCAGGTGCCTGTGCAGGATCTGCAGTATGTGCAGCCTGCCATGGTGAGAATGCAGAATGACTGGGCTGGGTGGGCTGCCAGACCCATCCAGAGCTTAGGTCACATCAAGGCCTGACTGAACCTCACAGTGTCTTCCTTTCTTGAGCCTAGAGAACTGCCTTGGAAAAGGAATGAAAATTTGGAGTGTGTGGATTCATTTATCAGCTTTACTGCAGCCAGATGCTCTAGCAATGCTTTGTTTTCCTATAGCATCTACTGTGCTAAATGGCATAAGCAGCTTCCAGCCACTGCAGAGCTTTTTTTTTCCTCCTGGTGGAGAAGGCAACCCACAGCAATGGGAACAAATGACGATGAACCCCATCAAAGCCTTTGAGCTCTGTATGGGATGCTCCATGGGCAGCAGCATTGATGTCACCCCAGCCTCAGCCTTCACCTCTAATGGGGCCTGGAGGACCTTGCTGTACGAAACAAAACCATCTGACATGGGATGGTAACATGGGGGCAGGCAGCAGAGTGAGGCTTTTCTCCTTCCTGAACATGATGGGATTTTGGCAGGGGTCCTGGACCAGCAGTGCGGCCCTCGACACGCAAGCACCACAGGCTGAGACAGGGCAGCATCAGTGGGAAACCAAGGGTCAGGCTTCGGCTCTTCCACAAGCTCCCTGTGTGACCGCAGGCAATTTATTGCATCTCTCAGTGCCTTGGTCCCCTGCTGTTAATAACACATCTCTTCCTTTGCTGTGTCTCTGTCCTTGTCAGTTTAGATTGTAAATCCTTAAGGGCAAGAACTGTCTCTTACTATTTGTATGAACCGGACTCCCTACAATCAAACTCTGATCTCAGCAGAAGCCTTTTAGCATTGCTGTAATATAAATAACAGTGATACCTAGGAGCCAGGACTGCTAGGTTCTGTGCCCAGGTCTCTCAGCACTGCAGTGCACCAGGGACCAGCTGCTTCAACGTTCTCTAAAGTGAAACACCTATAGGACAGTGGTTGGAAGGACTGGCTGAATGGGAGAAGAACAGAGGATCTGATCACAAGTAACTTTCCTGTAGATTGATTGAGTAGGAGTTGGATAACTAGTAGTGAGTAATTAATCTGAATGTGCTTGAGTTTCCTACAGAGTTGATTACTAGCCCTAAGAAAATGAACAAGAGGGGTTTTGTTTACCCTTAGAAATGATCCAGTGAAATGATCAGATGAAGCTGAGAAACAGCTTCACTGTGTGGCTGCTGTCCTGCTCCTCCACATTTCCCATCCTTCTCTGCCTGCTGCCTTAAGAAACAAAGCTGTTCAGAGGGGTGTATTCTGCCCGTGTCCTGCTCTGTGCTGCCTACAAACCTACCCAGGTCAGAGCCACGATCTCCAGCTTTATGTGCTGCTTCTCTTTGCTGAGCTCTGAGCACTGACATCGTTGTCAAAGGGCACTGCTGGTGACAGGAGAACTAGCAGCCCTGGAGGATGCCAGGACAGAGGGGATGGCTAGCTGTGGCTTGCAGGGACGTGCAGGCTCTGCTGTCAGTCTCATGGCAAGGCTTTCTTCCAGCTGGTGATTGCAGTGGACAGCAGGAGCTGAGGGGGACAGGACCTCCAGGCTTGAGGTGAAAAAGCTGAGTCCCCAGTGGGAAGGGATGGACAGGGAAACTAGTAGCACAGGGAGCAGGAGTGCCTGCTTCCTTCTCTGTGGCAGAGTAGGATTGGTTTTCTTGGCTGGGTAGCCTGTTGTGGTAGAGATTCCTTCTTTGGGATGAATTCTGGGAGCCCTGTTCACTTGCCCACACCTTGGCATCCAACACCATTCAAGGCTGTGAGAATGGGAGCGCATCCCATACTGCAGGGCCAGTAGGGCTCAGCAGCTGGCATGTTTTTTTACGACTGTCTGAAACAGCCTTCAGTGCCTATTGGTTTTGCCTTTCATCTTCCACTTCTTCAGAGGTGCCTTGGAGTAGCCAGTGGGAGGTCAGGTTCTCCATGGGAGCCTTCATTGAAGGTCAAGAATGCACCTCTGGTGGGGAGAGGCATGAGGGAGCCAGAAGCCATGGGACAGAAGATGTTCTGGACAAGAGATATCCATGGAGTGTGTCATCTTCTCAAAGTATCACCTTCTCAATGCTGTGTGTTTGCTCCACAGAGGAAAAGAAAGCTAGGTTAAGTGTTTGATGGACCAGTAAACCTCCCAGGCAGTCCTCAGAGCTCCAGCATAGCTATCAGAGGGAAATGCACTCCATATTAGAGTCAACTTTGCTTCCCAGGGAAATATCCTTTCCAATGTGTTAGCATGGTTCCTGACAGTGGCCCAGTTCCCATATTCCCCACGTCTTTTCCTTGGGGAATGAAGTATGTGTATCCAGTGCAAGTGAGTCCTCAAAATGGCACATCAAATTCATGGCAGTGAGGTGAGAGACATCTGATAACAACACCATGCCAAGGACATGGGAGGCATCTGGTATCAGCCATCAGATCTGAGCTGGGTTTGGGGACCCTGCCTATAGTCAGAGTAAGGAGATGGGAAATCTGTAGGAGGTGTTACAGACATTTATCTTAGGATGGGATGAACGGCCTTCCGGAAATAACTGATGAAAGATGGGACTTTAAGAGAATGGGTTTAAATTAGTTTTCCCACTTTTAGACAGCTGAAGTGAGAAAGCAAATCCCATTCAAGGAGATTTGGGTCCTACTCCTGTGGCTCCAGAAAAGATTTTTACTTACATAGCTTTTGATATAAAACTCCTATCACATCTAGGACTATCTGATAGACTTGTGGAGATCCAGATATTCCACACAGCTGAAGGAAAAAGATAATGTGTTGAAAGGAAGGGGACAGGGAGTTGATTCACCCCCTCTTTCCAACAGAACATCCACAGAAGACCATATTGATTCTCCTCCTTGCTGGCACCTGGCCACTCTGTGCTACTGAGGAAGCATTTCCGGCTGTGGGGAATCAAACCTCCATGCTATCCTCTCTGGGCCATCCTTTGAGCTGGCTGATGAGAGCCTTTCTGACATGCTGCCATGTCTCAGGAGATGCCTAAGTGTTAGATATCCTGCACTGCAGCCCCAACACGGGAATCTGAGAGCCTCTTCTCCTTGCTTGGCTCAGGGTGGTTAATGGGTTCACCTGTGATGTTTTATGGCCAAGGTCAAAGCTGTTCTTCACGCCTAGCAGAAATGGGATATGGACCCACATGAAGGGGTTTGTACCCACCAGGATACTCTCTGGGCTGATAGGAGTGTGGGGACCGTTCCTAGTTGGGTGCTGAGCTCTAGGCCAATATATGGGTTGGTGCGTTGAAGACGTGGGACAGTGGAAGAGGAAGTTAGGAATCCTCAAAGGTAAAGAATCTGCATCTTTTTAACCAGTCGAGGCTCAGCTTTGGAGGGAGGGGACAAACTGAGTCTGTAGTGGAGGGGTTATAACAAATCCCAGCTCCATTTTATGGACAGGGTATTTCTCAGAGCCTGTTCAAGCTGCTTGCTAATGGCAGGTCTCTCAAATGTCTACACATGTAGGTGATGGATGCTAAGTCCCATCATGTCCAAGGTCCTCACTCCTGTTCTAGTGGAAGCTGTGCCTGCCCAAGGCAAGGGGTTGGAACTAGATGAAGTTTAAGGTCCGTTCTACTAACCCAGGTTATTCTGTGATTCTAAGGTACGTAGGGATGAGAGCAATATCAGTGATGCTGCGTGTGGGGATTGTGCCCCCAAATGGTCTCATTTGAACATGTGCACAGAGTGACATCTTTCAACTGCAGAGCCATAACTGTAAGCTGTGATCAGTGGCAGCTGGGCAGAGAGTTATGGGGTGGTGGGGACACTTGGATGTGGGGTGATGAAGAAGAGCAGAGTTCCAGAAGCAGGAGGCTGGATACCAGAACCTGGCTGCAGAAGGAAAAAGTTCTTTACAGTAAGGATGGTGAGGCACTGGCACAGGTTGCCCAGAGATGAGGTGGTGCCCCATCCTTTCAGACAGCCAAGATCAGGCTGGATGGGCTCTGAGCTCTGATGAGCTGTGGGTGTCCGTGTTCAGTGCAGGGAGTGGGACAGATGGCCTTTAGGGATCCCTTCCTACTCAAACAGTTCTGTGATTCTGTGATTCTAGGAGAAGATGGAATGGATTCATGGACTGCTGCAAAGTCTTCCAGGCCCATCCCAGCAGGCAGCTGTACCACCTTTCCCATCCATTCTGCAGCCCGAGCTTCCCCAGCTGCTTTGGCCACACGCCTTCCTTCTTATGTAGAGACCTTTCATGTTCTCCATTGCTGGATCCTTGTATCACTGCACAAGGTTAAATCCTGCCTCCAGGAGACAATACTGTGCAGGATCAGAGGAGGCAGGAGAAAACAGGGCAGCCAAGATCGGGGCTTTGGAGACAGCATGCAATGCCAGCAGGGAAGGATTGCATCTTTGCACTTTGGAGAGGCACTTGGGCAGTGAATGACAGAGGGGCTGAATGATTTCACAGGGCAGGGGGAGCAGAGGGGGAGGAAAATCCATTCATACATTACTGGAATCAATAACCCCCACGTGTCATTTAAGCTGGCCTTCCCCTAGAGAAGTGCAAGATGGAAAAGACCTCTCCTGCTTTGCTGATGAGAGCAGAAACAGTGCTCGGGCTCAGCCAGAGGAAGGTGCCTAGGAGAGATTATTCAGTGGTGACTCCTGAGTCATGTCTAGATCAATGAGTTCAGCAATTTATTGATGCTTCTGGGATGTATCTCGTCTGAGCAGTTACGATAGTCAATGTTAATGCAAACACCACCCGCGCAGCGCAGGGCAGCTGCCTTGGCTGCATCAGGCATGCAGGAAGCATTCGTTTGGGCTGGGGAAGCATTGTGAGCAGCGGGAGGTCGAAAGGACGCGTGTGAGAAGGAAGGGCTTTATTTCCATTTGTGTCAGGCGCTCACCTTGCACATCTGAAAGGAGACAAGAAGCTGAATCCAGGAGGGGCAGGGAGACAAGGGTCTTCTGAATTGCAAACCTCCCCCTAGCACACCATTTCCCCAATGGAGTGAGGGACGTCACTTGACCTCTGTGCCTCCATTTCTGTGCTGAACTGCATGAACATCAGCCCCTCGTTGCTGGATGCTGTGCCTTGCAGATGCTGTTTGCTGGTACAAAGCTCCTGCAGCTGCATTGGTGTCACTTGGACAAACTGCCCACCAGCACGTGTGCTCTGCAGCAAGCGGGGGGGGGAAGGAGATGTGCTCAGGTGGCTCTACTGCCATTAAGCTCTGAACAGAAAGCTCCTTTTGAACTGATAGGAGGAAAGGAAAAAGAACGATTACTATAATGCCGTGCAATACCACACCTGGGCTGCTTTTTTCCTGATGTGACCGCTAGAAAGCATCTCTCTTTGCTTCATTATTTCCAGTCAGTCTTAATGAGGAGCCTATTTAATGAAACAGCTGCAATTGCAGGTACCCATAGGCTCCTGTGTGCAGCTTGCTTATCTGTAGTGGTACATCCATACCCTGAGCCCCCAACAGCTGGAATAAGTGCTGCGAGTAGGCAGGCTGCTGGGTTGCTTGTTGTTAATCATCAGGATGGGAGAAGACCTGTAACATCACTGCAGGTAATGCAAGGAATCATAGAATCGTAGAATCACAGAATGGCCTGGGTTGCAAAGGCCCACAATGCTCATCCAGTTCCAACCCCCTGCTGTGTGCAGGTCACCAACCAGCAGCCCAGGCTGCCCAGAGCCACATCCAGCCTGGCCTTGAATGCCTGCAGGGATGGGGCATCCACAGCCTCCTTGGGCAACCTGTGCCAGTGCCTCACCACCCTCTGGGGGAAAAACTTCCTCCTGAGATCCAACTTAAACCTGCCCTGTCTCAGTTTAAAACCATTCCCCCTTGTCCTATCACCATCCACCCTCACAAACAGCCGTTCCCCCTCCTGTTTCTACACTCCCTTCAAGTACTGGAAGGCCACAATGAGGTCTCCGTGGATCCTTCTCCAAGCTAAACAAGCCCAGTTCCCTCAGCCTTTCCTCATAGGAGAGGTGCTCCAGCCCTCAGATCATCTTAGTGGCCCTCCTCTGGACTCATTCCAAGAGCTCTGAGTTTTTCTTGTACTGGAGGCCCCAAGCCTGGATGCAGTACTGCAGATGTGGCCTAAGGAGCGATGCTGCTCTGAACTTCCAAACCATACCAAGAGGAAAGGGGTGTTTCTGCAGGGATCAGCACAAATAAAGGCTCCCGTGCCTTCTGAAAGCACCATGTCTCCTCTCCTGGTGGCTAGCCACGTCTTGCAACCTTGGAAAAGCCACTCTGTGGGGATGAAGTCTTGTTTGATTCTCTGATACCAATGCCTCAAAAGCCCCAGGATACCATGACACCCAAATGCAGTGCAGTGTCTGCACGTGTGTATGTGTTTGCAAGCCTGCAGTTGTACTCACAGCCCCCTTAAAGAACAGATTACAAACATGCTATGCAGTGTGCCAGTGCATTTCCTCTGGCCAGGAATAGCTGATGAGTAATACAAAGCAGCAGAGGTAATAAATATTGAAGAGCTGGATAATGTTGAAGTTCTATGTAATCATACAATCACAGAATGCTTTGGGTTGAAGGAGACCCTAAGGGCCATGCAGGTCCAATGCCCTGCTGTGGGTGGGGATGTCTTCCGCTAGAACAGTCTGCCCGAAGGTCTTGAATGATGTAAGAGACTAAAAAGCAAACACCCCAAATCCTCCTCCACTTGACTACAGCCGAAATGGGCATGATGACTTTTCCAGACCCTTCTCTGGTCCCCATCGGGATCCGTACGAAGGTGTGACTGACACAGATGGGCTGACAGCTATCAGACAAACAAGGGTTAAACTCTTTCCTGGCAGGCTGGGAGGACGCCGTGTGATTTCTGAGAGCCCAGAGAGGAAGGCAGGCCCCTGGTAATGTATGCACAGCTTCTGTGAAACTAAAAATAGCCGAGATCTGAGGCCGCTCTTCCAGGATTTCACAGGCGCTCACCCAATTCTTAGCTCCTTTTTTCTCCAGCAGACAGCAAAGCGAAGGCGACAGGCTCGGCTCTTGTGCAGCGTCTCCGTGTCAGAAGCCCTGCTCTGGGGATGCTGTGACCCAGCAGCACAGACCAGCTGGGGATGTGCTGCTGAATGCTGTATTCCAGGGATGTGGTGGTCCCTTACGAGGCTGGGCTGTACCCCAGTGTCCCCACAGGAGGGTTTTGGTGGCCCTGAGGGGGCCTTCACCTCCTCCTCAGCTCCACAGAGCCACAGTTCTGCATGGGAGTGCTGCCCAATGACTTCGGGTCCTACTTTGGCATCAGTGACCTTGATGGCTAAGGGGAGAGAGAGTAAATACTGTAAGTTCAGTAAATTCTACTACCAATTCTATCAGGTGTCTGATGTCATAGCTAGAGATGTGACTCCCCTTCTCCAGCATCTAAGAGCCTGGTAACAGGAAATGTTTCTACCTGACCAAATGGATCAGCCCCCCATCGTGGTTCTTTTTGCTTCTGGGACCCGCATTGGTTTTGGAGGGTTTAAACCCCAGGCTGCCTGCTGTCTCTGTACAGATCTTTGGACCTGCTCTGCCAAAAATGGTCTGTTAAATCATCTGGGAAGTGGGAGACCCTAAGAAGAAGAAACCTCCACCGTATGCCTACATCTCCAGGGACCCACACTGCAGCCAATACTTTCCTCTCTACTGCTCTCATCCTCCACCAAGGGATCCTGTGAGCTTGCAGAGAGCTGTGAGGACATGTCCTGTCTTCAGCTCCCAAGCCAATGCAAACTCATCCTCCCCTGAGATATCTGGTGGCTCTGGGGAGTCCACATGCTGCCAAGTTATCTCTGGAGACCTTCTGGGTTAAGTACTATAAAGCTGCCCGTCCTATAGAAAGGGCAAGGTGACTGTTTCCATGTGTCCCTGTAGTATCGTGCCCTTGAATACTTACATTTTTGGAGCCCTCAGGCGTTTCTTTGGGTTTGCCCTGAAACTTGCCAAGACCAGACAGGTCATTCAAAAGACTTCCATTTACTTTCAAGACCGCATCCGTTTTGTAATGCTTAGTGGACTGGGACCACTTCTATTTCCAAAAGAAGAGCCCTGACATTAAACTCCATTCACTCACACAGTCTTGAAATGAAAATTCAGTCTGAGTTCAACTTCTTTCTTTCTGACATAAAGCTATTTAACAGCTTTGATTTAAAACAGAAGGCTTTGCCAGGGGCGATAGCAGTAGGTATCGGAATATACTTTAAGTAAATAAGGGTGTGTAACATAGGAAAGGCATTGGGACTGCAGAATCATAAAGGATTTGGGGAGAACCTGTGACAGAAGAGGGCATTTGGCTCAGTGCTGGGATATGAGACCATCCCACGTGTGACAGATGCTGTGACATCTCTGCAGCACCCAGCACTGCGATGCCCTCTCCAGCAGCCCCTGCTACCCCGCCTGCTCTTTTGCACTGCACAGAAGGTGCATCCCACATTAAAATTAAGAAAAAAAGGATTTTTGTGCCATGGTGATGAAGAGGTCCTTGTTTTCTTTTCCTGTTTCGGGCTGTATGCTTTGCAAAATAATTGACAAGTCAAAACATAAACATGGTTTTTCTACAAGGCCATCTCAGCGCTGTAGTAACTCCCGCTACAAAGCTGATCTCTGATGCTGTACTGATTTACTGCATCAGTACTATATCGATACTCAATACTGCTGTATTGAGTGAAGATCTGCAGGTGGGGATTCTGTCTGTCCCCAGGAGCCCCATGGGCCATGGGAATGCGGGTGAGGAGAGAGGGGCTGGGAAGCAGCTTGCAAAACTACTGATGATGCCAATGACACAGGGTGGACGCGTTGGAACAGGTTGCCCAAGGAGGCTGTGGATGCCCCATCCCTGCAGGCATTCAAGGCCAGGCTGGATGTGGCTCTGGGCAGCCTGGGCTGCTGGTTGGCAACCTGCACACAGCAGGGGGTTGGAACTGGATGAGCATTGTGGGCCTTTGCAACCCAGGCCATTCTATGACTCTATTATATGATTCTATGACACAGCCATGACTATCTGTGCAAACAAAGGGCTGCATGCCAGGCTTTCTTGCAGTAACAGCCCAGATTTGGAGAAGTTTGATGAAGTAGTAGTGGAAAGTGGGGCTAGTAATTATGGTTTGTTTCTCTTCTCCTGGTTGTGGTCGCAGTCTGTGAGTCAGAGACAAATATCTGCAGCTACGGAAGGAGAAAGTCACACAGATGAATGCCAGGAACAGCCCCAGACTGAGCAGCATGGGGACAGACAGCACACGTGTCTTCAGCCTCTGGCATGTTTAGCTGCAGTGATGCCTCTGCCCCAGTTCTCTGCCCCGTGTGTCTGCTGGAGGTTATGACCCCAGCACTGTCAGCAGGATAAAAGCACACCTGCAGCTCTGCTATGAGGTCACAGAGAAATGGTCCTAAATCTCTGCTTAAACTGCCAGTAAAAAGGGAATTGAACACAGGCTGTGGGCAGCATCATGGAGGAGGCAATATAGTATGTGCTGTGCTCTACTGGCAGTGCAACCGAAGCAGCTCCATTGCCCAGGAGCTGGGAACATTGCTCTGAAATTACAGAATCATAGAATGGTTGGGTTGGAAGGGACCTCAAGGATCACGAAGCTCCAACCCCTGCCACATGCAGGGCCACCAACCTCCCCATTTCATAGCAGCCCAGGCTGCCCAGGGCCCCATCCAACCTGGCCTTGAACACCTCCAGGGATGGACGGGGCATCCACAGCCTCTCTGGGCAGCTGTTCCAGCACCTCACCACTCTCATAATAAAGAACTTCCCCTGACATCCAACCTCAATCTTCCCTCCTTGAGCTTAAAACCATTTCCCCTTGTCCTGTCACTGTCTACCTGAGTAAAAGGTTGATTCCTCCACTGTTTATAATCCCCTTGTAAATATGGGAAGGGTATGTGGGGTCCCTGTCCTTGGGGATTAATGGCTGCACAAAGCCATGACCAGTCAGAAGTTATCCCCTTTTTGAGATGAGACTTGGTCCACAGACATCTAGGACTCCCTTCCAAACCAAATTACACTATCACTCTGTGATACGATCCTCCCTAATGTACGTTTTGTGAAATAAATCATATGCCTCTTCAGTGGTTGGTGTACAGTAAAGCCATCTGTGTTTTAAAACAGCTTTAAACCAGCTTAAAATACGAAATGATTGCAGTTTCTCCTACACAGCAGAAGAGTGGCACTATCATTTTTTTCTAGCAGATGCTACAGTTGCAAACAGATTGTCTCAAAATGACCTTATAATATAAATGGCCATTCAAATATCATCCCCTCTCAAATGCATGCATTTATAGAGTGAGGTTTTGAATCACATGAAGGCAAGTGTTTTCTCTGAAGAGGCGGTTATTGTGAAAGTTGGACTTAGAATCACAGGATCACAGAATGGTTTGTGTTGGAAGGGACCTCTAAGATCATCCAGTTCCAACCCTCTGCTATAGGCAGGGACATTTACCCGTAGACAAGGGTTGCTCACAGCCCCATCCAGCCTGGGTTGACTTGACTTGACTGTCTTTAAAGAAAACAGGTCCTGACTAATGCTCTTGAGAATCTTGCTCACAGAGAAGCTTTCAAGCTAAGATAATGAAATAATTTTGGCATTCCAGGTTCGGTGCTAAGATAACGGTGTAAACTCTGTGCCCCAGCAAAGATGCTGTCCTCCTCTGCTGGTTTACAGAAGTCACAAATGGTGTCATGCCCTTCATGTCAGCATCTCTGAAGTTTAGAACAAGCTTGCTTTGTGTTTAGCAACATTCTCCTCAGACGAGCAAGGCAAGGCTTGGAGATTATTAATTGTTAGGCATGGTTTGAAGCAGTCACCTAAATAAAGGTTAATTGTACACTATGGCATGTTTACTGGGAAAGAGAGGGCAGAAACTGCAAGGCAGAAGGGCTGAAATACTTGATGAACACACCTTTTGCTGCATTTTATTCACTCTGGGGTACAAACCCCATAAAAAAAAAATGCCAACAGCGGCAAGATGTGGGAAATATTGGTGATAGGTGGATGGTTGGACTGGATGATCTTGGAAGTCTTTTCCAACCTTGGTGATTCTATGGTTCTGTGATTCTGAGATATCAGAGAGCTCTGAAAAACGAAGGCCTGACGAATGCCCCCCAAATCCAGAAAGATACAGTCATGTGTGGTTGCATGGTATATGAGGAAGATTTCAGGCATCCTTGCTTGCTTCTGAAGTGGCAAGTGATATTTCCCAATTTAGCAATGGTCCTCAGCATGGTGTGGGCCCAGGACAGCCAGCAGTGGTGTAGAAAAGCCCTGAAATACCCTTTGGGAATCATCCCAGGGCCAGGAACTGCTCCCCAACATGGTTTGGATGCAGCCAGAGGAAGCAGTGCTGCGTCAGCACTTGGATGGGGCCCAGAGTTACAACCTTGGTACTCCATCTAGGAACACTAATTGTCTGTGAATCCTTATTGCTAACTTGCAACACTATCACAAAGCAAAAACCCCCAACAAATGTTGATACTGAGCATGTCAATTGCACTGGTAACTCTATGTTTGATTTGTATTTTTTTTAATAGATAGCATTTTACTTTCATATTCTCCTGTTGCTTGAGCGTTGCATCTTATATTCCTTCTTATATTTGTTAGAATGAAAATAATTCATTAAAATTAAAAAAGCAGGCCAAAGCCTCAGCTGGTGTAAATTGCTAGAGCCCTATGGATGCCAACTTGCTCCAGCTGAGATCTGGCCTTACATAACCTCATTTTAAGGCTGCATTTAGCCAGCCTCCCTTTCAAGCCTTCCAGCTGAGCGGTTCCACATGTCCTGATTTCCTTCCTTCCAAGGAGTGGGCTTTTAATCTACAAACACCCTCTGGTGCATAAAGATAATGGCCCTCTGCAAGAGCTAGCAGGAGTGCCTGTGGAGGAGGAGGTGGTAGGAGGGTGAGACAGCAGCTGGGTAACTCACCCCAAACCCTCCTTCTTCTCCCAGGGCTGAGCACCAGGGAAATGGTTGATGCCACAGGATGGCAAGGGAGGTGGTGCCTGTTCACACCGTGTGCATTGCTACCATGCATTCAGGTTCAGGTCATCACCATGCATCTGTAGTACTGTGGGAGAGGAGAGAAACGAAGGAAATTGTACCTGCTGCCTTCGTGGTCCCGATGAACCCCAATGAAGCCAAAAGGGCATTGTAAGGTCCTGCAAGCAGAGTTAATTTTTTGAGCTCCTTCTTATTTCTTATGCTCTGCTTCTGGTCTGTAGGGAGCAGTCAGGAGTCCGTTCGTGTGCCTCTCCTATCTGTGATATTCTAGGGTCAAAAATGAGCCTAGAGGGGTTAAAACTGTCAGAAGTGATCCTTGAAGTCAGAATACTCTCATTTTTTTCCATTCAGGATTTGCTTCTTAGAAAGCAGTAGTAGGCTTGGTTGTGCTTGGTGAAGATGAGTTTCCTAACCTGGAGTTGTTGGGAGTGGACTGAGTAGCCCAAATCCTATTACCTTCCATCTTTCCATATACCCATGGTAAAACGGGCAATTTCAAGACCTGCTCATGGTCACTGTAACTTCATCAGGCTGCTAAACTGTTAGCATCACTACTAGATTGATCAAGGCATAGTAGTGTTCTTGCAGATAATAACCTCAACAGGGTTCAGGACTGAGCAGGGGCCAGAAATCACTCCTAGTACTGATCTGAAGGCAGCCAGCTGGCTTGGGGTCATGACAGAGCTCATTTCTAGGGTCATCTTGGGCCAATTGGCCTGCGGTAGGGCAGTCAGGCTCACATGCCTGTTGAATTGTTTTTGCCTGTTGAATTGAAATGTTGTTTGTTGACTGTTGTAGATGCAGTGTGAGATTCTTGACCTTGGTCAGCCTGTGATTGTGTGGGACAGGCCATTAGGGCACTTCTTCCCTTAAAACACAGCCCAGGGGCTAGGTTGCTATTCCTTACCTGTGGCCCTTGCACATACCACTGTCCTTGTCTTTTCCCTCAGTGCCTGGGGCATGCTCCTACACTTTCTGCTGGTGGTACTCAGGCACCTCTGTCAAGAGAACAGAGCCAAGGAACAGACAGTGTCCTGGAACAGTCCATGCTGTTATATCATCCATGCAGGCTCCGACAACTTTGGCCAAGGCCAGCCAACACAGATGTAGACACGTGGAGTCGAGTCATGCCAGCTGGCCAAATGCTTTGGTCTCTTTTCTTTAATGGTACAGACACAGCCTCTGACTCCACAATCCCATCTCTGGGCATTTCTGCTAAGCAGTCTTTATCATCCACGGGGTCCCGTCCAAAAGTTATTTGACCACATTTTTGTAGCTGATGGCTTTCGCTCCTCCGAAATGTGCTTTGTTGCAGGACAGCATCGCCTTTGCCCTGCGTGGTTTGTGTGCTGCTGCAGCATCCGTAGTAAATAAGCATGAGAGTAATTATACCAACAGGAATTCTGGGAGCCCTGCCAGAGCAGAGGGGACAGCCAACCCTCTGTGCATGTAAAGAAAAACACCCCAGCCCCAAATTAGTTCTGTCTCTTGAAGCCGGGATGGAACTCAGAACTAAAAATACACACGTGCACGCAAATACACCAGCAGATAAAAATAGCCAGCATTCAAGAAAATAGAAAGCCTGAAGTTAGGCTCCTGTATCCAAAATTAAGCTCTTAAATAAATAAATTAGCCTGATTTTCAAAAGCGCAGGGCGGTGAATGGCTTTCACTGACATAAGGGGAAGCATCGTGTTGCTGAAGCTTGAGGATCAGGCCTCAATATGGATTTGAAAGTCTAATTATAGAACCCTGTTTGCTACTGGCAAAGTGTTTTTGCCTGGACCAAGAGACGGAGTGGTGTGTCATCTTCTGGTGGTGAGGCAGGATTCGCCGCCTTGGGAAGCTCAAAAGTCTGAAGGGTTTTTTTTTTCTCAGTGGAACCACAAGGGGTGTTGGGCAAGGGGTTGAGGTTGGGAGGTGGGGAGAGTCATAGAAGCATAGAATATCCCCTGTTGGAAGGACCACCGAGTCCAGCTCCTGGCTCCACACAGCACCACCTGGGTACAGTTGGCCCTTTTGGCTGCCAGGGCAACACTGTTGGTTCATGTTCAACGTGCCAGAACCCTCAGATCCCATTCCACAGGACTGGTGCCCAGCAGTCCTCCAGTCTGTATGTATAGCCTTGCTTGCTCCATCCCATGTGCAGAATCCAGCATTTGCACTTGTTTAACAGCGTGCAGTTGGTGATGGCTCAGCCTTCCAGTTGGTCCAAATCTCTCTGCAAGGCTTCTCTGCTTCTGAAGGAGTCAACATCTCCCACCAGTTTACTGCTGGTGAGACATCTGGGTTCTTGCTCACCCTGTCTGGAGGACTCAGGAGAGCCATTTGGACATCATGACGCAGTTTCCCCAACTATGGAAGGAGCGTGGTGCAGCCAACCTGTGCAAAAAGTTCAACAGTTAGGTGTGATGCTGTCATTGCCGTTGTTCCAGCTCCTGATGGAGTCAGGATCAGGCCATGCATTAGTCCAGTGCATTTTGTGCAGATGCAGAAGGGGAGCTGCTTCTTGCTCTTCTTGAGTGACTCAGCGAGTCCACGGGTGCTTCCACCCCACTGGGGTTCCGCTGGGGCTGTCCCACCAGTGTCACCTGTCATCTGTGTAGCATTTTTCTCGAGTGTCGAGCCCCACCTGGTGGCTTTCCTGCGTCAGTCATTTGGTTTCCTCTGAGTCTTCCTTCGGGGTCTTTAATTTTCTGCGGTTGTGAAGAGCAAACGGGAAAGACCAGGTGCTTGGGCAAGGGCAGGGCTTGCAGAGCTTCTCTCCCCTCTCCCTGTCGTTGTTTAGAGCAACCAAGAGTTGCATCCTTTCCTCAAACTCTTCACAGAATGGCCTGGGTTGAAAAAATCCTCAAAGATCATCTTGTTTCAACCCCCTTCCTTGCCATGCAGTCCTGGGTGGCTAGGAATGATTTCAGCAGTTTGCTGGAACCTTGGTTTGTGAAGCTGGGAGCCCATCCCAACACCACATCCCACCTCCATGCAGGCATCTGAGATGGGGCAGAGGGGTTGTTGCTTTCCATTGATTCTCTCAAATGACCAGCTTTGGGGTCAGCATTAAGTACAGCAATTCCTATGCTACATCTCAGAGCATAAGGTTACAGCTACTGCTCAAAGAGAACTACCACTAGGTCATTAATATCAGCAAGAATTAGCAGGGAACCTGTTAGGAGATACTTATTTTCTTAAAATGCTATGAGTCTTGTTAGATCTGGCTTGTGCCGCCCTGATTTGATCAGCTCTGTTGACAAAGGCTGGCTGAAGGTTCTCTCAAGGGAAGTTGTATTCGTAGGGTGAGGTTTGCAGGTCTCCTTGCACACCTGCTGTGGAAACAGAGACAGCATCTCCTTCTAGTCCAGTAGGGCCAAAAACCTCAATTGTTGACCAGTGGCAAGCTGTGTGGCCTTTTGCATTCACGTGTGCTGAAGGTGAAAATGCCATCCTGTTGCTCCGCCAGTGATGATATGCAGTCATATCTCTGGGGTTCATGAGGGAGGAGCCTCTGTGGAGTGTTGAAGGGTCTCAGGCCATCGGTCGGACCACCGCCAAGTGTCAGTAACAGCCTTTGCTATGTAGCCTCTCCTTTCCTCAAGAAAACAAAGTAGAGGAGTTATTTCCTTGTGCAAATGTCCCGTGAGCATTTCCTACCCCTCACAAGTCATATTTGGGTGGTGTCAGTCAAAGATGTCCCACTTCTGCATTGCACAGTGAGGATGCTGTAGGTTTCTCAGACCCTCCGATCCTACAGCAGTTGCTGTTGCTGTTAGAGCTGCAGAGACACCTGTGTCCATCCCAGCCTCCCTCTTCCCCCAACAACTTCCCTTCCCCCAACTACTGACCCGCAGCCCCGTTCCCATTGGATTCTGTTGGACGCCAAAGTCTCACGCTTTGCTTTTCCTCTCGTTTCCTGCAGGTATATCCGAACTATGTACCTGGGGATCCAGAGCCAGAGGCGGAAGGAACACCAGCGGCGTTTCTACTGGGCTATGATGTACGAATATGCAGACGTAAATATGTTGCGCCTCCTGGAAACTTTCCTGGAGAGCGCTCCTCAACTGGTGCTACAGCTCTGCATAATGATCCAAAAGAACCGTGCAGAAACATTACCATGTAAGTGGGCCCCTCGTCCTCCCCTCCCCATCCTCCCAGCCTTCCCCATGATCCCTTGCTCAGCTGCCGATGGACGCAACCTAATGGTGTTACGGGGCTGCCACTTTGGACAAATCTCATTCCAGCTCCACTCTGCGTTTGCTGGGTAAAATCTGTGCTTGTTCCACTGAGAAAAAAACCAGTATTGGTCAAAAGATGAGGTTCAGCTCTTCCAAACCCTGTACAGTCCGTTGCATTATCAGGAGGAGGCAGGCAATCTCTGTTGCAGTTGAAAGTGCCACCACTCATTTGTCACCTGGCACTGGGTGAACACAATCCTTCTGTGCCTCAGTTTTCCTCCTAACATCTGTGAGATGATAAAGCTGGCCAGATTTGGCATTATGTTGTGAGGACAAACAGCTCAATGTCTATGCAATGCTCTGATGGTGTTAAGTATAGTAAGTAGATAAGATGTCATATAAGAGCTTCGGTTGTGGGTTGGAGGATCTTTTGTGAAGGAAGCCCAGTAATTACAGTTGATCGTTGTCATACCCTGCCCATAAGAGGATGAAGGGGTGACCATGGTACCATCATTCTCAGCAAACCCAAGAAAATAGAGGGGTGAAGTCAGTGGAAAGGAGTGTGTGGACACAAAGATGTTGTAGAGTACGTATCTCTGGAGACATATAGACAGATGAGCAGAATCTTAGAAGCAGACACAGAGCAGAGTTGGCCAATTCTAATACCTTTTGCTGCAGCAAGGTTTTGTAGCATGGGGATTCCATCCCAGCCAAGAAGCATCAGCTCCTATCTCAGCCCTTGGATGAGCATCTCCCCATTCCTTGCCCATGGGCAAGCTGGCCACCAACTGGTCTCCAGCTTGAGAGAGAACTGTCCCTTCTGAGAACCATCAGTGGTATCAGTAAGTAAGAAGACCTGTGGCTGTTTCAGTTTGCCACTTCCAGGTGTGACTGCCTAATTCACCGGACAGGCTGCATCATTTTTTTCCTTCTCCCTTCCTCCAGCCATGCAGTTCTTCCATTCCTCCATCAAAGTGAGCAGCCTTCTCTCTCTTCTGAGGCAGCACACATCCTCTCTCTGAGAGCACAGCACAGCAGGTGATGCCCAGGGATGCAGGCAGCACAACTTGCTCAGCACTCCTGGCCCAGATGCAAGGTTTCCTGGAGCTCCTCCTAGTCAGCACATAATTCTGCATAGAGAAATTACTGAGAGGATCAGTTAGGAACAGGAGCATCAGAGATTTCCCTAAAAGCAGGCAGAAATGAAAGGAAATGGAGTGTTGTTAGGAAATCAATGTGTTTAAAAATCCAGCTTCTTCTGACTCATGGTGTCGTGTGTCATGGGACAGGAGAGGCCAGTTCTGCTTCTAAACAAGGAGAACATCAGCTGCATCACTGGGGGATGCACGCAGGCAAAGCAACCCACATCAGGACTTGTAAACCCAGGAATGGCCCATGCTTATATATCCACACTCTAGTTGTTCCTATATGACTCCCACAGTCTCTCATGGATTCGGTCAGTGCTAGAAGATGGTCTGTTTACCATTTCCCACAGCATACATCCCACTTTGAAGCTTCAGTGTTCCCTAATCTTAAGACTGCAATGCCAAACCCAGTGCTGGAAGCCAAAGCAGTCTTGAGGAGCGAATGTCAGCTCACATTTCCATCTCCTATCCATTAGATATGGCATCAGTGTGATGACTATTAGGACTTTTTGCCTTTTCCTTTTGGTTCCCATGTTAAGATAGCTGTTGAGATGAGAGGATTGGATCCATTGGGAGTACTTACTTAGAACCACAGCATCTCCTTCAGAAATGTTTAGGAACACAGGGACAGCAAGGGCTGATCTTAACAGCTGTAGTTGCAGTTAGCAGGGAGCAGATGGGGATGAGATCAGATTTATACTTTATTTCCTGGGTTCCATTTGTACTGGATGGATGGGGGTTTGAGCACCTGAAGGAGCTATAGGTCTCCCTGTTCATTGCAGGGCAGTTGGACCAGGTGGCCTTTACATGTCCCTTCCAACTCAAAGGATCCCATGATTCTGTGTTTCTATTCTGTGGATGGGCAGAAGAATGAAAATCCTTACCATGCTTTGCAAGAATCATTTTAATCTGAGAAGCATCTCTTTGAAAGGGCTGGGGGAAATGTATTTACCTGTTTCACTAACCCAGATCGCCCAAGAATTAGCATCTCCTGCATGCTCTGACACCACCAGCCACATAAGTGCTGGAGTTGGAACTTGAGGTAAAGTCCCAGACTCTGTACAGCTCAGGACATCATCTGCTGAGATTTCATGAAGGTCAGACCCGTTCCTTCATCATATCCTTGGCACAAGGCAGACCAGATCTCAGCTTAGCTGCTGTTGCCTGATGACTTGGGAAGAGCAGAAAATAGCATGGACAGAAAAGAAGCGAGAACGCAGTGTACTCCATCAGGTCAGCAGATCTGACCTGGAAGATGCATGCTGAGAGCCTGAGCAGGAGAACCTCGTGCTGTGGCTGCTGGGACAAGTGGGTCTACATCAGTTCCTGAATATGTATGTGGAAGGAGCTGGTATTGGTATGCAGGCCCATTGCGAGCAATTCATCTGCTACAAGCGCAGCTGTCTGCAAAACTGGCAGTCAGTTCAGAACAGTCATAGCATCATTTCCATTTAGGTTGGAAAAGACCTTCAAGATCATCAAGTCCAACCGTCAACCTCACCTACAGGGTGTCATCACTAAGCCTTGTCGTGGCGCCAGCGGAGGGTGAAGGAGGGAGGATACCTCCAAAATGTGGTCAGCCCATATCCAAAAGGGCCAAAGGATGGGGCTGTGAGCAACCTGGTGTAGAGGGAGGTGTCCCTGCCTATAGCAGGGATTGGAAATAGGTGATCTTAAAAGTCCTTTCCAATCCAAACCATTCTATGATTCTGCGATGGTGCTTTTCCAGGGAATATAGAGGGAGCTGAGTTGAGATCAACCCTTTATCGTTAGGTAAAAGATGATGGGACTCAGAAGAAGGGGCAGCCCTGTCCCTCACTCACTGCAATTGTCCCCAAGCTTTTGGAGAGGACAGGATGGAAGGGCGGCCCATACCCTCAGATTCCTGGGCAGCAGTGCACAGAGGAATTCACCAATTGCCTTGAATATCAATTACACGGTGTATTTAAGGAAGGAAACATAATATTAACAGCAACCAAAAAAAAAAGAGGCCAGAAACACAGATTTTCATTCCATAACTGCTCCTTATGGATAATCCACCTCCCTTCTTGCAGAGTAAGCTGCTGTAAGCCCACATCATCCTTCTGAGATGCCTGTTCCCCTGTGCTGAATGGCATGGGGCATGTACAACCAGCTTCTAGGCAGTTGGTGAGGGAAGAGAGACGTCAGTTTTTTCACCATAAATCTCTTAAAGATGTTTCCTTTCACTTAATTTTTTTTCATGTGGCTACTTAAAAATTTAATGAGATTTAGCAGAATGTCAAGTGTTCCTCCCTGTCATGATACGAGAGTTTTTTTCAATGCTTTTGATGGGAGCTTGCCTGTGTGAGGCTGCAGTGTTCAGTGCAGGGCTTTTCCCCACCATAAATATTGTCCATCCACTGACGCTGTGCTGTCTGCTGTGTAGCCCTGCTGGTGATCTGAAGGAGATTTTCAACATAAGCCTCCACTATTCACAGCTCTGTTGTAACCTCCAGGATTCTGTAAGGCGTCTGCACTCTCTGCAGCCTGCAATCTGAATCTGCTTGTATATTTAAGGAACAGCAACATTAGCTTCAGCCTGCCTGAGGTGTCACTTGTTTAGGCTATGTGACATCATAACTACAGATGTGTGTTGGTTGCAGGGCTGTGGTAGAGTTTGCAAAAATCATACCCAAATCTCGTTGCTCCTACCAAAGCAAAGTGTTGACTGTTTAGGATTAGGGCTCGTCCTTTTTTGCAGGGACATTTCAGGATACTTTTTTCCCTGCAGCTCTGTTCAGAAAACTGGAGCAGTTCTTGTGGGGAATTGGAGGGAAGGGTACTGGAGGAAATTCAGTGAGCTGTCAGTTGTCCTTGCTGCCTGGAAGAGGCATTTCCAGCCATGCTGAGTGGGTTTGGGATGAGTCAACCTCCAGTTGACTCAACACCCCTGCACCTGAGTGAGAGGCTTCCTGTGTGAGCGATAATGAGTTAGGTCGAATGTGAAGATAGACTTCTCAATTAATTTTCCCTGATGACAGGCTGATAGTTCACCAATAATATGCTGTGAATAATGGCTTTGCTGGGAACTATATACTGTCTGGAATATCCTGCTAGATAAGAAATACGTCTTACGGAATGGTTTGAGATGTAAAAACAAGGTGATATGTAAAGGACAACAAGTTAATGGATTACTTCATAGCCACTTACTTACAACTCATGCTCCAAAAATCAATGTAACCTCCTTAGCTGGGGTGAGTTAGGAAGGGAGCTTCAACTTCTCCTGCCCAAGGAGGCTGTGGATGCCCCATCCCTGCAGGCATTCAAGGCCAGGCTGGATGTGGCTCTGGGCAGCCTGGGCTGCTGGTTGGCGACCTGCACACAGCAGGGGGTTGGAACTGGATGAGCATTGTGGGCCTTTTCAACCCAGGCCGTTCTGTGATTCTGTGATAATAGAAATGTTTGTCTAAGAAAATCTTTGCCTCATTGAGTCCTAGATAACAGGAGATAGGCTGAAGGGAAGGTCCAGCAGGGTCAGGCTCTAGGCTTGGACTTGTGCTGTGTGACAGTTCATAGGGCAAAAAAACACAACAGTTAAACTTTTCCCTGTGGAGTTGGAGATGTTGGAGAGTTGGACTGCTAGAAATGGGAGATATCTGTCCTACAGCCCCAGTTCCCTGCGTCAGTGAGAGGTGAGCAAAAAAGCAATTGCTTGAAGCCATGTGGGCAAGGAGGAAAGGACTTCACTGGGTGTCTGCTCACTGAAAGAGCTTGGCAAAGAGGAGTTGGGTTATTTTCACTGAAAGCTTGCCCTGGTTGAACCACAGTTTCCCTTTAAATGTTTGTTGACAAACCATGGAGGCTCCAAACACACGAGCAGCTCGCTCAGGAGGCCGCTCATATGACCCAAGTGCTTTGCCAGACAGGGGCATATGGCTCTGTTCCTGCCTTCTCCTCCCTCTCACCAATGCCGGATGACAGATAGCAATTTGGTGCCCTGCTTGAAACGAGTCACTGGTCCTCAGCCAGTTCCCAGCAGCATCAAAAAAGCCATCTCCACAGTTGGCAATGGGCACAGAAACGTCTTGCTCTGGCGTGCTGAAAGCAGGCCAACCCAAGGCCCAAGGCTGTGGGGAAAGCTTGCCCTATCATCAGCCGTATTGTACCGGAAGGATTGAGTCCAGGAGTCTTTGAAGACAGGAGCAGCTTATTTTTTCCAATGGGATTTTGGAGGAAGCCCAGCAAGAGACGTCATCCTTCTCCCTTCTCCTACCCCCATCTTCAGCTTCTCCGTCCGCTGCCTTGCCATAGCTCTTACTCTGTTATTTTGGAGCGCTGATAAAAAAAAAACCCTTCTGTTCCACATCACGTGCCACCATCACGCACAGGACATGGCACAGCCAGTAGAGATGAGTCACCATTCACAGGACAGCATTGGCAGGCAGCCAGCGCTGCCGGTTTTAGGTTTTGTAGACGGTGGCAGTCACCAGGGAGGTATGGCATCCTCAGAGCACTACACAAGCATGAGCTCATGCTTCTCCTAGCAGCTGCAAGCTGGGAAACCGAGGCACAGAGTGAAAGGTTTGATTAGCCTGAAGTCTTTTGGGGATCTTTATGCTACAGGGTCCTGGAGAGCAAGGTCATGCCAAACAGGTCCCGGGCTGGAAATTAAGGCCTTTTCAGGTAATTTTGTGTTTCAGACTTTCTTGGACACATAGCTGCAAAGTCCTGGTTAGAGCATAGGAGACTGCGCACTGCAGTGCAATTGGCTGGTAAATTATACAGAAATGCAACCCTTTGTCTTCAGGTTGCTCTACTGTGCTCTTGGGTTCGTCTCAGGCATCCAGGAAACCATGATAACTCTGGATGAGCAAGGAGCAGATATCCACTGAGATGTGCAAAGGAAACCTAGGGAAGATGCAAGGCAAGCAGTAGGCAGGGACTTGTCCGTGTTTCTGTCCCTGACATAGATGGAGCAGTTCAGGTTGGCTTAATTGACAGCTGGCTCAAAATTGCTGAGCACTGAAGGAAAGAACATCTTTGCTTCAGAAGCTATCACTGTTTTTATACAACCAGCTCAGGGCGACAGTCCTGAATCTGGGAGTGCAACAGATTTACTGAATCAGTGGAAATCTCCTCCTGAAATGACTTTTGTCCTAAGTGGCATTTGAGTGACCTCATTGCTTGCTAACAGAGGGAGTCCAGCAGGCAGAGCCACTCCTAAAACACTCAAAGGTGCAAACAGACATTTTCAATGAGGGGGCAGGTGCATGGTTTGACCTCAGCCTGTCTTTGGGGATGGTGATGTTCTTTATCCTTTTTGAGAGGCAGTCTCAAACTCCATCCTGTAAATACATGAACTTCTGAGAAGACAGAAAGTCCCAGGAGAGACAAACCAACCTGAGGATGACTGAACTGGTTGACGCTGGCATGCCATTGGATTCTGGCCTGCTACACATTGCTCATGACATTTTCAGAGCGTGCAGAGCTTGGGAAGCACAGGAAGAAACAGATTCCTGCTGTCATTCTTTGGAATCCATTTCCCTGGTGCCTGCAACTACCTCAAGATGATACCAGCTGCACCACATCCGTTTTTGTCACTTTGTCACTCCCCCTCACAGAAACACTCTGCCAGACTCACTTTCCCTGTGCCAGCCCTGCTATTCAGCCCCAGGGCTGAGATCCTCCCTCTTTTCAGGAAACCAGTCCTTTCCCTGCAATGACAGCGAGATAATTCCATCCTACACAATGTCCATAAACCATAAGGTGAGCAAGGTGTGCACTACTGACTCTTCTCAATGACTGAAAGTCTCTTCCTTTGGCTAGTAAGCGTAAGTAAGGAACCAGACTGGATTCCCTTCTTGCCCCTCACATGAGTCAAAAGCATTTCCAGGACTGAGATGAATCTGTTCCTTCAGTGGCCTGCAAATCACCTGTGCTTAGGTCTAACCATGAACCAGAGCTGCTGTGCAGGATCCATGTTTTATACTGTCGCACTGCTTGGAAGGCTTGCCTTGCCATTGCCTCACCCCCAAGGAGCTGGCTGTGGGGGCTGTATTTATAGCAGGAAGTTCATTTTCTAGAGGAACAGAAGATCAGATGATCTTGCTTCCCCAGTCTGGTGATGAATCTGTTGGGTTTCATCATGTTCCTAGCCCCAAACACGTCAGAACATGAGCACAGCCACTAGATGTTGGTCGTCCACATGGTTCAATGAGCAGCACAGTCCCTGGCACATTTTTAGCACCAACCCCAACAATTCCCTGGCTTGTAGCAGACATTAGCGTGGGCCAAGGACCATTCCCAATGAGCAGCCTGGATTGGGCCACCCTGTTTCAGAGGCTGAGACAGAACCATGACCTGGATGTAGCAGTTAACAGAACGAGGCTTTGCTCAGTCACTGATCTCCAGGCACAGAGCCCCAGGTTTGAGATCTGTGCTAGGAAAAGAGATTCTTGAATTTACATTTGGCAGTGGACAGAAGCTTTCCTTCACAGGGCTGATGTGCTCCCCTGTTTTTCAGGGTATTCCAGTCCCACCTGCAAGATGTCAGTGTCCTTTCAGTTTGTCCCAAGGCAGATTTAAATTCTTCTCCGTGACGGTGGTTCTCATCCAAATTGAAAAAGAATATCAGGAAAAAAGTGCTGTAGTAAATACCAAATGCACAGTGTGAAAATCCTAGAATGCTGTATGTGTTTGTGGTAAGAGCTGTGTTGTTTCATGCCAGCTATCCCTATTCAGAACACAGAAATGGGTGGGAAATATTTTGTTTTAAATCAGACCATAGGTTTTTTTCTCTAGTAAAGTTTTTCACATCTCAGTGCGTTCTAGTAGTGTTATGAAGTGTTTTCTATACCAGATGTTCCTATTAGTAGGGTTCAAATGTTGTTGTGTCTTAAAAAACATCTCAGCAAAGGAAGTTTGTTTGGATCTGTGCAGGGCGTAAATCAGAAGTGACTGCTGGAATCTGTGAAGATATTTGAATACTCAAGAATGTCAGCAAATCTTATTCTCTCAGTTAAAATAATCACCAAAAAGGTGGTTCTTTTTTCCTCCTGTTGCTCTAGGAAAGACTAGTCTCAACATCAGAGAGAAAAAATCTTGATCTCATCAAGCAATGGTCACTCAACACTGAACATATTACCAAGAGGCTACAGGAGCAGCTCTGTCATACCGAGGCATCTTCAGTCAATCAGCATCAGATGCTGATTGTAGATCTGTGTTAATTTACTAAGCACCTGCTTGGCTCTTTACATTTACTGTAAATGAAGCTTAGGTGGCTTTTCTCCCATTTCAGGTGCCCACTAAGATCTGGAGGCCTTGGGGCCTCAGCATTGCTTGGCTGGTGGCCATACTGAGAAAAAGCAATGACAGTCTGTAGAGATGACTTCTGCACTTCTCTGCTGGCCTTGCTCCTTTCAGGTTGAGCCAGGTTTATGTTATAGACCCATTATAGACCCTACAGAGATGGATTTTAATATGCATGCATAGATGTAGATACGGTCCTTGCTGAGGTGTTTCCAAGGCAGTGTGATGGAACATTTCAACTGAAATCCCTTGGGGTCTCTTAAGATGCCCTGAATCCTCTTGTCTGTGGTTGTTCAGTTTGGGGATTCAGGTATTTGTTGATTTGACTGCTGTGTGTGTGTGTGTGTGTGTGTGTGTGGTTTTTTTTAGTGTTATCCTAAGATAGCAGTTAAGACATTCAGATTAACAGGAATTTAACTGGAGTTTTCATAATGACAGGGATGACTGCGTGGAGGGTAAGAGAAAAGTGGCATTTCATACAGTCTTTGAGAAGAACAGAAGTATGTTGGAGTTCTTGTGCTCTTTTTACAAACTGCCTTAACTGTGCCTAGGAAATCCTGTCTCCTGCTCACTAAGCTCATTACCACTGCAGAATTAGCCCAAGTAATTCATACCTGCATAAACGTAGACCAGGCTTAGACTGGGTATTTATTTATTCCTATATGGGTGACATTAGAAGCAAGAGATGCATGTAGCTAATGATTCTGAGAGTTTCTGTGAACCTTGAAGCAGACCTGCCCATATGAGATTCAGCATGCCCTTCAAAGGGAGAATGCCCTTACAGTGAGATACTGGAGAGGTATTGGCATTTGTGTAGGAGAGCCTGAGTCTCCAGTGCTAAGGGATGGATTTCCAGGCTATGTGAGCCCCAGCTTGAGGGATAACAGCAGCCATCCCTGTTGGAAACAACTCAAAGCTAGTGAGATCCTAACAGCATCATCAAAATGAGCTTATTGAAGTTCCTGGTTTATTGGCCAGACATCACAAAGGAAAGGCTTGTGTTGTGTTAACAGCCTGAAAATTGCATTCACTAAAGAGGGACTGTTTGCTTTTCGTTTGAGAGGCACAGTGAATTCTTTTCTTTATATTTGTTTAACATTTGGATGGAACGTTCCACTTAACACTTAAATGGAAGATGCATTTCCAATTAAGTAGCTTCTTGCTATAAATAGTGTTATACTAAATAAAAACTCATCAAAAGAGACCTCAAAGGACAGATTGGTCTTGTTGTACGTCCTCCTCTCTCCTTCTCTCCATGATTCCCTACATCTCTGGAGGTATCTTTGCTCATCAGCAGGGTGTTGGAGCATTGTTTCCCTGCTTGTCCTTCAGTGGTAGAGAATCTTAATGTTGCATCACCTGCATTTCCCCACGTTCTGTTGGTTCTGACAACTTCTGCTCTGTGGAAGCCAGCAGCTGTGCTGCCCAACCTGGAGCGAGGAACAGGTTTCCCCAATCCTCCTTTCTACTCTGCTCACCCTTCTGGAGTTCAGGGCTCTCCTCTGAGCTCTGGTGGGGATTTGGTAGATGCCAAACCACTGCTATGAGGGTGCTTTTTGTCTCTCTCCCTTCTACTTGCTTTGTCATTTCAGTTTGATCATCCACACTCCAGGCACAGTCATTGGAACGTCAGAGAGGCATTTCCAGAGGGCATCTCATCCCTTGCCTTTGACAGCTCTCCTAGGGTGAGATAAGCACTGAGGCACATGATGCAAGGAAGATCTTCATTAAGAATGTTGTAAAAGTGGCGGAAGGCTTGCCAGTCCTTACATGAAAGGTGATTGATAGCCAACATTTCCAACAGGAGATTTGTCACTTGGCTGAGGGTACTCAAGGATATTCCGAAACAGAGAGCAGATTATCCCATTTCTGCTTGGCCTAGGGTGCTTGTGCCTCCTGCAGAAGGATCAGTGTCTGGCTTGCATCCATGAGAAGATACAAGACTGGATGGCCTCAGGGCCTGAGCCAGTTTGGCAGTTCCTGTGTTCACAGAGGATGTGAATAGGAGGAGACGTGACAGAGGCAGCCGAGATAACGAGAGCACAGATCAGACGAATGTGGCTGGTCACCTCTTCTGGCAGTACAGAAAAAAAGGGGCATTTGGGAGAGCTGAAAGGCAGCAGGATGAAAGGGGAGAAAAGCAAACCTTTCCGAAACACAATCCGCAGTGAACCTGGGGAGCTCTGTTACTCAAGGCAGTGTAAAGCCAAAGACTTGGGGGAGAAGCTAAAAAGGATCCAACATTTCTGGGGTCAGTGAGGACATCTACAGACATCCTAATTATGTGGAAGGAGCAGGCTTTAGGAAGCGTTCACATTTCAGGCCATGAGCCAGCTTTTAACTTCTTGGGGTTGGAGGGCAGCTCTCTGTGTGCGCAAGCTATTCTGAGGTTGCCTTAGTATGGCAACCTGCTCCCCCTCTCCCTATCTCAATACAAGGCTGAGGAATGTGGATGTTTATTTGGTCTAATATGGAAGAGCTTCCTTGTGCTATCTTGGTCACGGATGGTCCTGAGTAGAAGTTCAAAGCGAGCTTCATTGTATCAGAAAGTCCCAGTGGGATTCAGTGGTAGAAGACCAGATGTTGTCCAGATCTACTTGAAGCTTGGTTCTGGAACTGAGTTGCTTGTCTTTACTCCCTACCTTTCGCAGTCTCCAGCATTTTTCTTATGGATTGGTACATCTCTCCCGTGGGAGTTAGAACAGGTCTGTGAGCATTCCTTGGGGGAAGGTCTCATAAGAGGTCTCTAGCAAGAAAGCAGATGCTGAGGATTTGAAACTCAACTCTTGCCCAAACTGCAATGAAACCAAAATGTGTGTCATGAGAACCGGGCAAAGGACAGGATATTAGAGCAGCCAGTGAAAAACTCAGTGATCAAGTCACATATCTTCCTAATGTCAGGCTCTGGTTTTCCATCACTGGTCACTCCAGCTCTGAGTGGAGTACAGACGTAAGCTGGCAATCCAATGTGCAAAGGCAGAACCCAGTATAGAGTCAAAGTCAGATTGCCATGACAGATAGGCACCAGTCCCCATCCTAGGAAATGTTTCAGTAAATCCCTTTTACCCAAACATCCTCTGGATCCCTCAGCTCTTTTGGAATGGGATCCATTCCCCCTTGCTATGCAACCAAATTCGTCTTAGACAGCTTAACCTTCATTTTAAACTGTCCAAATGCAATTGACACCCTTTTTAGTCACTGGATGGAGAAAGACCCCCCAAATTGGGGGGTTCATTTATTTTCCCATGTCTGAGATGGATGAAGTGAGTCAACCTGATGGGAGGTCTGGTTTTGAGCCAAAATCATCCTTTCCATTTAAAGCAGACAGAGGAATGGAGAAGTTTCTGCCACCAAAGTTACGTGCAGCTCAACTTTTGGACTTGGTTTCAACTGCAGAGTTATTTTCAGAGTATTCAAGGGCTATAGAAATAGGTGGCACACAGAGTGAGTATTCCATTCCTGGGTCAGACTCATGAATGATGCTAGTGTTCATCTACTGGAATGGACTGGGGACACAATGGGGAAAGGAGGTGAAATGAAATTCTATGGAGAAAATGAATGGCAAAACAGTCTATGCAGCCCCTGATTAATTTCTTTAGTGGTAAAGATTCATATTCTTCCATTTTGAAAGTGAAAAACAAAGGGGAAGAATGAAAGAAAGAAGATAAAAGTTATTCCTTCCTCTAAAAGGAAATTAAAAGAAGAAAGATCAAGCATCAGACTCTACAGGAACAGATGGAAATTAGATCCGGAGTCTGATTCTGATCCCTTTTGCCCTGATGCAAATAAATAACAATAATGGGTTAAAAAGAAGGGGAGAAGAACTCTCAGGCAGTGTTGTTACACAAGCAGGATCTGGCTCCATCTCTATTGTATAGGAACGCGCTCACCCTCTGTGTGCATCAGAATGAAGGCTGTTCCTAGATTCATGCTGAGCTTCAGTTAGGAACGTGCCACCCAAAGGGGAAAACACAATAAGAGGGTTCACTGCACAGAGCATGAGCAGCCAGAGAGTGATGGGGAGGACCCGAGATGTAGCACGCTGTGTTAAGCAGGTGCTGCCTCCATGCAGAGCTTGATGGAAGGGTTTGTGTCATGCTGAGCACTTGCTGTCCAGCCCACCAGAAAGAAACGTTGGTATCTTCCTGGTTTTGTAAGAGAATCTGCAGGAGAATTAATGTCAAAGAGGAAATAGAGAACCATTTAGGCATCATTTTCAGCTTTAAAGGGACAGGCGCCACAGTAAGCAAGTAGGCAGTATGCTGTACAAACTGCATTCAGATTTCCCACAGCAGATAACCCTTAGCAGAAGATGCTTTTTGTGAAAAACCTCTCTCTTCTGTAAAACAGAATCATAGAGTCATAGAATCACCAAGGCTGGAAAAGATCTCCAAGTTCATCCACTCCAACCATCCACCTACCGCCAAGATTTCCCACTCCACCATATCCCTCAGTGCAACATCTAATAGTAGCAGTACGAGCAAGTGTAACACGTTCATTTTAAATATCATTTTTTGTGTGTGATTTGTCTGCAGCTGTTATTAGACAAGCTGTAAGGCCATGTGCAATTGTATAGCACTAACAAACCAGATAGCCTGAGATGTCTTTCCACGCCCTGCTTTTGTTCCTAAATATTGGAGGGCTTTAAGAACAGCGATGGCCATTTAAAGAGGAGCCTTTTGTTTGAGTCTCACTTGTCAATGGGCATTTTTCAGAGAACTTCATTACATTTCTGAGGTGACCTTTTCTTTCTCTGGGCCATCAGCAGGAAACAGAGGAAACAGCCTAAAATTCAGCCTGCCCCCATGAGCTTCCATCAGGCTCCAGGACCCTTCTTTTAGAGGGGTCTTTTTCTCCTGTCTTGCTACATCTTGCTCTTTAGACCCTTCCACATCTTTGGAGCCTTCTTTTGGATGCTCTTTAATAGTTTTACACCTTTATTCTGTTTTGGCACTGTCCACAGTGCTCAAGGTGAGATGCAGTACTTAAGGTAAGCCTGTGATTATTTGAGAAGCCCTGAGTACCCTGCATCAGTCCAGCTTCCAGCTCTAAAATGTTATCTTCTGTATGCAAGCTTCTCCTACCTTCTAGCTCCATTGGGAGGTCTTGAATAGCCTAGAGTATCTCAAAGGGTATATGAATCATATCTCAAATGTTTGCACTTAGCCCTCATTCTCCACTGAGTACAGTAAGAGGCATTCCTCAGCCACAGATGCCTCAAGGTGGTCTCTACCAAGGTGGTACCTCTACCAAGATCTTGGTATTTCATCTGTCAAATGAGGACACTATAAGCTTTACCTCACTGTGCTGATCATAAGGTAGATGTCTCACTGTAGGGACTTTGGGGCACATTACTAAAGGCATCTGGGGGAATAATTCTTGTGATGTGTCATTCAAGGCACATGGGCTTGACTCCTCAGTAGAGCTGACTGTAGCCTGTGAGTCACCCACTGCTGCCTAGTGGGTGATAGCAGGAGTTCAAGGGCTGTTGTATAGCCTGGTACAGAGAGGTTTGAGATGACACCAGCCTATGTCACCCTGGTTTGTTATAGGCAGGTGGCACAGACCTCATAAGTCTGTGAGGCTTCCAGTCCCATGATAGGTGATGTCCTGCTGACTTAAGAGGGCCCACATAGGCTCAGCAAAGCAGGGCAGGTATTTTCTACCCCCAAGACTAAGCATAGAGAGGGAGGAGTGGGAGTGGGTTTTTTGAAGTGACTTCAGTTTCAAACCAACCCCAGCCTGGATTTGATGGACAAACCTTGGAAGGGAGTTGAAACCCACTCATGCACCTCATGAAGGTGCGTCAGTCACCATGTGCAAATTAATTAATTAAAGTAAAAATAAGAAAATACTTCCCATGTGATCCAGCTTGCCAGAACTTTTTGTTAAGTGGAGACTTCTCCAGAAGTCTGTTCAGAAATAAGGCCTGGGAGAAGTGAAATAGAAAAGAAAAGGTCATCCCAGAGTTTGCATCCCAGAATATCCTATTGTATGAAGAGGTCACAGGCTGGAATTAACAGGGAAATATGGGAATGAGAAACTCATGGCCAAGATGGCAAAAATCAAAGCATGCTTTGTCATTTAGGCTTGGATAAAATAGCCAGGGAATGATTTCTGTGGCACCCCAGTGCTGGAGAAACCTTCATATTGCTCCATGGTTCTGTTTGATGTCTGCCTACTGATTGCATCCCAATGACACCCAGCTCAAAGCTGCATTCAGCACAGAGCTGTGAATTTTTTAAACAGTGGCAAGAGTCTGTCAAACTGTTTAGAGAAACTTCACTCCCCTCCTCGGATCAGAGCACAAATGAGAATGCAGCACGTATTTTGGTAAGGGTAGGACTCATCTTGCCTGTCCGCCAGTGTTTACAAGTCCACACACTCCCCTGTCAAGGATGGAGACAGACACTTTGGGAGCATGAGTCAACCCCCCTGTCCCACACGTGGATCTTAGGACAGGGTGAATCACTTTCTGGGGGTGTCTGCCTCTTAAGGAGACGTTCAGATGACTGTCAGCAGGCCTGGTACCATGCAATGCGAGTGACTCAACACCCATACTCACAGCCAGCTCTATGCAATTTACAGGAAAGGCTGTGATTAGTGTAGGTTTATGCACAGAAAACGTTACAATGGGAAAAGCTTTTATGTGTATGCTGGGTTTTTGTTTCTGATGCATTTTATTCCTCTCTCCCTACTAGAATAAATGATCTCAACTGAAACATTTTTAAGCCAGCGTGACACATCTGCCTCTTGTGGGCTGGCACTGCTTGAGTTTCATTGTTCAGGTACACCTAATGCTGTACATGTTTCTAGTATTGCAGCACTCACATAAGCCAACGCCTGACTTTTATTTCTATTAATCATGGAAAGTTTTTAAACTGAATGGCTAGAAGAGATTGCAGCAAGTGATACTTACACACAGCGTGGCAATCACCTAAAAATTCTGTGACATTTCCCAGGCTTCCAAAACTGTTTATCATGTCCATCAAAAATATAATGCACCTTAGAAAAATCGTGCAGGCTGAAAATAAATCTGATGTACAACTATTTGGGGCTTAGGCTGTTCACTTTCAGAAGTTTCCATACTTTCCCAAGTCCTGTATACAAACCTTGTTGAGGTCACTCTGGAATGATGTCTGAAAAACCACAGGTTTTTCTACTGTCCCTATGAGAGACTTGCAGGCAGAGAGAGAAGGGAGACGTAAGGAGGATTTGAAGGTATAGATGATGCTTCCAGAGGAATTTTTGGCAGAGCCTCGGTCAAACAATTGCTACCCAGTTATTTGGCTTCTTGATTGTGTATCTTAGTCCATCACCAGTTGCCTCACCTGCAGGGCTGCTGAAGTCCAGAGATCTGCAACAGAGGCAAAGGAGTGATATGCCAGTGGCCTTTATTTGTTTTCAGGAATCTGTCTCTTAATTTTTATGACGATGACTTGCTCAATGATTTGTTCAATTTACTGTTGTGATGATCAATGGTATTGTATTCTCAAAAGATTATCACAGTCCTGGAGTGTGATGGAGTGCTATCTTATCCATTGAAGCAAATGAACAAGTTTAAGTGTTGGCTGTAATGAGGAAGAAGACCGAGACTCTTTGGAATACTGTGGGATGCCTGCCCCATGCCAGAGTGCAAGGGGCTCAAGCTGGTAGCTGAGGTTGACCCCAGTGCAGGCAATGACCTCACTGGTGGGAGTGGTCCAGTAGGGTCCAAGAGCACTAGGCAGAGCTGAATGGTTCACTAGATGTCCCAGATAGAGCAAGGAGATGAAAGAGATCCAAGGTTCTTCAAGTGGGCCTCACCAAGACAAAAAAGGAAACAGGGCTGGAGGCATGACTGTAAGGTTGGTCCCGTGTCTGTTCTGGAGTCGGTGATGGAGGCGTGCTACCTTCAGTGCAGGTCTTCAGTCTGTCCTGGAAATAGGATTTCCAGGACTCCAGGATTGCTGGAGCAGTCAGGTTCTGTGTTTTGGGACCATCTGATGGGTACTGATGGCATCTGTATAATCATCTGCATGTGACCACCAGTGATAAAACTGATCACCTGCCTATTTCTCCCATTGGTGGATGCAAACAGAGGTTCCCGATGAAGGCAGGATCACTTACAAGTTAACATGAATGCAGCTTGTAGGAAAGTATTTTAGATTAAAAAGGATGTGAAAGAATCATAGTTGTTCTGCTCTTCCAAGGATGTGCTCCAAGATGGATCTCTTTTTGCAGAAAGTAAACTTCATCCTTGGGCTGCAACCCAAGGGATGGGATCTGAGTTTCAGATTCTCAGATGTGGATGTAATCACGATGAGGACAGAGGCTGTTTTTGGTAGGAAGGGCTTAGCTGGGGTGGGGTGGCAGAGCCCACTGCTTGTGAATACAGACATCAGAAAACACATGAATGTAGCATCGATTGCAATTCCCACACTGATATTTCTGTATTTCTCTCCTCCAGACTGTAAGGACAACCTGGCGTGAGTTGAACCTTTGGGCTACTGAGCCTGCCCCAGATGCAATAATTTAGTGAGCAGATGATGTTTTCAACCAATCCTCCTGTCTAACTCAGTGGATCTGTGTGTCTTCCGGCAGGTGTGTCCTCTGTGGCCTCCCTGATGTCCCTGGCTTGGGTGCTAGCCTCCTATCACAAGCTTCTTCGGGACTCTAGGGACGACAAGAAGAGTATGAGCTACAGAGGGGCCCTCATCCATCTCTTCTGGCGCCTCTTCACCATCTCATCCCGAGTTATTTCTTTTGCTCTCTTTGCTTCCATCTTCCAGCTCTACTTTGGGATCTTTGTAGTGGTCCATTGGTGTGCCATGGCTTTCTGGATCATCCATGGTGGGACAGATTTCTGCATGTCTAAGTGGGAGGAGATCCTCTTCAACATGGTGGTAGGGATTGTGTACATTTTCTGCTGGTTTAATGTCAAGGAAGGGCGGACTCGATACAGAATGTTTGCGTATTACACGGTAGTCCTGACGGAGAACGCTGCCTTGACGCTCCTTTGGTATTTTTACAGAGATCCTGACACCACTGACTCATATGCCGTGCCAGCACTGTGTTGTGTCTTTCTTAGCTTTGCTGCTGGGATAGCTTTGATGCTGTTATATTATGGTGTGCTGCATCCCATGGGGCCAAGAGCTAAGATCTTTGCCAGCTCCTGTTGCGCCGAGCTGCTCTGGGGCATTCCTTTGCCCCCCGATGTTGAGCCCATGGCACCCCAAACCCCTGGGTACCGGGGGGCCCAGGCTACGCCCACCAGAGCGGTCACGGAGCAACAGGAGGAACTCACAGCTGACACTTGCTTGCCCGTTTTCCAGGTGAGAGCAATGGTACCATCTACTCCATCTGGGCGACCCTACCCCCCCGAGGGGCCTCTCATTAAGATTGACATCCCAAGAAAGAGATATCCTGCATGGGATGCTCATTTTGTAGACAGGAGGTTAAGAAGAACTATCAACATCCTCCAGTATGTCACCCCCACAGCTGTAGGTATTAGGTATAGAGATGGACCTCTCTTATATGAGTTGCTACAATATGAATCTTCACTTTAAAGCTCCTTAAAGCAAAAGTAAAAGAGGGGACCTTATTTTTGTTTACGGTAAACACAGATCATGAAACAAACACAAACCTTCAGATAAGCTTTCTTTCTGGTTGCTGTATGTATAAAAAAAAAAAAAAGAAAAAGATATTCTCTATGTTTTGTAAGTAAAAACAAAAAGAAAAACTTTTCTTTTGTTTTTTACACACAAGAAACAGTATTTCAACTTCCACACCTAGGATTCACAGGTGGAGAAGGAGGCATCTCCACATCAGTTTTATACCGTACACCAAGTGTAGAACATTACTTATGGGATTGGTGCTGATTGAAAAATAAAAAAACAAACAAACAAACCTACAACTGCCTTATGCCCTTAGGTGCTGAGTTTCATTAAGTACTGTCACCTTTCTCATGCAAAACTCTTTGATGATTATATGCCAGGAAAATAATGATAATAATAATAATGATAAAAGAATGCATGATTGAAATACGAACCTTAAAATTAATAAGGAAAAAAAAAAAAGAGGAAAAAAAAAAAGAAAAAAATTAACAAAGAGACTGAGAGAAATGTCCGAAAATATCTCATTGCTCTCATTGGATTTAACTTAAGAAAACAAAACAAAACAAAACAAAGAAAGCAAGGCCAAGACACCCCGATGGAGACTGTTTCTTTCCTAAAGGCTGAAAGACAACATCAGGTCTGCAGCTCCGGTTGGCGGCACATTTGTGACGCTGTTTGGCCAAGCCCACTCACCTTGCCCCAGCCGTGTTGTAAATGTGGCCCTGCTGGGGAGCCACGTTCCTCCTGCAGGTGGCCCAATGCGCCGTGGTCAGTTTGCAGAGGGGGAACGTGGCAACGCACAGCTGATCTTGTCTTGAGCAGCTGCACTTGCTGATGCCCACTGGCTTCAGTGGAATCAATAACCACCACCTGAGCCCAGAATGAGGCCGGCCATGTTGATCTCTGGAAAATAACACAAGAGATCTCCAATTGTGAAATTTTATACCAAAAAACGCTCTACTAAAGTATACCTACGCATCTCTAATAATTTCAGTAATAATAAAACTCAGCATAGTAGCAAAAAGCGAGTCAATTTAAAGGCACAATACTTGATCAGTGACTGGCAAAATAATTTGACCTACTGTATCATTTTAAGGCTGTGAAAGGCATACGTGTATTATTTGTAATCTCGTGTTAAGACCTGTCACGTCTCATTCAGTGCGAGCCTTAAAGTGATTGTAAAGCATCCTTTGTTTCATTTGGGGCTTTTGGGGGTTTTGATTTTTTTTTTTCCTTCTGTTTTTTGTGGTTTTTTTTGTGTGTGTGTTTTTGTTTTATTTTTAAGGAAAACAAAAATCTGAAAATCGGGATAAGCAAAGGAACGAACAAACAACAACAACACAAACAAACAACGACAGGAAAACAAAACAAAAAAGACAACAAACTTCTTCAAACGGTAATAACCTGTAAACTGACTCAACGTCTCTTGAGATGATTTTGGTGCTTTGTATTTTTGTTGATGTTGTTGTGATTTAGCTGAGATTTCTTCGACTCGGTACACGTGGGGAACTGCTGATAAAACTGTCTCGTGTCACCCTCGACTGTAAGTACGTGGCAAGAAACAACACCGCAGGAAGCGTAGAGGGAGCATCGTGGTGTAGCTTAGCCTTCCCACCGCAAGGAGATTCTGCCGCCTCCGATCACGGCCAAGGGTCGCGTGGTTGTCCTGACATTTCCCGCTAACCCGCCCGCTGTCAGACCATTCGCATCTCTCGCCTTCTGTTTCCGTGCTGGAATCTCTGTTTCGAGTTCAATCACAGGGTCGCGTCCACCCACCGCCCTTTTCCTTTTGGGGGATGTTACTCTTTGAAAGGAGTATTCCCGTTTCAGGGCATCTTTTCAATCCCACCGCCCCTCTGCTTGGGAGGGGAGAAGCAACAACGACAAAAACGGTATTTTTACGTGAATACTGTAGTGTTTTCTCTGTGTGAGTTTGCAGTTTTTTATTCCAGAAATACTGTAACTGTCTAGGGTGCAAAACTCCCATGCTGGCCTCTTCGGTAGAGAAAATCAGCACGGGGGGATATTTTTTAATTACAATTATGATTATTATTATTTTCTTTTATTTGAAGAATCAGTTGTGTTTTGTTTTGTTTTTTTTTAAATTATGATAGCATTTGAAGAAACTAGTACAAATTTTATATAACAGTTTAAAGAAGCTGAATGCTTTCTTCGCCTGAATATACCTGACGAGAAACATTTTTTTCAATCAGTGATCCTTTGCAGTATTCTGAGAAGAAAAAAAAAGAAAAAAAAAAAAGACACGTTTTTCTTTTTATTTTTTTTCAGTTGTGCCATTTTCTTTTGTAAAGAAAGTTTTAACTCATGTCCGCCCCTCTTAAGGAGGGCAGGACTCATTTGCGCCAAACTAGAGACACACGGCAAAGTTTGTACAAAGCCAAATTGTCACTGGTACTGTAACTCCCAGTCAAACTCCCATTTCAGGCAAACGTTTCTGGGCTCTGATTAGAACTGACGCGATGGCCACATTTTCATGCAGACGGAGGTGTTTTGTCTTGTCATCCACTGCCCAAATTCCTGATCCCTTGTTTATCGTGCTCATGCACATGTCTATCTACCCTTACATACATTTGTGGAAAGCTTCCATTTGCTTTCTCCATTGCCCATATCCTATAGTCAGTCCCCTCTCGAGCACCCTACTAACGCATCACCCTGTTCCTTCTCTAATCTGTTTGTTGTCTCCATCAAAAGAGGTAATTTGTGAAGTGAACCTGCCGTCCTCTGAGCAATTTTGCACTGCTGTCATTAAAAGACACAAGTGCTAAACCCCTGACAATGACCTTGAGTTTCCCCTCCCGAGACTTCGCTTCTTTTCCTGCAAGGACTCGCCCTTAATACCAGTGTAGATACTCTCTAATCTGCTTCTCCAAGCCTCACACCCTGCTTAAAGACTCTCTTTAGTCCTTCCACAAAGAGCTCTCATCTACACATCCAATTTTTCATCGGCACAAGCATGAGAAAGGAATGGATGGGCAAACACCTCCACTCTTCCTCATGGACACGTCCTCCAGGAGACAGCACCCTCGTTTCCAAAAGCACCAAGAGAAGGTTGCCCTCCAAGCATGTCAAACTTCAGGTCTGATTTGGAGAGGTGAACACATCTGACGGAACAGCTGGACCCTGCCACCTCGCACCAAGACAGTGAGATGAGCCGGTGTGCCACGGTACGCTCACTGGGAGTCAAAGAGGAGACCCTTTGGTGCTGCCTGACCTCGGGAGCACCTGCAGCCTGCCTTCCCTCAGGAACGAGACCCTCACTCCAGACCACCACACCGACAGCCGTCCTCTCTGTCTCACTGCAAGAGCAGAGGGGCAAACCACTCCAGAAGTGACCTTACTTCTCAATACAGTGCTAATTTCTCACAACCAAACCAGCTTGACTTAAGGGCTTGACTCATTCCTGCTCCAAAGTCCTCCTTCTTCGGGTCTCGTCGTATGGATAACAACAAAAGCAGGTGCTTCCACAGCGTGTTAAGACTGTTACATTATCCTTAGACACATAAACTTTCTGGCTCTGCTTTGAGTCCTTGCTTTGAGTGATATCCACTGGCATTTTGATTTAGCAAAAGATTTCCAGTGAGAGCCCATCCCCAACCTGAAGAACTATTTCTCTTTGAAAGACTTCATTGCAGCCGTAAAGTGCTCTCCCACCGCACCCAACGGACAGTTTGGGGTGGTGACCATCTCCTCTAGGGACTGTCTGTAATCATGTTGCCAAACAGCACCTTTTGCCAAGCATGGAGAGCAAAACTGCCCCCATCTTTTTGTTCATCGTAATCCCAAAACTGAGAATCTTGTCCTCACCTTTTTTCTTTTATTTTTTTCCCCCCCCCCCAGATCCCTTTGGTTTTTGGAGTGCACCCTGACAGGATGCTTTGGTTTCATTTGTTTTTTAACTCCCCGGTAGGTCAGTTATGCCATGTCCCAGCTTCTTGGCAGAAGATACTGCTTGAGGAGTTTTTTGAACTGGAGAAGTCTGAGCCTGTAATTATTCACACCACAAGATGCACGGACAACTTCTCTGCCACGTCTATGCTGCTGAATTCACCCTGGGACCATAGAAATGAGCCTTCCACACCATGCCAGGACAAAGCCAGGGCTTCACCATCCCCACTGTTGAATTGTTCAGCCCCTCTTTGGCATGGTTTTCATTCACTCCAGCAAGCCTAGACTTGGGCACAGCTTGCACAGGCATTGATACTGGCCAAAGACCATCCCCAGTTGGCAGTGTGGATGTGGCTATGCTGTATTGAGATGAAAGAGTTTAGTAGTATGGATGTGGCCAGCACTGTTGGCTTTGAGACCAGAATGGATCCTGGCAGTGCTTATTCTGCTAATAAAGTTGTATCTGTATGCTGCACAGCAGGACTTGGGATTTTGTGGAGTACATCAGCTCCGGCCTGGCGTACTTCTGTTGTCTGCCCAGTTCGACGGACAAAATATTTCTTGGTTGCTTCTTTTTGCTGAGCTTACTTTGCAAGCAGTGTCACTTACATTGAGCTGATGTCAGTGCATCCATCTCCTCATCCATGTCAGATGTCTGGCATGCTCGGTGTGGCAGTGTCACACATCTGCAGGCAGTTGATTTGGAGACTTGAGTGATTCAGACCAGACCAAGTCAGCAATGGGCATACAGGAGTTACAAGATGAAGAGACCACGCCCTCGTGATGCTGTGCCACCTACACAATGTGTTTCTTACCCAAACTGCATCTGATCTGGACTGCAGAAGAGGAACCGGTGTTCTGTAATTGCCAAGTGGAAAGTGCAAGCGAGCCACAGATTTCAAGAGTAAATGTGTATTTTGCAGAGTGTTGGATAGGAGCTGATTGTCCACTTCATCCTGTCCATCTCTGCACCTGCCAAAAACTCATTAGCCATTTGCCTGTATTTTCATTTAGAGCTGACTAGATTCAATGGGACAGAATGAATCTCAAGCTTTAGTCCGTGTTCTGCTAAAACCCATCTGGTGGTGCTGATAGGAAAGTGTTGCTGTTGACTTTCAGAGAGCAGCAGTCCCTTGCTCTTCAGATGTATTTTCCCATACACAAGATTCACTTCACAATGTATCCCTGCTCCTCATCCCTGCACAGAATTGCATGAACTGAGTCACCCACACCACCCCAACATCACCAAACCGCCTGAAGAAAATGTGGTCTGAGGTCCACCCAGCATGATTTCATTGAAGCTCAGAGGTGCTTTGAAAAGGAAAACTTACTACTGTGCTTTTGCAAAACCTTTTAGTGCCTGCTTGCTGGGCAGCTTGGGCATGAGACCATTTGGAAGCTGCCGGAGTCAGTAAAAAATTGTAGGGACAGGCTTTTCTAGGATCTTCTGTTACTGGGTTAGCTTTCCTCTGGATTCTGTTCAGCTCCAATGTGGTCGTGCAAAGTAAAACAAACAACAAAACCCACACAAAATAAGGTCTATGCCAATCCCCACAGAAGCCAAGGCTAGCTGGTAGGGACGACGTGAACTCAGTTGCTCACCCTTTGCTTGCTGCAGCTTGCGTGCTGTTATTTTGGCAGTTCTCTGCAGCCCTGGGCTTTGGGGATGGTCGATGCCCAGGGCTGTGATTGCTGTTTTCATTTTTCCTTGGAGCTCAGGTGTATTCTGGTGCAGAGAATCTCAGCCTGGTTTGAATGGGAAGATTGGAGGCTATCCCAAATAGACGTGGGCAAACCTTTCACTGTGTGCAGAGTGCATTTCCAGACCTTTGGGTACCGCTTATTTCTCCATGAGCGTGTTCAGAATCGCTTCATTGTGTTTGAACCTGGAAATAGCAGTGTGGTGGCTCTTTTCTGCTGTGGTGTGATGTGGGAAAAGGGAGGACCCTTCTTTCTGAGCTGGAGATTGCCTGTGTTCAACCTTTGTTCCTTACTTGAAGCTCAGGCTGTAGGATAATGAGAAAGATGAAGAAGTGTGGTGAAAGATAGCTGCATATGTCCCACCGGCTCTTCACTATCAAGGAGGGAGGCAGTCAGTGACAACTGAATCTGCAAAATCTGAACTTGCCAGTGTAGTTGTTGGCGGCCCTGCCCACGGCCGTGGGGTTGGAACTTGGTGATCTTCTTATGGTCCCCTCCAACCTAAGCTGTTCTGTGGTCCCATGAAAACAATCTGGACTTCAGCATAAATTTGGATGCACACGCTACCCAATTGGAATGAGCAATGTTGATAAAATAATGCGGTCTGTTCTTTCCTGTTATATATTTTAAAAGAAACAAACAAAAATCCCCAAGCCACGACAACAAGAAAGCATTGCAAGCAGACAGAAATAATTCGAGTGCACGGACTTCCCTCTCTCCCTCTTTGGGACATGTGCAGCAAGGGAACTCTTGGGAAATCTGTTACGTGCGGAGTTGCTCGTATTTGGATTTGTGAACAGCTGTGTTGGTCAGATGGTTTTTCCAGCAAGTGTAGCAAGGGGCCATGGTGGAAAGCTCATTGCAGGTTTCAGGGTGATGGGACTCCTGGGTTTCAGCCCCAGGTCTGCCACGACGTCGCTGTGTAACCTTGGGCAAGTGATTTAACCTTTCTGTGCCTACAGTTTACCCATCTGTATACATGGGTATAATAATATTTACCTACCTCACAGGGGTGTTGTGAGGCTTAAGCAAATGCATGCGGGAGGTGCTGGAATCGCGCCGTAACGTTGTCGTTCTCCTGGGTCTGTGCTGTTATCAGGAAGGAGCAGTGAAGGGGTTGGTTACACCACGCGGAAGGAGATCCTGCCGGTCCATGTGCGTGTCAAGAAATTGATCTTAAGTCTTTTCTCTCCCCAAAAGCAAGAAATGGAAAAAAACGGTTGTGTGCCAACTCAGTAGCCTTGCTTTCCCAGACAAAGATAACAGCGCTGTTTGCAATATTGTTTTCTGAACGCAGCAGGTGACCTTTCCCTTTTCCTTTCTGTTTCTGGAAACTTGAAACTAAAGATCACGAAAGTATTTCTGAACCGAACAGATTACTGATGAATACTTGAATTTCTTTAAAAGATGCTCTCATCAGCCACGGTTAATGTGCACTAATCTTTCAGTCATCAGCATCCATCTGAATACAGTGAAAAATTTGCTCACGCTGTTTTGGAATAGCCTGGACCTTGGTTGGGAGGCTGGTATTCTGTTTGAGTCTTGTAGGCATGGGAAACTGGAGTCTCAACTGAAAAACGTGAACAATCTGTTATTCTTTTTGGTTTTGCCTTTGGGTTTTTTGGCTGCCCAGGGACAACACGATAACTGCAGTTCATTTGGTTGTACAGTAGCTTTTTTTAAACTGTTTCCTTCTGCAAAGGGTGAAGGCAGGTTGTGCAAAGGGAAACAAGAGGCAGTGCTGCTTACGTGCAGCTCCTCTCCAAGTACCTGCTTCCCTGCCAAAAACACATCCAGAGAGACCAGACCGGGGCTGCCTTCACACCCATACTCAACCAAAGCCCCCATCACCACCAGTGGGAGTTTTGGCTGCAGATGATGTGTCCTTCAAGGTGGATTAATCCCGGGTTTAGCCCCTGAATGCTCACTGAAACCCGCTCTAGACTAGGGGAGGGGTCTAGTTCATTGCTCCAACTATCTGATAATTCAGAAGGGGAAAAAGCATGTTATCGAAGCCTTTTCTGTTGTTTTACTATTTTTTAATTGTTTGAGTGTCCTGACCATCCTGTAATGTCTTTTTTTTTTTTTTTTTTGAAATGTAATGTGAGGCAAAACTGCCTGCTCCCTTCCAGCAGCGCTTTGTGAAGCCTGCTCACGCAGTCCTTACCCAAGCAGAGCTCCTGGGTTTCACCGTGGGGTCTCGCTTTCTTCCTGAGTTAGGACTGAAATCTGGGCAGCGTTTCAGCAAGCCGTCATCTTCACTAACCCGAGATTTGCCTTGCATGAAGCCAGAACAAAGCTGGGAAACCCTCTCCCACCTCCGCCTTAGTCTGCCGCGTCCCTCGCGTCCCATCCCTGCCCCTGTGTGCCACTATAGAGAGGTCGGTCAGATCTTCTGGCTGCATGGCCTAGTCTCTTCCACATCACCAGCCATGTAGCTGCAGATCTTCCCCTTTGAGTAGAGCACGTTCAGAAGCTCTCTTCTTGCAGACGAGCCTCTCCTCATGAGCATCAGCTCTGGGGCTGCTCCTTCCCCCTTCGTCTCCTCCACCATTTATTTTCCCTGTTTGAAGCACTCAGCTCAGTGCTTCTGGTTTTTCTTTTTACTGCTTTCCTTCCAAAAAAAAAAAAAAAAAAAAAAAAAAAAAAAGAAAAGAAAAAAAAAAGATTGAAGCTGGAAAAAAAAACAATACAGCAATGTAACTCCTTCGGTGCTATGCTGACTGCTTTGTTCTACCCAACCAAGTGCTGGCCAACGTACAGATCATCCCTCTTTGTCCTAAGAAGCACCACACATCTGTGTCTTGAACAGGCATGAACTGAGAGGGATGAGAGAGGGCGAGTGCTGTTTGGAAAGCGATGGAAGTCTTATGTGTATCTAGTAGAAAGAAAAAAAAAAAGAAAAAAGGAAAAAAAAGATATAAATGCAGACTGCTTTCATAGCTAATTGTCAAACAACTTGTGGAACTAAGTAGGATATAGCCTATAAGGTATTGAGGGCATTATATATATATATATATACATATATCAGAAATGATGAAAAATTCACCTTTATCAATAGATCACCCTTTAATTTTCCTGAAAGTGCACTATTCAACAGTAAACACATCTGCCTGTGTTTGCAGACAGCTGTTTTGCTTTGAGCCACTCCGGCAGCAATGGCTGTTCCAACTGCAGAGGTCAACAAGCAGGTGTTAGGTCTGATATGAAGTGAATGGCTCAGAGTTTTGGGGATTAAAGGGACTAGTCAACGTGTATGCCTGCATCTATATACACAGTGGAGATATAGATGAGCATACATGCCATGTTACTGCAACAGTATATATGTTTTAATATATATATGAATACATTGTGAATTCCTAAGGGCTTTTCAAGATGAGGAAGGTAGTTTCTGGTGCGAGCTACAAAGAATTTGGGGATTGAAGGTAGGGCTGTAATAAGTATTCCTAGTATGTTATTTTTTAAAGTCAAAACAGGGATAAACAATCATCAGAAGCTTAAGGTCCTTTTGGAGAAATGCTGTACCACCTGATTTTCCTTTCTTTAAGAAAGATGGAAGCCAAAATCAGACCGAAAACTGGGGCCACACGCAGTGTCAGTATAAATCAGTACAGCTCCACGGATGTCCTCACATTCGGCATCTCAAAAACAATCTGGTGCCAGGGGAATCTAAACTGGGCCCCACTGGGTGATATGAGACCTTCTGTTGTTGACTAAACTCAAACAAAATCTTGGACAAAACCAAGCAGAGCCAAGTGAATTTGCAAAGCCCTCACCCACACAAGGGCTTTCTCTGCCATCCATACCAGTGGGAACAGCCCTGCTCATAGGGACAGCACAGTGCGTCCTTCTTTGTGGGGACTGGACCCCAAATCTGATTTCAGGCCCTTTGGATCTAAATGCCGACTGGTACCCAAAGGGAATGAGAATTGTTTTCTCTCTCATTCCCATCCATCAATCACAAGAACAAGGAGCTCATATTTTCCTGTTTTTGCCAACAAAACCTGCTGCTGGGGCCAGAGTCCCTTCCCTCAAACCCAGCTACCACCACCTGCATGCCTCCCCTTTCTTCCACCTTAAAAACAAATGCTATTCTTTCCCAAGTAGCAAAGGTCCAGGACAAATGCCAGATGATTACACCTGCAATCTGTTTGCTTTAGGATTTTATTTTAGTTTCAGAGGGCAAATGAGTACACACAGAGACACATGCCTGCAGAAACTGCAGCATCCTGAAGTTGAAGCCACTTGAATTCAATGGGCTCTGAGCTGACACTGCTAAAAGAGAAACCACGCACCAAGAGTTCCCCAGATTCCCCCCAAATTACTGCAGTTTCATGCTGTTCCCCTATAATTTGTTTTTGTTTTCGTGTTTGTTTTTTCAACAAATACTGAAAACTGGTTAACAGACAGTAAATTTATGATGGATAAGTAGTAGGAGAAGTGTGCTGGTTCTCACTTACCCACAGACCTCTTAGCACTACTCCAGCAATTAAACAAGCCTTAAATTGGATGTAATTGCTGCCATTTGAAGGAGAGCTGTGATGTGTGTTTTCTTATCTAAAAAGGTATCACAGCCAAATCCCTCGGCCCTGTCTTCCCTCCGTAGGGAGAGTGAGGAGAAAGAGATTTTACATCAAATGTCAAAGTTTGCCATTAGCTACAAAATGTGCCCTCTATCAGAAAAAAAAGACAGCAATGGTTTTGTCTGGTGGTTCCACTCTGCAAACTCTTTTACCATTCCAGCCTTTTGTTTCAGTGGGAATGGGAAGTAGTTTCAAAAGCGTTTAAATACTCAGGGAAGGACTATTTCAAATCTAGGTCTGGTGGCTTCCATTTGTGTCACTGGGCCAAGTTCAAACCATTCCAGTAACGTGATTTCCCATGGTGTGAAACCAGAGTGAGACAACAGTTGAGGTGGGGCCCCTGTGTGGTACCCCAGTGGTGACCCAATACGTGCAATGTATTCCCACTGGTGATGCACTTGGAGACCTGGCATACCATGTCCATCGTGCAGAAGGATCTCCACCATGTCCCAACCCCAGGAGCTGTTTCTCTAACAACAAAAGTTTCACAGAAAGGCTAGATAAATGTTTTTGGTTTTGTTTTGGATTGCAAGGAAATATCATCTCTTTAGCATGTATTATTTTTGGGTGGACTGTTGTATACAGAAGGTAAAATCGCAGTTCCTAAAGATGTATGCTCTCTTTCCATCTCTGCTGTGGGCTGATAGGCAAACCAAGAAGATGTTAGGAATGTCTCTGCTAGCAAATGCAACCTTCCCTGCCCAAATTCCCTGGTACCACTGGCTTGTGCTCCCGAGAAGGTAATGAGGGAATGGTCAGGCTGTTGTCTGACACCCATCACCAACCCCATCTCCAGCCCTACATCTCTGCCATTCTTCCCCAAGGCATTGTAGCGTGACTTTAAGGATTCCTTCATGCCCTACAGAAGTGTTGGGAAGACAGGCTAGTGAAATACTTCCTGCAAAGCTCTTGATCACCTTCTGACTGAATGGAATTCTGTAAGTTGATGGCATCTTCTGAAATCAGCTTTCATCCTAGAAGCACTTTTGATTAGTGAATTTTGATAGCACTGGAAGGTTGGCACAGCCATAGAGAATAGCACAATTAAACACTAATATTTCAGAAGTGCCACTTTTCCCATAAACATTGAAATTTGACTAATCATTGCTGGAACTCTTTGTTAACATTGAAAACCCAGAAAACATTCTTGCACTGGGTTCCTCAGATAAACCTCATTCAGTGAGCACGAATTCCCAAATCACTCCAAAATGGTTCTTCTAATGCATCTGCAACGTGCTGAACTTTACCGCTGAATACTGCCCATCTACCTTGCAGTACATGCACTGGGACCCCAGCCAAGCTCAGTACCCCTTTGTGCTGAGCACTTTACCAAAACACAGAGGGACTTGCCCCAGAAGAGCTTTTAGTTTGACTGTAGTTGTTTTTGTGACCTTGGACAAGTCAATGGAAGTTATGAAGCTTACCTCGCAAGGATGCTGTGAGGAGTTTGTCAATGACAGCAAAGTGCTTTAACATCAGAAGTACCATAGAACTGCAGCATTCGTGGGCGAAGCAGGTGAAAGCAGTGTAGCATGTCTCCTGCTCTGTGTCTTCATGCAGCCTGATAGACACTGCTCTGATTTGGCTGTTTCAAGAAGGACTAGCAAAAGCCAGACGAGATGCCATGCTAAGCTTAGAGTCAACAGTTTCCTTCATCCTTCAGAATGCTTCGTTCTGCTGTAGGAAAACAGCCATGGAAGTCAGTTGAGGAGCCAGGGATTTCCTGCAGTCATCTTTGTGTATGGAATTAGAGAAAGCAGAGGTGGAAAGAGCACATGGGTCGTCAGGTGCATTGCCAAGAATGCCTGTGCTGCTGGCATCCTGTATTTTATGCTCCCCCCCTGAATCCTGTCTGCATGGAAATATTCCATGGGAATAGGGCCTTGGTTACCCCAGACCCCCGTGATCAGGCACATTAAACAGAAATTATGGCCTAAGATTTCCTAGTAAGAAGTATATATTTTTGCAAACTAAGCTTGAAACTCAGTCATGCCCATGCCTTGAATCTTGCCTTATTAACCAAACTCAACGTATTCTGGACCCAGATCATCTGAAGTCATCCTTCCACCGCCACTCCGATCCTGTGGGGCTTGCAGTCTGTCATCATGTTAGGATCAAGGATCTACCGCTGAGATCAGGAAAGGTTGAGCCACCCTCTTGTCCTTATTGGGGTCTAGACAGACTGGGCTCCAAAGCAGACCCCACAAAAAGATCTGAAAGACCAAGGAAAATTACTTCAAGTCCTGCCATGGTGGCATCTTAGCACCATCCCTATCTTCTGCTAGCAGAATGCATTTGGGAGGCATGAAGACCCCCAACTACCCCTGTTCTGAGCTGGCTAAAACAAGCAGACGAGGGCAGGTCTTGCATTGCCACCAAGCTCCATGGCTGTCCCCTTGGTTTGGTGTTGTGCCACTGAGAGCAGAGTCAGGCAGGCGTCATCGTGATGCAAACCTGGTGCTATTAACTTGGCATAGAGTGCCTGCGAGTGTCTTCTTTTCTTGATCACCAAGTAATTAGTTTATGCACAAGGTTTATGTACCGTCTGCTGTGACTTCTCATTTCACAGGAAGGTTCTGAGGTATTCTATCTTATTCCTCAACTCCTCCTCCAATTTCTGCATTTTAGAGGGCAAGGTGTGCACGTGCAGGTGCTTGAGTGTCAAAAGTAACAGGGTGAGGGCCAACCAGCAAGTGCACTGCAGGAGAGGATTGGACTGAGTGAATGAGAAGTGCGGGGTAAAGCCTGAGAAAACCAGGCACGCACATTTTGATCTCCTTCTCCATCTGACAGCACTTCTGCAAATCTGTTGAGACTATTGCTTATGTCCGGGACAGTTTTGTCTCCGGGCTCCTGGGGAGTGACAGATTGAGATATTCAGGGCAGGGTTATGTGGAGGGATGAGATCAGATTCTCTGAGCACATCCAGCACGTCCCAGGAGGCAGCCCACGTCAGGCTGTGCCCTGATCATCTTTGATTAAGCTTTGAGCACTAAATCCTGCTTCCCTTACGCCGGCACAAGCATCTTGAACTTGGCAAGATGTGGTCTTTTTAATTTCGGAAGGCTGTTTTAGAAGTGTTCAAAGTGCAAGAAAAGAGCTCTCAAAACCAACGTGCTCCTTAAAAAGACCAAATTCTGGTCCCCATTTCACTGTATGAAGCCTGTATGAATTTTTTAATGAAACAGCCTGTTTTGTTTTTTTTTTTGCCATCAGCAAGACCAGATGTTGGCCAGGCCCCACCAGCCCTCATTAGCTCCAAAAGCCCTTTATTTGTTGATGCCAGTGTCGTTAGGGCAGCAACGTTTCAATTCTCCAGACCTTGTGGTGCCTTTTCTTGTGGTGCTTACCCTTTGCAGGACTCCAGTAAAGGCAACCACTCACATCAAACAGCAATGCTAGTACTTCTCCTCCGGATCATGTGCCACTGCAGTAACAGTATAATGTATACATATATAAATATAGATAGATAGATAGAAATATTACTATAATTATATATATATAATTGAGGTTCTGATGCCGCTGTGCGGGGAACGAACCGTTCCTCTGCAGGATTACACTGGGTGAAACCAACAGCTCAATATCTCATAAAGGCTTGCAGCCTTGGCAAGGAGCTTCTCTCCCATGCGTTCGTTCTCATGTCACTCATTTCTCCTCCACACAACAAGAACAATTTCCAAATCACTTCTCCAAATTCTGGGGCAGATGATGCCATGCGGCAGCGTCATCCTCCTGCCGTGGACGGGTGGATGTTGCTTTGCCATGGAGGGAGCACGATGGGACCGATGGGATGGCGTCCCCAGCATGTGGCTTTACCTTTTCCTCTGCACCAAGGGGATGCAACCCAACAGCTTGCAAGTGGTTTTCCCTGCTAGCCAACCACCCTGCCCCCCAGCAAGCAAGTTCCTATCTCATCTTCCCAAGCATCTTTCCAATGCGCTCGCTTCATTTTTTTTCCCATTGGGATGCTCGGTTTCCCATGCTGGGGAGGAGGGAAGCTGGCAAACGTGGTTTGCTTTGCTCGTGCCAGTAGTTCTGCCTGACTTCAGGGGGCAGTTTTTCTGTCAATGGACTGCTGGGTTTGGTCAGTCGTTATCATATTGCTGAACCTATGGGCCCATTTCAGATAGGACAGATGTTGAGTGAAGGTATTTTCTACTAAAGGGAACAACACCAATAATACTGTAAAAGGTGCTAGAATCAAACCTCATTTTATATACTTTGGTTCTTAGAGAAAAATAATATACACGGAATTCTTCCTGTGCAGCCTTACTGTAGATTGTTATAACCAACTCTCTAATCCAAAAACAAACAAACAAACAAAAAAGTGAAAAGGTTAAAAAAGGACAAAAATGAAGCAATCCTGTATGAAGTGTAACACATATGAGTTTCCTATATAAATGTAAATGATCAGACATATATTAAAATGCACTTGAGGCAAGTGGCAAGCATGGAAAGCTTTTGTAGCACCCTTTTTTCTGCACAACAGCTGTCTTCTTTCATTTGGCTGGTGCGAGAGGGAATGTGCCGAGGCACTTGTGTTTCCTTTTAATCCTGTAGATGATTTTTTTGGGAGAAGGAAAGAGGAATGGGAAGGAGGCGGGTGGTTTAGCTAGCAGGCAAGCCTGAAATATTCATCACTTTTTTCCCTTTTTTCCTGGTTAGTTTATGACAGTGTTTGGACTCCATTTCTCAAACGCTTTTTAGAGCTTTGCTGCCTGCCCCAGGTGCTCAGTGTAACTCTTACCTCAAGAATGCTTACAAAAATCAATTGTTTCTTCTTTTCCCGTGTCTGGAAAATTCAAACAAAAAATATTGACATCAATGGCAACAGTACAAATGAAAACATGAACGACCAGCAGCGAACGAAGTAATGAGAAATAAAAAAGGAAGAAGTCAAAGCAGAGGTTTGGTGATCAAACCGAGCCATTCTGGTGCTTTTCCCCTTTTTCTGTTGCTAATGATCACAATTCCACGAGATGGGCTAGGACAGGTTCGTGGTCTTAGGCTGTAGCAAAAAAAAAAAAAAAAAAAAAAAAAGTATCTAAAAGAATATAAATTTGCATGGAAAAAAACTCTGATGGAGCATTTAAAGAATGGCTGTTTCGATGTCAGACGTTTAATGTTAGCATGTGTGTGTGCTGTATATACCTTTTCATGTGTGACATGTACAGTTGACTGAGGAAAAAAAAAAACATATGGAACCGAACAAAAAATAATAATCAAATGCTATTTTATCAGATGATGCACTTTTTCACCTTGATGAGAAGCCACTGTTCACAACTATGCAATCTTCCAGTTTCTCTCTCTATCTCTTCTCTCCAACCTCAAATTTCCCAACTATTTTCCATAACCTAAACCGTTTTTTCTTTCGTACAAAGAAACACAAAAAGTTCCAAACTCTGGTTCAAGGTGAGAGTGCTACTGTGACTTTTCTCAAGCGATAAGAGCTAACAAACAGACAAACACAAGGGGTTTGGTTTGGTTTTTAAGAAAAAAGGAGGTTCAGACATGACCCTTTTAATGTTTTCTAAATGAATTGATGTTTTCTACATGTGCCAGGCTTCTGTTGACTGTTTTTTTGGGTTTGGTTTCGTTTCTTGATTCATGATGTTCTTTCTCTTGGGTTTTAGGATTTATTTACTGATTTATTTCCCTCTGTATTTATTTTCTCTCTTTTTTTTTTTTTTTTTGCATCTGGTTTTGTATTGTAGGTATTGGGGATGTGAAGATGAAGGTGAAATTTGGCTTAACTTCAAGTGTTTTAGTACATGTGTGTGCTATATGTATATAGTTTTCTACATAGAAAATTTTACACGCTTTTTGACGCACTTTACGACATGTATGTACAAAGTTGTCTATAGAGAAAAAGTAGTGAGTTATCTGACCTTCCAAGAAGAGAGTTTTGATTAAGAGGAGTTCGGATATTTGAGTATCTCATGTGTGTGTGTATTATATACTATATTATATATGACAGAAATATATAATAGCGTATGTCCATGTTAGGGTGTGTGTAATAGATACGCACATCCAAACACGTGATCATGCCCACCTATACCATAAAAGTAGAGGTTTTGCATTCCCCTGAGGTTTTCAAGCTACGATAAATAGCCTGGCTCTATTCGGTCAACTTCTTCCTTATCCTTTGATGAAAGGTAGAAAATTATCCTCCTTTGCTGTCCCCAGTACACTGTCCCCTTGTCATGGGAAAATGTGTGCATAGATATAGGGGGAGTTTGCCTTTACAGCCTTTCTTTTCCCACCTTGGTTTACCAGTGGGTGTAGAGGAAGAGAAAACAGGTCATCCAGCCAGTGATGAGCTCAGGAAACCATGACCACCAGATGGGGCTGCCATGTCCCCTGCCACCAATTCACCATGCCGCCTAGAGCAACATCTCTCCCACTTCTCTGTGCCTGTCAGATTGGGGTTGCTGATTCTTTCCAAGCCTTTAAGCACTTTGCACTCATGGTCCTTCTCTGCCAATACCACAGGGTTCCCCTCAACACCGGTGGGAGGTGATTTGGGCCAGTTTACAGTGAGATCTTCACCGTCTTACCCTTGTCCTCTAGCTCTCTTCTGTTCGTGAAGCCCACCCCTGCCTTGCTGGTGCACGCTTTGACCTTCATCATCTTAGCGCTAGGTTTTAAGTGAGCACCTGTGTGTTTCTCCTTCTTTCCACTTAAGGTTTCCCTGCCCTTGACGGCCATGTCCCACCGTGCTGAACTAATTCCAAGCCCACTTTTGCCCCTCATCTTACACATGGGCTTCCTCTTTCTTGGGGTAGGGCACATAAAGCCCCATTTCTGATTTCAGTGCCCATTGGAACCCTGATTTAGTAAAGCTCATCCATGTGACCAAGAGACAGCTAGGCTGGTATTATACTCGGCTCTAGATATATAAGGGCCCTTATTGGAAACCAGCAGAAGTGGGAAGTACAAGGGAATGGGTTTGTGGCATCTCTTCCATTTGTCAGTGAGAATATAAGTGTCCACACCAGTCTGTAGCAGCATGGATGTCCTTTCAGGTCATCTTTCATGTTCGAGTCCTAAACAAGAACATCCTGTCATCCTTTGTAGTTAAACCCACAGTTGTTGCCACACAAAAGCTGGGGACAGTCTTCCTGTCTTGCACAAGGTCATGGCTAGCAGCCCTTCTCAGTTAAGCTGCAGAGCCAGGTGGGTTTGGAAACCTGTTGTGATTGCTTCTTGTAACTCAGCTCTCTAGAAAACAGCATTCATACTTACAATAATTTATCATAGGACACCCAGCCTTCGATGTTACACATCGTCTACATAACAGTGCAGTATGTAGTACAGCTGTACTGTCTCAAGTGTCTACTTCTCCACTTTTTCAGCCTCTTCTACCTAATGGCAAGTTTTAGGTTATGGCTAATGTTTGCACGGAGATATAGCTGTCCCTTGGACTTGCCATTAGGGTGCTGGGATCTGTGTGAGTCATTAATCCCTCTCACAAATCGAAGACAGTCTTGTTCCCCCTGAGTGACTTGAAGGCAGAACACTTAATTTCCTTCTCTGAAAATACAATGCTGAGAGGTGTCCATCTAAAAACGAGGCCAAGAGGAATCATTTTCTGCCCCAGTTAGCAGTTTGTACTAAAGCCTTAAGAAAAGGAAAAAAAAAAAAAAAAAAAAGATAGCTTTCTAATTGCTAGATTCAACAAATGGAGGAGCCTAGAGGTCAAGTTTGACTCAATCCATAACCGTGCAGACAAAGTCTTTCCTGTTCACACATTCCAGTTTCTTAAGGCAGTAAGTTGAAAAGGCTTCTCCCTTCCATGGCTCATCCAGAAAATCTCTGCAAGAGAAATAAATACCTGGAAGATATGTGGTGATATATTCTTCCTTTCCAGGTTATTTGGAGCCTTCCAAACAATGCAATGAACCCATTGGAGCTAAAAGAAAAGCAGACCTGTCTTTCCATTCAAAATGGCTTTTTATGAAATGAGAAGGGAAAAAAAAAGTGCTGGCAAAGAGCAGGAGAGGTTTGCCTTGTGGACAAGTATAAAGCTACTTGCAGCTTTCATACCCTACGAGGGAGCATATCTCTTGTCCCCTTGATTGGAGATGCTTGTTCAAGGTTCTTTGCCTTCTGGCTCTGTGAGCATGGGGCGGATCTCCTCTAATTTAGCAAGAAAAGCTGGGTATTCATTGAGTTATCATGATTCCTTCCATATTCAGGAGAGAGATCATCTCCAGATGGGGATTTCTCCCACTTGGTTTCCAATTTAGATCAGTTGTGTGCCCTTTAGCTGGTGAATTGAATCCCACCTGAAGTAGACAGGATTCTCCACACTTCCAAACCATTTCCAACCACGTCTTACCATCAGACTGCTTCTCTGTTTGCTCAGCCAACAAGCATTCAAAGTTATCTTCTGCAGAGCTCCATGCTTCCTCAACATCCCGTACCAAAGGGGTGAATCCACACCAGGCAGTCAGACTGAAGAAAAGCAGGCTGCAGTTCAGAGTTGGACCCACTGAAGAACTGGGAGAAAGTGTCACTTTCTGTGACAGTCCACTGATCACTGTAAGGGTTCACAAAAGACCTTGAAAATCAATACACAAGGAATAACCTTCCATCTGTTTTCCTACAGGATAAAGTCATTCTTTGTCTAGATGAAAAGCAAAAAGGAAAAACCACTTGGAGGAGACTGGTCCAGTGGCCTGAAGAAGAGCCTTCACCAACTGTCCCATGCTCAACCACTCTTGTTGGGAATGTTTACCAGTATCCAATCTGCTTCCCACGGCTGGAATTAAACCAGCTGCTTCACATCTTTGTATCCTTTCTGCTACAGAAGTGCCACCTACGCACCATCCTGGATTAATAGATTAAATATAGAAGCCAGTAAGCCTAACCCTATTCCGGATGCCTCCCCTGAGCTTTGTGATCAGAGTTAAGAGCCCCAGTCATCCAGGTGCCTTAGCAGGTCTCCTTGTAGGAGTGCTGACCATGCAGCCAGATCCCACCAGCTACCCACACTGGTCACCCCATAGCCTCGTCACTTCAGTAGTTCTGTCCTTCTTGCCACGTAGCTGCTATTGCCTGAACAGAATCCATCAAGGGGCTGCCCTTCTGCTGAAGCCTTCTTTTGTTGGCCACTGTCAACAAGTCTGAGCTAATATTCACAAGCATGTGTTGGTGAATGTAGCCTCAAGCATTCCCAGGGTGTGCTGCTTCCCCTCAGCCACCAAAAGAGAGGGGAAATGGCTTATCTTTCTTTCACTTAGTGCCAGTAGATTCCCTTAGTGCTCTCCCTCTTTGTGTTCATGCACTATGAGTACCCCTAGAACACAGGCTATTTCTCAGAGCCTCTTTACCAATGCTGAACATCATGAAAATTTTCCCTTGAAGATGACTAGTTTGTAGAAAATGCTTCTGATTTACTTCTGCCTTTCCCCTGGCTTTCCAATGGCATTGTTTCTAAGTGGACTGTAATACTGGTATCAATGTTAGTAGGACCCATTGATCAAGTAATCAAAGCTCACTGCTGTGTTGGATATACATATGTTAGCGACAGTTGCGTTAAGCCAAATTTAGCAGCTGGATTCTTCAACATCCCTTTGTTTTGTATCTACCTCACTATGATTTCTTTGATTTCTTGTGATTTAGTGTTGTATACAATGTCAGAGGTGATATGTAGATAAAAATATATATATATATAAAAATATATATTTTTTGCTTTGCAATAAAGCTCAAAGCTATAACACTGAATATTCATAAAATGTCATAATCTTTATTGTGATGTTCCCATTTTAGTTGTAAAATCCTGTCTGGATCCTATTTTCCTGTACACTAGGATCAATATTGTGTTCACGGGTGAATGATTATTATTTCTGTTACTTTTCCACTTAGGCGATATTTTTGAGATGTGAGATAGACACCAGAATTGTCAAAACATGAATTGGTTTGTGTGCTTTTTCCCCATATATAACCTGCTTGTAACTGGAGCCAAACAGTGACATTGAAAGAAAATGATTTGCAGTCCTGATCTTTCAATTTTGGCTAGTCTGATCATAGCACTGGATTTGGCAGGGAGTGGAAGTAAAAACAGAGGCACTATTAGGGTGATCATAGGAAGGAATGAAGTAAAGATATTCATCACAATTTGGCTGAAGAGAGGATTCGTTCTTTGAAATAATTGTGGCACATCTCTGATGATGGAGACCACAGTCATTGAGCTTAATTCCAGGCAGTGAAAAGTTAGCTGCTGCCTCATGGCAGTCCCTGGACCAGAGGCACACATCCAGATCTTTTCTAATGGAATGGAGAGAGTTAAAAAGTTCCCTAGGGCTCTTCACACCTGAGACATTTGTCTAAGATATGTGGGATACAGCTCCTTCAGGATGGCAGGATCTCCCTTTCTCTGTGGATAGAGCAGAGAAGATGAGTTCACGTTAGATACCTCAGACCTCTGGGCTAAAATGAAGTTCAGGGACTCCCATTGTAAGTGCACAAAGGTCATCCTGGCTATTGAAAACCATCTCAGTGTTTTGGTCATGTGCATTGTTCTGAACCAGATGACACCTTGTGCTCTGTCAGTGGAAGGGGTGAGGAAGGTGGGAGCTCCTGCCCTCTTGGCAAAGTGGGAAAATAGTGCTTTACCTATTGGTGCTATGCTCATGTGGTGGATAACATCCTTAGACACAGGGACTGTCCTGAAGTACCAAAAATGATCAACATGTGGCACAGAAATGCCGAGTCCTACAGAAGGGAGATGGGTGTCGGGGGGACTGCTGAGAAGGACACTGCTCCCATAGACTGGAATTAGGGGAAAAAAATACATTGGGCCCAAATGCTGGCGCTCTTCACTTGAGTAGAGAATATTTCCATGGATCTCACGAATTGCCTTCACTGGGAGCAGAATGAGGTGAATCCTCTCCATTTCCCTTCCACCAGACTGTAAGGAAATGAACATTTTCCTTCACTGCTTTGTCAAAAAAAAAAGAAGAAAAAAAAAAAAAAAGTAATGACCAGAAAGAATCAGACGCAAATGGAATATGACATGAGCTTTAAAAGTAAGGAGCAAAAACACTACTGAACCTAAATTGAGTTATTCCATAGGGGGAAAAAGAATAAAAATAAAAAGAAAAGAAAAGAAAGATGCAAGAAATGAAACCCAAACGTGAGCAAATCAAAAAGGAGGAAATGTTATTGGGTTTCACCTAAAGCACGTGACAGGACTGCAAAATGCATCACTTAGGGTGGGTTTCACAAGACCTCTTCTGTGTTGTCTTATCTCTAAAATTTGCACAATTGTTCAGTACTAACAGCAATTTTTTTTCCTCATTCTGATCTGGTGTCTGTACAAATCTGGCTTGGGTTTTTGGTTTGTTTTTCTTATTGTTGTTGCCTGTTCCCAGCTATTTCTATTTTTGCGGTGTAGTATTTTGTCTATATGGAATGAAATGCAGATGTGTTCATGAAATTGTATAGCAGACGGAATTACAGGTTGGAATTGATTTGGAAAAGAAAAACAAACTAACAATGTGAAGAGAAATATCTGTATGAAAAGTATGCTTCCAAAGTGTGTGTTTGAATTTGAGCATTTTGTCATTTTACTGAGCTTTTTGAAAGGCTTATTTTGAAATAATGAGACTTTATGACGGTTGGGGTGTTTTGAATACCAAAAAAAAGCACAATTATGGTTAAAACATTATCCTTTTTATTATGTTATTTCACTCTTTGCCTATCTGGACTCTATAATCCCCAAATTTTGTCATGAAATATCGAATCCTTTGTACCTGCTCATTAGTCATTTTCCATTAGGCAAAAGGGAGAGATGCAGCTGTTTCATTTCTGCTCTGAAACCACGTAGAATTCCTGGCCTCATTTGTTTTTTATTTGCTTTAAGAATAGGGTTGAATTTTTAGATTGTGGTTATTCTCTTTGATGCTTACCGTAAAGACAACAAGGTCTTCCTTTAACTGAGGGGCAAAGAATCTATGCGGTATACGCAAGAGACAGCCTTGATTTTTCAACAGCTGCAGTGAACTGCAAAGGACTGGGTCATGCAAAGCGTTTGTAGATCTGATTTGGTCACTCTGATAAGTAGAACGGAGAGGGCAAGCTTATCTGTGGTGCACTCTTCAGCTGTAAGGGGAGGTGCTGAATTAATGCAGGTATGGCTGAGAAGTGGTGATTTGGTCCTCAGATGTTCAGAGTTGGTTGGCTGGAGAAGTCATTCATTGCTTTGTCTGAATAGAGCTGACATTTGCTTCCCTTATTCTCACAGAGATTTCCACTGATGCTCATGGGATGGCTTTGTTTTTGGTCATAGAAGCATTTCCTTCTTAAGTCTACTTGTTGTGTTGTTAGTGTGGTTATATCAACATGATTTGCTAACGTTGAATTTGAGCTTTTATGTTCATCTGTGGCATTGACTGTGCTTTACTGAGAAGCTCTGCGTCCCTTCCATCATATACAATAGCTCTCCTCTTTTCCAGGTTGTAAGATCTTTCGTTACTGTTTATTTTGGTGGCTGTATGGTGAGCAATGTCCAGCTTTGGTGAAGCTGACTCAACATTTATCCTGGGATAGAGGAGCAGCATGCGTTGGTGGGAAGGGTGTGCTTTGAACAGGAGTCTCTTCTCTGTTGACTGTTGCATGACAGATGACTTATAATGTGTAGATGTAAGAGCATTGGGAATGTCTTCTGCAAAAAATTGAATCTGAGCAAAGGCTGAGTAGGTTCTGGGGATGGAGCCCTTACTCCAAGTCTCACTGGATTTGGGTTTTCATCTGGAACCATCAGCATATTCCAGAAGGCAGGTGAGATTGGACAAATTGATGCTTACACGGGTTGCATCTGGAATAGAGGTGACAGAGGGTAATCTCATGTTGTGCAGCAGACTCATGGCTGGCAGTAGTGTATCACCAGAGGATGGGGAGGTTCACATTACTGGTCACATTACTGCATGGTGACCTTGCTCTTGTGGAGGCATCTCTGGGTGACCGGTTGTTTCTGTCTCCAACAGAAGACGCATCTGTTGTCTTTTGAGGCTGCAAATGAAGCCAAGTGACTTCACTTTTATTCCTGGGCCACTGGGGGATTTCTGAGAGCGCCGGTAGTGTTTTTGCAGTGTGCTGTTCTCTGTGGGATAGTTAGCATTGAACCCTCACCCTGAAATTGGCAGAAAAGGCAGTTATGAAGCCTAAGCAAAAAAGGCCTGATCTTGAGCACTACCCAGCAATGGACTCAATGGACTTAATTCTTTTAAAGCAGCTTTCATACCATGGGTTTGAGAAGTTAGATAGCACTGAGTCAATTGGTGCCCCTGAAAGAAGCTGCGTCTCACACAGGAGTGCACAGAAGGCTGTGTGCGTGTGAAAGCACCAGGAGCCTGGTATAAGTCCTCACCCACCAGAGGAAGAGGTTCAGACCTTCAGTGGGGTCTAAGAGCACAGAGCCAGGAAGATTTGAGCCTTGTTTCCGTGCTGAGAGCTGCAGAAGGTTTTTAGTTCCCAATATGGCGAAGAAATAAGAGCGGCTTCTTTGAAGAATAAGAGGTCCAGGCTGCTCTGGAGGTAGCCAGGAGTTAAACTGACCTGAGATCAGGGGCTGAGACCCTTTAGGCAACAGAGCGATGGCAGTGGCTTGGATTCCATTGTATTCTCTCTGTGATCTCCTGGGACTTGGAGGCACAGAGCCATTGGAGGCTCAGGTCAAGTCAGGATGGATGGCAGCAGGGGAGGGATGTCCCCATGCTATTTAGAAGCAGATTTGTGTCCCGGTGTGATGTCAAATGGTGAAACTGTGTTCTGAGTGGCTCTGGGTTTCTCAGTGGCTCTGTGGCTGGGCATTAGGCCATGGCCAGACTCATGAGCCGAAGGAAAGAGCAGTGTGCCATCAGAATATCCCACAAAAGATGCAGGAGCTTAAATACGCAGAAAAAAAATGCCCACTGAAATCCTTCTCTGAGGTACACAAAGGAAGGCAGGGATGTGAATTAGGGGATAGTGAAGCTTCACTTACTGCTTGTCAGAATGGTGATTTTTTAAAAAAATCATCTTAGACTGATTCTGTTTGGGTCTGGAAACACAAAGTTATAGCATCCAGCCCACAGTGCTGCGCGACTGGCATAGCTTTAGTTGGGGACAGCCAGCTTTGTACCAAGCTATCCTCTACCTGAGGAGTTAGCAGGGGGAGCTGGAAAGAACAGGCATTATGGTTCTGGGCAGCTGGTTTTGGAGGTTAAGGGATTGGGAAAAGGATTGGGGCCTGGTACCATTTTGTTTTTGTAGATACAATCAGCATAGCCTTTGCCAGATGCTGGTTAAATGGTGCAAGCATAGTCAAGGGGAGGTAATACAACAGACTAGAACAGACTAGACCTACAGCCAAGTCTGTGCTTAATGAGAGAGACAAGGTTTGAGGGAGAGATCCTATCTTTTACTAGAAATATATATTTTTATTATTAAAACACCTCCCCCTTTAAACCATGCCTCTTGTATTACCTTAAGCTGTGCCAGCTGCCATAACACATCTAGGACATCTTTAGAAATGCTTTCCAATTGATTCTGTCTCAATACTGTCATTCCAGTGGTAACAAACTTCTGTGGCCCTTTAAGTCGTGCACCCTTTTCATATCCCTGAGTACATACCAAAGCAAGAGACTTCAACTTTGCAAGGTGCCAAAGGTTGCTTATTATGTCCAAAAATACCATCCCTGCTTTCTGTGAGCTGAGGGGATCAGTGTGTTCCAGGAAGAGTCTGGAATTTTTTTGCTCCATGCCTTTCTTCTGTTGTCCTGCCAACAGAGCCTCAAGGGCAGCATATGGCCTTGCTACACTTGCTTTTTCCTAAAAGAATAAAAAAAATATATAAAAAAAATAAGACACCAGTGTACCACATGAGTTTTAGTAGTGTAAAGTGAGCCGTGTTTAAGTCTATTTCCCTCAGACAAAAATTCAGAATGCAGAATTCATCAGTTTTATGGCTGGCTGCATGTTCTTGCAATAATTCCTTATTTTCCAGGCTTGAGGAAACCTTCCCCAATTTCACTTTTCCCCATTTCCAGGCTGATTCAAAATATCATTCCCTCCTAAAATAATTCCCTCTGCTCTGACACTTACTAGCAACTCAGCCCTGGGCTTGCTCAAAACTCAGTGCCAGAAGTGCTGAAAGAATTTGCATCGACTGGCCCCTTTCCCTCAGTGTTGGATCATATAAGATACAAGGAAGAGATTTTGCCTGTGGCAGAATTTATGTAAGCAGTGGAGTTCTCATCTCTGTTAGCCTGTAGTATGTCTTGACTTAAAAACTTGCCCTTTTCGGATGGGGAGGTGGAACATCAGCATCTTGAAGATCCCCTTTCTAATGTTCTGAAGCAGTTGGAAGTTTCAGGACGGACTTTCTTAGGACCATTTTGCTGGGCTTGGTTTTCAGAGCAATGTCAAGAGTTACAGCTGTGCAGGCAGAGTGGGTAAATGTAGAAATGTGCTCAAACTAACGCTGCAAGGTGGAATCCAGGGCAGAGAAACCTCAGATCTACAAAGGTCCTATGAACTTCATCTCTTCATGACACCTTCCTCTGCAGTTTCTAGAGAGACTTTCACAGATTGAGGACTAGTAGTGGATCAGAGACTCTTCTCCCCTTAATCCTCCCAGGGAAGAGGTGAAGTTGGAGTTGTTCTGCACTGTGAGCCCTGGGCAAGCTTTGTCACATCAGCTTGGGTTAGGAGTTCTCAGATTCGGTGAAACAAATGGCTGCCCAGATCTTTGGATCACTTGTATTTGTTCGCTCCATCCCACCCTGCGTTCAGTGCACTGGGTGCTTTTGAATTACTGTTTTCTGTAAATTGAAAACTTTCTTTATGCTGGAGGAAAAAAAGGTGCATCTGCCTCCTTATTCCATGGCAAAATCAGCTTTGGTATAAACCAGACTCATTTCAAATAGGGACTGCCAGTCAGTTCTAGGTAGTTCCAGCAGCAGACATCGTCCCTAGCACTACACTGGAGCAGTACAGTTCTTTGCTCAGGACAAGAATTGCCTGATTTGCATGAAGATAAAGTCAGCTGAAATTAATCCGGTCAGTTATGACATACCCTTCATCAGACTGTTCAGCTGAAATCACCAATGGACGTGTTGCTTAGAGCCCACTGTGGTTTCAGCCTTCCTGGTGGGAGATTCTTTATGACATATGATGAAGCTCTTTGTAGATTATTTCATAGACCCTCTCATGTCTTACCGAGTTCTCACCAAAGTCCTTTTTTTTTTTCCTAGTACAGATGAGAAAAATAAAACAGTCTTTTCTCACAGCTCCTGAGCTGTGGAGAAGATGGTTGTCTTGGTATGTTTGCATCAGAAAAGCAAGAAGACGACTGTGGCCAAGGCATGTCTTTTGTTCTTCTGCTCTGCTGTTCCTTCCATCTGGTAGCACTGCCTTTTTCATCCTGCTTCCTCTGAGATACACTTGATTCCCTTTAATATATGACCGTGTCTTCGAAGAGACACTTCTCATTTGATGTAATCTGAAAAGCAGGATTTAATGTCTGGTGATTTCTGTGTTGAATGGCTACTCCTGTAATGTATTTAGCTGCTTGAGGAGTGGCAGGAGAAGACACGTCAAATCTATGAACTTTGGCAGCCAAAAGTGCAGCCAGAAGTTCTCTTCCCAGCTGTGTTCTGGCTGTGTTATCATGGCAGGATCTCAGGCAGGTTTTGTAGGCACTGTGGAAGACACTGTGAGAATTCCTGGCCATTTTAGTTCTTTGATAATTTGTCTTAGCAGCAATAATGCAAACTGTTAGCACATAACTTATTGGCTGTTCTTTATTAAGGTACATTTGGTCTCGATCTCCACAACAGTTATTCAGCTCTCTGTACCTCGAACATGTGAGGCAAGATGTTGGTATTCAGTCGTTCTCCCACAGCAATTTAATTTTTTTCCCCTTTCTCTTTAGCAAGGACTGAGATATTTCCCACAAAGCTTCAATGGGAATCTATGGAGTTTACAGGTTTTCACTGAGTCTCCATTAGAAACAGCAGCTCCTCCGTGGAAATGATTCTCGGTCCTTAAACTTTCCTTCTGTTCCATAGTGGCCTATCTGCTTTGGCAGGAAAAAGATGCAAAAAATGGATCAGTTTGCACTCTTATTTGCACATTAGAGCTTTCAGACAATCTAGTTTTCATCTTCTGCCCCAGTCCAGAGTTTCAGTGGAGAAGTGTCATCTAGTGAATCTCAAGGAATCACTTTCAGTCCTGATCCTCTATCTGGACTTGATTATACTTGTGAATCTAAATAACTTTCCACAGGTGGTAGAACAGCTTTAAAGAACCAAGACCAACTTGTCTATGGGGCTGTGTAAGGTTCTTCAGCACTTCCTCCAGGTTTTTACTGCAACACATAAAAACAATTCAAAGGTTTGGACTGTGATGTCTGCTACCTTACAATTCAAGAGGAAATCTTTCACCTCTTTTACATGAAGCAGACATCCTTTTGCGATCATTTGTCCTCATCTTCAAAAGAGGTTTTAGTGGAATAACATCAAATATCCAGTGCTGAGACGTTCCCTGTGTTCCATAAAGCACAGACCTTGCAGATGTCTTTGCGGATGTCTTGCTGGAGCCAGGATGCTGTGAGCTGCTTCAGCAGGCAGTGTCCTTGCACGACCCGGTGGACAAGATATATTCATTTCACAGATCCATTGCCTAAGATGAAAATCAAAGGTTGCACACAGGTGACCAACCTTGGAAAACAGTCTACAGGTATTTTTGAGTGAGAGAAACTGTTCTGAGAGCTGCCTTGGAAAAGAAACTGTGAGTTTTTCGGCATGAAATGAAGGAACAAAGAAGAGAGCTTTTACTGCAAGATGGACTGATAACCTCAAGGTGGGATAGGATGACACTGAACTGTGTCTGTACTTTGGAAAATCCAAAACATAACAACTTTTTAAGAGCTGGTAAGATTCCCTTTATCTGACTAAGATAACTAAAAAGTTAACTCTACAAATTTAAGCTCAACTTTCTTTTCATTTTTTGGAGAATACTCTTAGCAATGATACCTAACAAGAGATGTACTGCTCTCTGGAAATACACTTTTCTTTCCACTGACTACAAAAGGAGCCAAGGGCAATTTTTCCAATGCAATGTGGATATTTTTTTCCAATGCGATGTGGATATTAGAGGCCGTTTTCACTAATCATGAAGAAAATTCTTCTCTGTAGGAATGGGGCAACATTCCTGCTATCCATCTTCATCATTCATCAGAGAAGTTCACACATTAACATCCAAGGGGCAAAATCACCATACGAGGCAGAGGTCTTCAGCATTGCCTGGAATGACGAAGCCTCTCCTACTCAACTATCATCACAGTCTCGCGTCCCAAGGCTTTACGTAGCCCCATTTTAAGTGATTAGCCTGATCAGATTTTGTCCACTTCTTTTTGGAACCCATGCTTTTAAGTACCTGAATACTTCCTGTTTTAAATTTATTTCTCCTTTAGAGTAATGATCACGGCTGAATAAATGCCTCTTGCAGTGAAGATTGAGCAGCATGCCCAGCACATGCCTTCGTACCGGCAGTTTTTCTAGTGGTTGATCACGCATCGAGAGGAATGCCTCATTTAATTAAAGCCCCCGAGTGAAAGAGCACTGTGATGGGGATGTGTCTCATCCTTGAACCTTCCTTCTTTATAGGCATTGTTCCTGACTAGGGATTTTGTCAAGTTTCTTATTTTTCTAAGAGCCGGATCGATACAAGCTCTCCCAGCGCTTGGTAGATTTCATCAACAGTGGCAAACTCTTTTCAAGAAGAAAGTAGCTTTCCAAAAAGAAGGTAACCAACATGTGCATGACCTCCTCAGAAGGGTTAGGAATAGTCTGAAGTGCCAGGAGAGAGAGAAAGGGACAGAAGACCTTTGAGAAATTATTTGTCTTTATCTCCAGCTGAGCTCATAATGTTCTTTAGCCTCCGGCTGGGACTTCATTTAGCTGAGGAGTGCAGATGTAATTTTCAAAATATGAGTGGTGTTTTTTTTTTTCCTTTTAATATAAAATGTACCCTCTGAGTAATTCTGCAGCCTTTCTCACCTGACAATACTGTAACTAACCTCACCATTAGGAGCAGGGAGAAAACTTGAAAGAAGGATTAATTGTACTCAACCTTCACTCTCTAAAAGTGCCTTGCCTAGCCTCTTTAGATCTTCTTCTTCCATCAACAGAAGGAGACAGGCACGCTTGAAAAGGAATTCAACCCACATATCTCACACCACTTCTTTGGGTTGAACTTTCTCACATCTAACTTGACGTGAGATGGAATTCATCGTATTTGTGAGCAAGGCCAATGTGAAACGGAAACCACAGAATCAAGCACTAAATCAATTCTTCAGATGCAGTTCAAGGGACAGGGATGTTTCTGCTCCAAGCTAGCATTTTAATTGGTTACAGAATCACCGGACACCTTTTCTTGGAGCTGTGATTTCACCCGCAGCCTCAGAACTTTCTGACCATCTTCTGATTTCTATGTTTTCTTATTTAGATAAATCTAATTGGTTTTAAATTAAGATCAACATGCTTGATTAAAGCAGGAAGTCTTTACTGTTTCTGTTATGCTACTAGTACGTTTCTACTATTTTGAAGCTTATTTAGCTCAGAAATGCCGAAGCTGCTGAACGCTGCTAAACACAGGCAGAATAAAAAATATTGAGTTGTAATAGAAAACAACTACAAAGATACGGCTAGAACATACTCCAGTTCCATTTCTTTTTCTTGTAAATCACTTGCTCTCCTTTCAGTGCCAACTAGAGATAATTCCAGCCCCAGGAGTGTGTGCACAAACCAATAGTGTGCAACACTGGACATCTTCGTTCAGCAAGAGGTGCAGGGACAATGGTTTAGAATGGGAGAAAAATCTTTCAGGAAGCTGTGTGTAACCTTTGGTGAATTTTGGTTTCAGTAGATGTCAGTTGAAGATTGAACCTGGTTCTCTTTGTCATAAGCAACGTAAGCAGCTGGATGCTGTAGTGCAATGCAGCTGTCAAGATCCACATTGCAGTCCACAAGAAAAGGCTGGTCCTCCTGGGAAGTGATCCATCTTCTATCTGTCCTAGGATGGAAGGAGGGATCCGTGGCAACCCCATACACATTCAACTTCTGGCTGGCTAAATATCTGTGCAGTGAAAATAGTAAGACTTTATTATCTATGGTGTGGAATTTTTAGCTGTGCTACCTGCTCACCCTTTAAATGATTCTTCCAACTTTAACCATACCTGATACATGTAAGTGACTACTGGCTGGAGTGAACACCTTGGCACTTTGATCTAGTCCAGATTTCACCCTGAGTTTTGTTTTTTTGCTGTTTTGGTTTGGTTTAATAGGCAACACACTTTGTCTTACCCTTCTGACAGCCAGGGATGGAGGGACTTATCTCACGTAATCTTAAATTAATGGAAGTGGTTTCTTCACCTGAACTTGTTGTCTATACTCCTGCTGCAGCACTGTCAGACTATGAGGCATCACATTTGGTCACCTTCATGATAGGAAGAAGAATAGCATTTTAGAAGAGGCCATTTCTGTCTGTTGATTACGAAACAGGCAGACTCCAACATCAGGTTGGTGATGGTAAATATCTGCCCAGCAGCGAGGTGGCAGGATGGCTGTCTCTAATCATCAGATATCTTGCATTATGTTGTTTCACCCTGCCCTACCATGTCTGGTGGGGCTTCGTGGCCTCTGCCAGTGGTCCATGCCAGGTGGTGCATCCACCAAATGCTTCCCCAAGGGCTTAGCCTTCAGTTTTTGTGCAAACAAAGTAGAGAACGCTGCTTAAATACTGAAGAGAAAGAAAACTTGTTAGCAGGGACTTATTTCCAGAGGAAGCCAAGAAAATTATCTATCCCTTTTAATAGGAGCTGTAGGGTCTTCTGCCATATCCATTAAGTCATGTGTGTGTGTCTAGGGCATGTGTACAGAAACGAATGTGCGTGGACAGGGAAGATTTACACAGACTGTGCACTACAGCAACGGCTCCTCTCCGAGTGCTGGAACATTTTGTTCTCTTTTCAGAGTGGCATCTGTGGGACCTCAGTTGCGTGCATCCAACCCATGAAGACAGGGCAGTCTGGTGTAACTCTGAGTTATCACCACTGAATTAACGTGTTGAGCTTGGTTTTGCCCTTGTGATGTCCTGAGTCCTTAGTGGTAGAAGGGGTGTGAGTGGAGCATCTTCCTTGAGCTAGTCCCTCATAGTGGAATATCGCCAGGGCTGCAGTCATTTGCATCTCACCTTAAAATTACTCGAAGGAAAAAGCCCCTTCCAAACATATCTGTGGCTTGGAATCATGGGGCCAGCACGGATGATCCTGCTGCAGGAAACCTGTCCAAACAAAACGTAGATCAATTCTAACGTCACCTTTAAGTGCACAACCTCAGATCCCAGCTGTGGGAGGTGGAACAGCGGTCTGCCTAGGCAGAGGCAGCAGGGTGAGAGCCCAAGCCCTGTGAGCCCCCGGAGCTCAGTGGGGTCGCAGAATGCCGTGACTCAAACACACAGTCATGTCCCTCATCCAATGGTTTTTATGTTTGAATCGTCGGGATTTCAACAAATGTTTCATGCTTTTATTGAGGCAAAAGTACGTGCTTGTGAAATTGTGAAATTGATGTGTTCTTTTGTATCTGTTTAAAAAAAAAAAAATGTATTTAAAGCTAAAGAGCCGTTATTGTGCGGGGTTTTCTCTCAAACTGGTGCATACACTTTACATCAGGGACCTACTATACATAACAAAAATCAGTGATTCAGTTACTGTAAAACCAGATACCCACCTTTTACTGTAATAATAACTTTTAAAACCTTGCACTGTAATGGTTGCTATTAAAAACAAACAATCAAAAAAACAGAAAAAAAAAAGAAAAAAAAAAAAAAAAAACAAAAAAAAACTTGTCAGAATGTTTTTGTATCTTTGATTATATCTGAAATTTTAGCATTTTTGTATACTTACCATGTCCACAACAGCATCCTCCACAGTTAGTTCCCAGGTTCTGTTTCCTTTCTGTCTCACAAAACACACGCATTGCTACAGGATGTGGACGGGCAGGGGACGGCCATGGGAGCCGCGTAGGTCACCCCGAGCTCTTGTCAGAAAGATGCACCCAAACAAGCCGAGTGGGAGGAAAAGCCAAGACCCCAAGCCCTTCTGATGATGTCAGATCCCCTCAGCAGTCCCAGCTGCTCCGAGTGTCCGACCAACAGAACCAGGGAGCCACGTCCGAGCCGCTCCTTTATGCCGGCGTTGCTCTGGCTGCCTTGGCTGTCCAGCTCCATCACACAGCAATGCGTTGCCAGTAGGTAGGAAATCCCAACCAACGAGATAACTTTGCAATCGCTGCGTTCGTTGATTGATTCGGTTTTGGTTTTCATTTTTTCAAATGAGATGTATTTGGAATCAGACAGCATGGTGTTGCAATCCTTTCTATTTTTAAATACTGATACATTCTGTGTGTAAAAGTCTTGTTTCCTAGCTAAGAGAACCTTACATGTGGAGCTGAGTTTGAACCATTCTTTTTCCTTGTTGTACTGTGATTTGGGAATTATTTTGATATAATCCTTTAATTTGGTAGATTTCCCACACCTTCTCCCTCCTTCCTATCATCACTTCATATTTTTTACAAAAGAAAAAAGAAAACAAACAAACAAAGGAACAAATAATCTTTTTTTCTCTCTTTAGGCTGTGTAATGTTGTGTTGTCCAGATTCTGTATAAAAATATGTATATGATGTATCTGATATTTGGCAGCGAACGGCTGCAACTTTAACCAATATAATTAACAAAGAAATGCATAATGTTGGTGTTTTAAAAAGTAAAAAAAAAAAAAAAAAAACCTAGTTAAGATGTTTGTGTAAACTTGCATGGTTTAAAATGTACTTAGTGCATTGAGAAATGTTGTTAGGGTCCTAAGTGAAAGGCTGGTTTACTTTTTGATTCTAATGGTGATTGGTTTGTTGATCAGAATATCCCCTATACTGTATGTCTTAGTTTATTTAGCATATTTATTTATTTTTTTCTCAAAATCTAGCATAGTGTATCTATCTATATGTAATACTGTTCCTTAAAACCAGGTTGTGGAAACTGCGTTTCGTCAGGCAAAATGATGTTTTGCATCACGGTTGTGATTCAGTTGCATTCCATTTACTTTGCTCTGAAGTCCAGGTTTGACTTTCCATTGGGATCTTTCTTGCCAGTGGGGAGATGCTCACAGCCGGGCTGAGGACCCTGGGACAAGGCTGAGGCGAGGGGCCGGCTCCTGTCCTACACCAGGACATCAACATCAGGCCCAGTAGTCTCGAATTATGGTGGGGTACAAGGGCAGGATTTGGTCCCTCCGTAGCAAGAGAAAGTTGGGTTTTTCCTCTCGGCAGCACATGTTTTATCAGGATCACAGCAGGCTCCCCGGGGTTTCTCCCAGCTCTCCATTGGATGATTATGGCTTTTAGCAGCATCGCTGAAACAACAGCAGTGAAGTGGGGACGATCAGCCCATGAGGAACATAAAGAAGCTGTTCAGCAATAAGCTCCCTACTTCCAGAAGCACAAACCCACCGTGTTCCAGAGGAGCTCATTCGGAGCCCAGCCCTGCAGGTGTGGGAAGCATACAGGCAAAGGACGCGGTTCCCTTTCATCAGACTTCTCATTGGTTTGCTCCAGGCTTTGCTTCTGCCAAACTGCCAGAACGGGAACATTTCCAAGTGACACCACTGACACCATCAAAGCTGCAGTGCCCATGAACAGCTCCTGGCACTGAACTCCCTGCACAGGTCGATGAGGAGACGTTTGTGTTTCCAATACCTGACAAACCTCCAGTGGCCTTCCCCCAAGGTAACGCAGAGCTTGATGTAGATATTACCAGTTTTCTTAGTGCTTTTCAACCCAGAGAATCTCAAAGGGCTTTTCCAGCAGGACACGATGTGACTCACGCTGCCTGTCCATGGCAGAGCACTGTTATCACAGCCCCCTCTGGGGTCACCTTGCTCCGTATCTGTCTGCTTGTGGCATCATCAGAATGCGACCGTCGGGTGCAAGAAGTGTGGGTTGCGCCTTGGGGGAACCTAGCAAGGTATAACATGTCCAAATCCCAGCCACGTGCACATCAAGAGCAGTCTGACTCATTGCTATTTCCCTTTCTGAGCAGTTCCTTTCATTTTGTCCGTCCTCACAGGGCTGGGCAGTGAGATGTCCAGGTAACTTAAACAGCTGCAATTTGCTTTCACCAGCCTTTTCTTTCCTAAAAGCTTATAAAATAGTCCTTTTTCACAGGAGAATAGGGAATGAGAATCCACTTCTCTGCTCCAGAAATGGGACAACTCCAGCCTTCTCTTTCCTCCTTTATGCAAAGCTATGGGTCGAATTATTTTCTCTCGATCTTCTCTAATCTCCACCACCTCTTTTAAACCATGGTTGCACTCTGATTTTGTTGCTTGATGGTTTAACTGCTTTTCATCTGGAAATAAGCAACCATCCCAACTTCGGCACTGTCAGGAATCCTTGCCTGGCATGCAGTTACATGCCCTGTCCTGCAGCCGCAGCATACAGCATGATGGATCTCAACACTGATGACAGATCCTGAGATTTGTTGCAGGATCAGCTCCATCCATGTAAAGCTGCCTGTGGTGGGCATCTCCCCAGCTCAGCAAGCAGAAGTGGTCTGCTTCTCTTCTTACTTTGCTGCATACCCAGGGTTTCTGCAGTAAAACCAGTGCCCAAACGCAGTTCTCTGGCAAGGAGGAAATCATCTTGTGAATGTTTCATGTCATGGTGCTTAATGGTTTTTTTTCTCATCAGGGATCCAATCAATCTGGAGTCCTATGTCTTTACATAGAAAAGTTCCTGCTGAAATCAAGTTTTGCTTTCTAAGGCTGCAAGCTCTCTTACTTCAGATCCCTCGAGGATGTAGGTGGAGCATCCTCTGATAGAGGACATCAGTAGTCAGTTCCTTGAAAGGGCCTTTTCTAGTCATTAAGATTTTGCTTCTGTAAAGCTGACCTTCTCTGTCTTCAACATCACTGGAAAAAGGCTCTGTTCCCTGTAGGAAAGACTTTAGTTGTTGGAAGTCTGCTTATGTCTTTTGGAAGAATGCTCATATGGTGTCACCTCACCTCACATCTGTTTGCCTCTTCTTGACTCTACTTGCACTGGGGAAGGCTAGCTTTTTGAGCAGCCTTCCACAGACTGCCTCCAATGGTCAATTTCTCTTCCCTGTCTCAAAGCTAGCATGCAAATGTTTTAATTTGAGCAATTAACCATACAGCTGGTGTAGATTATCAGAGTGCTACTGAAATAACTGGAGCCATTTTGACACACACCAGCCAAAGGCATGGCACAGCTCTCCACCAGCTGTCAGAGAGATCTGCATCTCCTCATCGCCACCAAGCCTTGCTCTGCTCAACAGGAGCATGTTCTGGGGTCAGGCAAAAACTCTCTTCAAAAACACTGCAGTGGTTTACAACCTGAGTAACATGCTTCATCCTCTGGCCTCATCAGCAGTCCATTGGATACACCTCTCTCTGTAGACAGACTTTCTCCTTCTCTGAGAAGGTCCATAAACAGCTTTAATTTCCATCCTTGAAACCAAGTGAAGTTAAAAAAAAAAGAAACAAAACAACAAAGCAAAACCCAAATCTTATGCCCCGAAATTATTCCGCAAAGCCCAGGTGAGGCTGAGACTTTGCAGGCCAGAGCTATGGTTTTATGCAGGACTTTACAAGACTGTTTTATATCCAACGCAATAAAGAACAACCACCTTATTGTAGCAAACCTTGTGCCAGGTGCTATCTCCCACAACCTTCTGCATCAGACAGTCTGCCCTGTATTCTCTCTGCCTGGGGACACTTTGCAGAATTTTGGAAGGGAAAATCCCCTTTTTGCCTCTTTACAAGCAAAGGCACACGTTACAAACAGGGAAAAGTGTATGGCTTTAAGTGTCTTTTTTCCTTTTTGTTTCTCTCTCTCTTTTTTCTTTTTTTTGTTTCTGCCCTTCCTTCCTTCCTCCATTCCTTCTCCCCACCTCTTTCCTCTTTTCTCTGCCCCTTTCCCTTCCTCTCTCTCTCTCCCATCTTTTTCTTTTTTTCTCTTTTACTCTCCTTTCCTTCTTTCTTGTGAGCTAAGGAGTAGCCTTAGATCTGCAAAGGCAAATCCAACTGGTCTCTCCATCAGTATTTCCACGCTGATTTGAGGGACGCCCCAAGGATACCCATTTGGAGCTCTTTCTGTTGTGCTTTTGTTCATTTTCTTTGACTTGGTTTCTGACATTTCTGACATCTTCTGGGTAATCTCTTTCCTTGCTGTCGTGCTCAGTGTCTTCCTTTGACCTTTAACAAGCCAAACTTAAACTAGGAAAATGGGTGTTCATTCTTTCTGCTGTCTCATGAACTCACCAGTCGTTCTTTCTCACCTTCCAGCAGACAGTCATGTGTCTTCTTTTTCACAGAGGAAATGCTACTCAGAGCAAGAGACTGGCGTTGAGGATCCCAGGATCCTCCTCTTAGCTTTTCCTTTTGCTTGCTCTCTACTTCCTCTATGTGTGCCTCAGTTTACCCACCCAGGTATAATAATATCTACCTCACAGGGGTGTTGTGAGGCTCTGTTCTCGAGATCCTTGTCTGGAAGGTGGAGGAGAAATTATCCCGTTCATTCAGTATCTCATTGGCATTCCGTGATCAGATATTTTCCTAAACCATCAGTGTTGCCAGAAGTAAACCATGACACAAGTTTTATTCCTTGCTTTTATCTGTTGTCGAGGTTTGGGCCATTTGCAAAAGTTCCACAAAGGCAGATGGAGGAGATCAGCATGATAGAAGTTCTGCTCTTGTTCTTCTTGTTCCTCCATTGTCTGGAAGTCACACGCATGGAAGGTTTATTGCCCTGCTGTCCTAACCTTCCAACACTGTAATTAATCTCTTTGCTGCTACAAATGTTTTCTGGACTGTAGAATCTCACTAGAGACACTGAAAGTCATGCAAGTGCACATTTGGGCTGTATGTTAGATTGCCAGTACTTTTTGTGACACAGTTCAGGCTGTCCTACAGCTCCATGGCAGTGCCCAGGTGGTTGATATTTGTAAGGGTGAGCATAGGAAACTTTGTAAATAATTTCTTTGCTCTGCTAGGAGTTTAGCACCTTGATGCACAGAGACAATTCTGCTTGACCATACATATTTCAGTCAAATAATTCAGGTTCTAGCATGAATGATTCATGACATTAACCCCAGCAACTGGCAGAGGAAGAGAGACAAATGTCACTTTCCTACCCTACCCCATAGTCAGCAGATGCTGTTCCATCCCCAGCTTTGTCTTAACAACAGTGAATGACAAACAGAATGAAAACCATTCTTCCCAAGTACAGGAATTTCTGATGCTTCCTTCAAGAAAGGAATCATTGAGACGACCTTTTGGACGCTGACAGAAGATTGGATTGAGCTACAAAAAGGTTAAAAAAAAAAAAAAAACAACCAAAAAATATAAATGGGTGCATAATCCTCCCAGAGAAGGAAAAGGAGCTCCTAGGAACCCTTCTTGTGTACCATGTGCAGAAGCAGGATGAATTGCCTCCTTTCAACCACACAGGTACAGGGACCTTGTTGGAGCAAGTTGGAAGGGGTCTCCCTCACTAGAAAGCAGCACTCAGAGGATTTCTGCAGCCTTTGCCTTTGAAAACCATGCTGTAAACCCTGTAATATGGACAAGGAAAGATTTAGCTGAGATGAATCGTGTTTTCAGCACTGATGGAGCTGAATAGGAAAGAGTGGGTCCATCCCTTAAGAATTTTGATGAGTTTAACATGGAAACATAAAGGCTATCAGCAAACAGAAAACAAAAAAAGGTAACAGTGCATATGCCAATTAGAACAGTTTTTATCCTACTTTCTTTTTTTTTTTTTTAATGGATTACCCTGCATTTTGAAGTGATAGGTGAAAAAGCTTGAATGAAGGTGTTAAAGGCATCAGAGAGCTTCAAGTCATATCCTTCATTTCTCCATGGCTGTGGTATTTTTCAAGAAGAAACATCTTGAAACTTGCACTTTCCACGATGTTTTAACTGTGACATGCTGATGTCTTGAGGAGGATGAAAACAAGCTTTCAAAGCAAATCACATCTCCCTGACCCTTTATCCTACATGGCACAAACTTTACAACCTTTTCCCTCTTGGAAGTGGGATTGACTTCAGTGTAGGAGCCCTGTTCCTGCAGCTCTGTATGGAGCATCAGAAGTCATTCCACTTAGATGGGAATGACCAGGAACGCAACACAACTTGATCCCAGTGAGCCTACAGTGCATCAAGGAAAGCTGTCCTGTCTTGGATCCCACCTGCCATTCCATTGAGCTGTTCTTCCTTTCTGAGGTGACAGAGTCTTCTACAGCCTTTCAAACCATCAAACAAAGAGGAGCCACTCTTCTGATTGTGCAGTTCAACTTGTTGGCAGCAGTACACCCACAGGAGCTGCTCCAAGCATTGAGTTTTATCTAGAGATTGGCAGGAAGTCTCTTGTTCATTTTGTTTTTCATGTAACTGCATTTTTTTTTCTTTCTTTTTTTGCCCTTTTTGATGAAACTTGAATCGTTCCTGGAATACTGAGTTTTGGGAAAAGCTATCATCCATGCTCCCACGTCCTGCCCCACACAGCAGCCTGTCCATTGCCCCAGGATGATAAGCACACAGGAGAGGTTAGAGGGACCATAACAGCCCACGGCTATGGCAACAAAGAAGAAATAAGCACACTGTTGAATCTAAAGCACACGAACATGTCCTGCTCCATGATCCTGATAAAATCCGCTGCCCGGGAGTAAATTCCCCGTGGCCTCTTCTCAGAGGTCCCAAGCCCACATTCACATCCCTCCTCCCTTTCTGCTCTGCAGTTTCACATTGAGACATCATCCCCTACTCCCAGGCCAGGCTCTCACCACAGAGTTTCGCTCTGTGCAGCTCTTGCATTCACCGCAAATGACGACATCTCTGCAGAAAGCCCCCGAGTTTCAAGACGCAACTTTCCTACAAACACCCCTAGGATGCAAAGGGGAGCCTGAAATAATGATTTATGCCAGCAAACAGGTCCAGGAGTTCTGTGTTAGGTGCAGACCTTTGCTGGGGTAGCTGACGAGGTGGATTATGCCCACAAATGCCCTTTGGTAGAGCTGGCCAACACACCCAACATGCTTTGCTTCAGATCTGGACTCGTGCACTTGCCTCTTCCCCGTCCCATTTGTACACTTTGGTTTTCAAGCTGTTTTTTGCACTGTCAGGAATTTTTTAAACCGTGTTAATTGTAGTCAGCTGCATAATGTTTGTTAGGCCTCTCCACCAAGCTCTTTAAATGAAAGTCAGTGGCTGTCTTCCCTTGGACAATAATGAATGTATATATCGTAAGTGCAGACTATACAGAAAAGTGGCTAAGTCAAGGATCAGAGGGTTTTGTAAAGCCTGTTTATTTTTTTAAATAAGTTTGAGCATTTATATTTTACCACCATTTACGTGGTTTTGGGGAACCCAGATTGTGTCAAGATCTCATGCCAAAACAAGCCAAAAGTTGTTTGATTTCAACCTTTTCTTCCATGAACCATATTTTAAATGATACTTTAAATGTCATTTTAAATGTTTTATTGAAACATGTACTGATGAAAAAAAAAAAAAACAAAAAACAAAAAACAAAATGTCATCTTGACAGAAGATTTATACATGAATCAGAAAGTATTTATTTCAATTTTGTACCTTTCCATTTTAATACATTATAATGTATTGACTCAACTGAGATAATATAAACAGTTCATTTTAATAACGTTTGCATTGTGCTGTGTCTTTTTATTCTTTCCTTTCTACTCCACCCTGGAAAAGCTTCTGGACACAGAGCCTATTTAAACCAAAAGCAGATCTGCAACATCACGGGTCCTGGGAATCCTTGCTCTTTTAAACCAGAGCAAGAATTTGTCATCAGCAGAGCGCACAGGAAAAAATTGAATGGGACAGGGTCAGATGTTGAGAGGAGACAGTCTGAGAGGATATCTGGTGGGTAAGGGGGTCCAGGTTTAAACCGAACTACAATGCAGGCGCAAATCTGATTATTTGCTGCTGACTGTAGGTTCTGTGATATCCCCATGTGGCCTCCAGACAGGGGATGGCCCAACCACACCGTGTCCCCAGTATGCAAAGCCACTGGGGAAGCAGGTTGCATCCTCTGGCACTGGTATGTCTCCACGTTGACCGTTCCATGTGAACCTGTTGACTCAGGAGCTGAGGGGCTGGCCCCTCTCCTTGCTCACCCCCACTCACTCAATCCCTAAATGAGGACTGACTATCTCCAGTTCCTGATTTTCTTCACTCATCTCCTCTTCTCCTCACCTCCTGCTCCTCCTGCCTGGCCTGAAAGGCACACAGACCCACTGCACAGTGGCAGGACATCTCTGTATTGCTGCTAGTAGGATGTGCCTTCTCCTTTCCCACTTTTTGGCTTTACTCTGTGCCTTTTGTTGAGTCCCTCTCCCAACCCCTTTGTGAGCCCAAGCATTCATTTAGCGCACCTCAGGATATCTGATCCCTTGACTCAATGGTTTGTAAAGGAAGGGTATGAACCTGCAATTTCTCCACCCTGTATTTCAAAGCAGAATGACTGCTCTGTACAGACAGATTGTAGAAGGTTCCTCGTCAAACATTAAAAATAAAAATGCTCTGTGGTGCAAAGCCTGCTGCCAAGCACAAGGTGACAGGGAAAGTAAATTTCTTGCCCAGGGATATCCCGAAATCTCAGTGAACTTCTCCAGAAGGTACCACCTCCCTTTTAAGAAACTCCTTATGATACAAAAAAATAACTCATTCTGCTACATCTGTCATAGTGGGATAGATAGGACTTTGCTTGGAGGGAAGATCTGTGAGATGCTGAATGGAGGATGAAGTAGAAGAGAGTGGGGACTTGGGTAACCTCCATATTAAATATAATGGATGTGAGAGAAGAGAGCCCATGGGTTATTGAAAGGCAGCTGGAAGAAAATTGGGAGAGCATGGGCACTCACTGCAAAGAGCTTCCTTTATTCTTACCCAATTGACCCTCTCTGAACTAAGCAATTCATGCTTCTCTGAAAACTAGCTGAGGACAGGCTATTTATGCACTGCTTCTGCTCCTCCTCAAAGTACAGGCAATTGCCATCAGAAAATCATAGAACCACAGAATTATAGAATGGCTTAGGTTGGAAGGGACCTCAAAGATCAACAAGTTCTAACCTCCCTGCTGCAGCCAGGTTTGCCAACTGCTAGATGAAGCACTAGATCAAGCTGCCCAGGGTCCCATCCAGCCTGGCCTTGAACCTGGCCCAGGGATGGAGCATCCACAACCTCTCCAGGCAAACTGTTTCAGTACCTCACCACCCTCTCACTGAAAAACTTCTCTCTGACATCTAAATCTAAATCTTCCCTCCTTTAGTTTAAAACCATTCCCTCTTGTACTATCACTGTCTAGCTGTGTAAAAATTTAATTTCCCTCCTGTTTATAATGTCCCTTTAAATACTGGAAGGCTGTAATGAGGTCTCTCCGCAGCCTTCTCTTCTCCAGACTGAAGAAGCCCAGCTTTTCAGCCTGTCTTCATAAGGCAAGTTCTCCAGCCCTCTGATAATCTTCATGGCCCTCCTCTGGAACCTCTTCAAAAGCTCAAAGTCTTTCCTGCCTTGGGTCCCCCAGACCTGGATGTACTCCAGATGGGGCTTCAAGAGGGCAGAGCAGAGAGGGACAGTCCCTTCCCTTGCTCAGCCAGCCAGCCCTCTTGTGATGGAGCCCATGATAGTGTTGGCCTTCAGGGCTGCACTCACACACTTCTGGCTCATGTTAATCCTAAATCTAACCAGTATCCCTAAGTCCATCTCAGCAGGGCTACTCAAGAGTTCTTGTCCCAGTCTGTATACATATACAGGACTGCCCCAACCCAAGTACAAAATCTTGCACTTTGTTGAACCTCATTATGTTTACATGGGCCCTTCTTTCAAGTTTATCAAGATCCCTCTGCATGGCGTCCCTTCCTTCTGTATCAGTGGCATTGCTCAGCTTGGTGTCATTGGGCTCGATGATCTTTAAGGTCTTTGCAACCTGAGTGATTCTACGATTCTATGGTCAGCAAACTTGCCGAGGGTGCACTTGATCCCATCATCGATGTCACTGATAAAGATGTTAAAGAGTATCAGTCCCAAGACCAACCCCTGAGGGACATCACTCGTCTCCAAGCTCCTCCTGGATGTAGAGCTCTCTGTCACCCAGCAGTACACCCCCATCCCCCAGCAGCTCTAGTTTTAAAGCCCTGTTGATGAACCCCACCAGCATGCTGCCCAGTATATTCTTGCCCATCCTGGTCAGTTGTGTCCCATTCAACATCAGCCTTCCCGGTCTGTCGAAGGTGTGTCCTAGATTGTGCAAGTCAAAGCCTTCAGTATGACACCACCCACAGAGCCAGTCATCCATACCTTCAGGGGAGACATTACAGCTCTCTACAATTCCCCGAGAGGAGAAACCGAGAGGAGGTTGGGGTGAGGTAGGGGTCAGCCTGGACTCCTGCGTAACTAGTGATAGGAAGAGAGGGAATGTCCTCAAGCTAAGTCAGGGGAGGTTCAGGCTAGATATTAGGAAATATTTCTTCTCTGAAAGAGTGGTTGGATGCTGGAATGGGCTGCCTAGGCAAGTGGTGAAGTTACCGTCACTGGAGGTGTTCAGTAAATGTTTAGATGTTGTACTAAAGGACGTGGCTTAGTGCGGAAATATTGATGGTAAATGGACGTTTGGACTAGATGATCTTAGAGGTCTTCTCCAACCTTAATGATTCTATGATTCTACAATTCTCTCTTCCACACCAGAGCTTGAAATATATTGGCTAGTGAGACTTCAGGAACAAGGGGGAGTCATCTCCTTTTGCTCCAAGCAGAGACAAAGGTTCAGTCACCTTCACCCTGCATGTGTTTACTTTCTTCCACGTGGGAAAAGCTTCCTCCCCTGGCTGGGACCCAAGTCAAGAATGTCTATCTGCCTGTGCCACCACATGATACCAGGCATCAATCTCTCCCTCCAACTGCTGGATACATCTCTGTGTGGCGACCTGGCCTTGCAGCCTTGGTCATCTGCTGAAAAAGATCAAGTTGGACACATCTGCATCCATGACTCCCCTCCACCTCGGTCCCTTCACATTCCAGAGCCGCCCGAAGGTCTGGGCAGCTCTCTCAATCCTCAGGAGGTCCATCTGGGTGCACACATCAGCCCAGAAAGATTGTGGCTCCCCATGTGTGCTTCTGCTTCAGCCTATCTGCCATGCTGGGTGACCATCGTGTTGGTATTCATAGAGAGCTGTGCCCTTACGGCCCCGGATGAGAACAGCCATGTACCGTGCTTGCAGCTCCTGCTCCAGCACCCTGTGCCAAATGCCCACACCATGTCTTTCTGATGCACCATGCCCTGGTGCTGGTCCTACCTAATGTCAATCTCACTGAAATGATTTCTTTGTAATGAGAGTCAAGGTGTCAGTCAGGAGACTTGGCTCCAGCTCTGCAAATGTCCCTAACAGGAACAAGAAAATCACAGCCTCCCTGCTTTTCTAAGATGGAGATATCTTTCTTGTCCCTATTCTAATCTATTTTGACTATAAGATTTTGGGAATGGGGATCTTATTTCCCTGCACAGAATCTCACTCGCTGTGGCCTCGCCTGTTGAGAACACTTCTAGCAGGAGGGAGATTGCTGATTCTCTTCTTACCTCCTGCTATAACCAAATTAACACTGCTGACCCTAGGATCAGAGAGACAATGGCCCACGTGCTACGACATGGGCCGCAGTGTGGGTTGAGAGCCAACAAACAGCAATCAGAGGAGCTGAAATGAAACAGCCAGGACACCACTGTGGGTGGGAAGGGAGAGGGAAAGGAAGGAGAAATAAATGTGTTTGCCTAACAGAGTGGAGGTACAATAAAGAAAGTGCTTTACCTGTCTGTCTTTCTTCCTAATACCCACCCCAGGATATCCTTCTAACAAAATAGTTTCCCTGTTACCTTTCATCAATATGCCAAATTTTAACTTTCCTCGGTATTTTTCTCTGGCTTGCTACTGACCAACAACTTCTGGAGAGGAAAACTTCATCTCAGTCTCTCACATGACTATGTTTGTGCTGTGCCACATCTGCCTGCAGATCTTCTCCCAACACATATAGCACAAGGTAGGTAGCAGTTGTCCCTGCCTATACCAAGTTTTAATGGTTTCTAGAGACCTAATCAGACTGAAATAGCCTCTTTCAGAGGAATTGAGGACATGCTGAAATCATGTCTGGAAACCAAGTTGATCTTGTTTGAAACCATGAAATCAGATGCCAGCATCTACATCTTCATAGCAAAGACTGCCAGGCCATCATAACAATGTTGAATTGAAGATCATCATGTTTATAAGGTACCTGGCATAACAATGGAGTAGAGATATTGCTGTGGGAAGATAAAGAGTCTAGGAAAAAAAACATGTAAGGAAAAACAAAAAAAAAGGAACAATTGAGATTCAGGCTGCAAAGTAGAATAAGGTGAGACTACAGGGGAAATTCTCTCGGTAGGATCTATCAGCGCTGGGTAGGTGAGCTGGATGGGAGCTGAGCATTCATAACCAAAGACAGAGAAGGGTTTAGATTTCACAGATCCATAGAATGGCTAATTTTGGATGGGACCCCGTGCCATGAGATGGTTGTCTCCTACCAGATCAAGCTGCCCAGAGCTCCATCCAACCTGGCCATGAGCACCTCTAGAGATGAGGCACCCACAGTCTCTCCAGGCAGTCTGTCCCAAGGCCTCAGCATACTCTTGAGTAAAGAATTTCTTCCTATCATCTTACCTAAATCTACTCCATTTTAGCTTAAAGCCATTCCCTCTTGTCCTGTCACTGTCAGATTTGTTAAGAAGTCAGTCCCCTCCTGCTTGTAAGCTCCCTTCAAGCACCAGAAGACCACAATGAGGTCTCCCCACAGCCTCCTCTTTTCCAAGCTAAACAAGCCCAGCTCCATGAACCTTTCTTCAGCCCTTCGCTCACCCTTGTGGCCCTCCCTCAACCTTCCTGTACTGTGGCCCCAAACCTGAATGCAGTACTCCAGATGGGGCCTCACAAGAGCAAAGCAGAGTGGGACTACCCCTCCCTGCCCTGCTGCCACCCCTCTGTTGATGCAGCCCAGGATGCTGTTGGCCTTCCAGGCTGCAAGCACACACTGCTGGCTCATGCCCAGCTATTCATCCATCAGGACTCTCAAGTCCTTCTCCACAGGTCTACTCTCAAGGAGTTCTCCCAGTCTGTACACATACCTGGGACTGCCCTGACCTAACTCAGGCCTGAGCGCTGCGTTAAAGCGGAGGTTTTCTTTTCAAGCGCAGCACTTGCTCAAGTGCTTCCACGAATGCTAAGTAAGCAATGATATTTACAAGCACTGTTCATGCTGCCATTCGCATTAGTTGTGGATTTGAATTTGTCTGTGGTATATGCATGCCATGATACTCTTCCAGTCTTATCAACTCTATGATGACCAAACAAATGAAAGTGCAGCTCCTATTTTGCAAGGTGCATGTGGAAAGTAAAAAGTTAGTGGCATTCAAAAACTAGCTGGTTTGTTGTCTTTGGGCTCCACTAGAAGTACCATGAAGCTGCACTTGGTAACAAGTGAAAAGGAGGTCTGCTTTAAATCAAATCAAAGGTCCCCCTAGCACAGCACATTACCTGAGACAGCGGCCAACAGTTGAAGTGTAGGAAAAAGCATGAGACACAGAGTAACTCTAGAATGATCTTTTCACTTTGCATATCTCTCTGCTATAATCGTAACTTTAAAGGCTTCATGAAATGAAAGCAGCATTTATGTGTAATGGCATATGGTGGACCTGCCCTTCTACAACGTACCCTTCAGTGCCTGCATCCTTCCACAGCGCTGAGTACCACCACACAGCAGCTGTGATATGAGGAACTGGTGCCACACAGGAGGCTCCAGGGACAGCAGTGCAAACAGAAAAGCCAGTAGGTTGGCAGGGGTCTGGATTTAGGCATCTCCAGTGAGCAGCCAAAGTAGGAACGCTGAAAGTCCCCATGTAGGGAAGCAGGGAAGCACTTGCCCAGTCCGGAAGGTCAGCCTTGTGTAGACAGTCCTTCATCCCAGACCCAGACTTAGAATTCAGTCCCAGTTGTTCATAGAATCATTCAGGTTGGAAAAGACCTCTTTAAGATCTTCAAGTCCAACCCCAGTTCACCCCCACCATAGCCACTGACCATGTCCCTCAGTGACGCATCTCCGTGGTTCTTGAACACCTCTGGACACACACTCTAAGACAGTGGCTCCACCACCTCCCTGGGCAGCCTATGCCAATGCATTACTGGTCTTTATGAGAAGAAATTTTTCCTAATATCCAAACTGAACTTCCCCTGGCACAACTTAAAGCCATTACATCTCTTCCTATTGATATCACCTGGAAGCAGAAGCTGACCACACTCACTACAACCTACTTTGAGGGAGTTGTAGAATAGGGTTTAAAAGTAGAGCTATCCCTGGAAGCACAGACACTGCTTTCACCTCAACTAAGTGAATGTCTGTTTAGCTGGACTCATAATTGCTTCTTCAATAGATAAAGATGCAACTGGATATCATGTACCAGGACAAGCTCTGAGCACTTCAGAAGCTGCTACAGTCACTGCTCTGCCCACATTCTGTTTTCTTTCCTGCTTCTCTTAGCACTGGCTTCACGGGAGGATCCCATTCTTCCAGAGTTCAGAAAAGAGAAGGATAAAAAGATCCCACGGAGAACTGGCAGTAAATCACCCCGGTGTTCACCAGGCCAAGGCAGTTCCCCAGTATCAATGTCGGGTCTGAGATCACAGGACAATGTAGAACATGTAAATGAGAGAAAGGAAAACCAACATGCAATTAAAGAGCTAATGATCCCATGTTGGTTATTTTTAGTGCTCTTTCATTTTCCAGTGGTTACTCAAACAGCCCTGAAATGACAGTACTGGGTCAGTCTTGAAAGCACAGCCACGCTTTGGAAAGTGAGCAGCGTCCTTGTGGGTTTCCCTCTCTATTTCTGTTCAAAAGCCCTAAATCTAATTAGCTGTGTTTACAAAGCTGAACCCTGCTGAGACTGTGAGCAATGTCAGTTCTGAAACCTTCAGAAGTAACCTCAGTCCTGCCAGGAGAACATCAGAAGCAGTGATGGCTAATGAGTAAAACGGGCTGTAAACTAGATACATTAAATTGCTTTAAAAACTGTTGCAGATCTATTTGTTGGGTTTTTTTTTTTTTTTTGGTTGGTTGGGCTTTGTTTGTTTGTTTGTTTGTTTGTTTTTTCCACTTCTGACCCCGTTTCCTGCTACCAGATTTAAACTTGATCTGAGCCATTGGTATGGCTTATGTTCTGAACCTAGCCCTTTTCTTCCTTCTTGACCAGAGGAGTGACTCTGCTATACACAAAAGTATAATTTGCTTCTTTGAAAGAGTTTCATAGGTTAATTCATGCAGGAATAGATGTGGACAAGTGCATGAACTGGAGAAGCTCTGGGAAGCCTCTTCCCCCCATTCTGTGGCTGGGTCAGTCTGTGACGTGACTGACCATCAAGAAAGGCAATCCCACCACCCCTTAGCGAGCTCTATTCCTCTTCTGTGCTTCATCTCCAGTTCCATATCTAAGTTATTTGAAGTGCAGTGGCAGATATGAGCATGGTGCTACTGCTATGTCTTTTCCAACCCAAGGACAAGGAGCAATTATCCCCTTTTGTCACAGATAATGTGGTCCAGAAAGAAGCGGGTCTTTTTGAATCATCATTTTACTGCAGTTTCTCATTTAATTAGTTAACTTTTAGCTCTATTCTCTCCTCCTTTATTTCCCTCCCAGCCTCTCTGCCTGTTTGCTCTACTGCCTGTTAACTCATCTTTTCAGGATATTCCACCTCTTCAATGTGATCAGTTGGATTCTGATCCTGCCTTCCATGCTGCTTGCAGCCCTTCTGTGCATGGTACACCAACAGATGGTCTGTCCCACACCGCGTGGTTCACAAAGCACTGACTAGACACAGCGTGCTTCCGTGCTATGGGGATGCTGTCTGGAGCGTAGATCTGCATGTGGGATGGTGCTAAAAGTCTTTCTAAGACTTCTTCCTTTTCTCCCCCCCAGAATACTCAACCCGGGCTTCCTTGTGTTGCAGTGTTGAGAGATGAGGGTCATGCATCTGTGGCTCTTGAGTAGATGAAAAATCTTTCAACCTGAGTCACCAAGTCCAGGTACCTCCATAGAAGTAACTATGAGGTCTGTTTGTTGAGGATTGTACCAAGCAAGCTATTTCTTCCACCACTCTGTTATCCTCCAGTGGCCAAATACTGAACTGCTTAGACAAGAACTGCAGTGTTTTCCCAAGGGCTGCAGTCAAGGTAACCCAGCCATGGTTCCTCGTCTCCATTGCTGTCCTTCCCTCATTATAGTGTTTACTGATTCAAAGGTTGTTTCACAACATTTCTCAAAATTTCCAATCGGAGTCTCCACTAGTTACAAATCTCTCAGTCAGACCTCTCTTCCTACCATCAAATCCGCACTGTTAAACTGCACTGAATATTTACTCAGGGCTGCACAGTTCTGCTCCACATCTTTATTTCCAGCTTCAGTCTCATCTCTCTTCAGGAGATGAGACCATTTATTTACTGGTTTCTTTACTGTCAACCATTTATTTACTGGTTTCTGACCCTGCCTCTCTTTACGGCAATGAAGGTGGTGAAGGATCTTATGGGGAGCAGTTGAGGGAGCTGGGATGGGTCAGTCTGAAGAAGAGGAGCTCCTACAGCTCCTGAAAGGAAGTTGTGGTGAGATGGGGGTGAATCTCAAGTAACAGTAATAGGATGAGAAGTACAGACCTCGACTTGTGAGGTTCAGGTTGGATATTAGGAACAATTTCTTTTCAGAAAGAGTGGTGATGCAATGGCACAGGCTGCTCAAGGAGGTGATGGAGTCACTGTCTCTGGAAGTGTTCAAGAATGGTGGAGATGTGTCTCTGAGAGACATGGTTAGTGGGCATGATTGGGGTGGGATGGCAGCAGGACTTGATGATCTTGCAAGTTTTTTTCAACCTTCTGTGAAGGTTGATTCTGTGGCCTATTTTTTGGCTGTTCCCAAGTCCTGAGCTGTAGCTTATATCCTAGGGATCCTCTTAATTATACCTGGCCTTGCCCTTTGGTTCTGTTGGCTCCAGCTCTTTGGCTTCCCATCTTCCTCCTTTGGATTGGTCCATTTGAGACCCTCTGGTGCCTAGCTTCAATCTACCATAATCACAGTTCATAGTTACGTTTCCAACTCACTATCAGTATGGCCCAGCCAGGAATTCTGATCACCAAAACTCAAGTCATTACAAAAAAACTTCCAGCCTTTACACATTGATATAAATTTAATCTCTCGTTATCATTTGGCTCTTTAGCAATCCTTCATATTTTAAAATACCTCCACAAGAAACGCAGTCTGTTAGCTCCTTGACTTTTACATCATGCTCCTGCCTCAGTTTCCTCCTCTAAAAATTGCTGCCTCTCTCATCTGCTGCCTACCTTCTTTCTTTCCTTCCTCGAATAACAAACTGCCTACAATGAGACTTCAGTCTTGCATCCCATAAAATCCAAGTTGACGAAATAACCACAGTGGCAATAATTAGAAAAAACAATTAATTTACGGAATAGAAAGAAAAATATCTGGAGTTTTGCTGCCGCCTTTGTCCACACTACCTCCATCCTTCCCTGCCAGGCACACTGCTGCTGAACTCTTCACTGGCAGCATTCCCAGCAGCATCACCCTTGCCTCGAGTCTTTTCCTGCTCTTCGCCTGCCCCAGTGGCTGTTCTTTGAACCCCTCGTCTCCTGGCTGCAGGCACTCGTTCTGACATCTTTTGCTCCATGGGTCAGACGCTGTTAATCTCCTGCTCCCCGCCTAACACTTGATGGGTGGTTTCTCTGCTCCGCTAATGCAGATTTATACCAGAGCTCACCCCTAATCCGCGTGTTCTCTCCAATCACTGTCCTAAATCAAAGCTGTCTTTTTGTTTTAAGGTCTCCAGGCACTCCTTGTCCCCAGTGCTTCCATCACACCTCTCCCAGGACTCGCTCAATAAGCATTTCCAGCCTGGCCTCAGGCTATTATCACACAGCAGAGGCTGATTTGCCTCACAAATGACCTGTTGCACAGCCAAGATTCACATCTTATTTCTTTACTTGCTTTCCTCCACCTTTCTGCCACTTCTCTTTTTTTTTTTTTTTTTTTTCCTCCTGGCAGCCTCTCCTCTCCCCTCTTACATCTCCTTTGTTGTTGGGGCATTTCAACGGAGAACAGAGAAAAATGGGGGGGTTGACTTATTTTGGTTCTTCATATCCATTTGAAAACACAATGCATCGAGGTTTAGATGCCCCTTGCAGGTATCTAGTGTCAAGGGACCCAAACCCTATCTCCACATCAACTCCAAGAGGGTTACAATGTTTGTGGAGTCCACTTCCGTGTCCGCATGAACTCCTTGCTGGGGCTCCTTATCTGGGACAAGTCCTCCATCGTTTCTTCCAGGATTCACCCCTGGGTGGAATGGGATGGGACCTGCAAGATGAAATTTAGGCTCAGATGCGTATGCAACCCTTCTCCTTTTATATGCTATTTTAATTCTCACTGTATTGTTGGCTCTGTTCATCCCAGCTGGATCTCTCCCTAAGTCCCAGGCACTTCAACCTGACAGTAGCATCAAAGGAATTCCCCAAAGCCCGTGGGGACTTTGGAGCTGATGCTAACAGCACAGTGCAGGCTGCAGCCGCTGTATGATCAGTAATGATGCACCAGAAGGAAAATACCCTGCTCAATCTCTGAGCCCTAAATGATCTTTGCAGTGCTGGCTGTTGGGAAACACCTCTTTTCAAGTAGGACCCTTGGGAGGAATCAATGGAGAATTCTGAATGTAATGCCCACCAGGAATCTTTATCACTTTTTCAGTGAAGAGCTACACTTTAACCACTCCAAGCACACAGAAAATAGGACTTTGGGATATTTACGTATTATAGAGGGCTATAACCATCCATATCAGCTGCTCTTTCTCTTAGAAGGTAGTATATATACATAAATACATATATTTTCCCATTTTGTGAAGCCAGCTTTTATTCATTGTGAATTGCAGTAATCACTTTCAGATTAAACCTTCCTCTTTTGTACCTAATTTCAATGTCCTTTTACGTGTTTGAATGTACTTAAATATTTTCAGGATCAGAACATCAAGCCTGTGATTTGTGATACCTGTGTACATCTGTACAGAACAATCTGGATCTTGACCTTGAGCCTACTGCAACTTAAATACAGGCAGCAACAATTATAGCAGGTCTCATATATTTGTTTAGCTTTGATTCATAGCAAGCAGGGGAATAACAGTTTTGGAAGCAAACATACTCTGATGCAGTCAAATATTGTTTCAAAAACAAATGAGCAATAAAGCTCAACATTGAAGTCATCCTTTAATAGAAATTACTTCCAATCTTGCACTGCGAGCAATGCCTTTAGAGCACAATGAAGCTCACTCAAATGTGTGTAATGCTGCTATCTATTGGAGTGATCAAATATTACACCAATCCTCTCACTTAAGAGACTTACACCTCTCCAGAATAAAATAAAAAAAAAAAGCAAGCAGAATTTGGCTGGTGTGAAATAGCTCATGCGATCTGATGACTAATTGGACACTAAACTCATGGATGACATCACTATTTAATTGGTTTAAAAGAGACATTAGAGCCATAATACTTAGAAATGGCTATTGCTGTGGAGAGGAATACTTTTTTTGGGAAACACAGGTAGGAGGACAATGGAGGTGAGGATACGTCACACATCTAAGATACAGATGATAAGCACAGAGAGATCCTGGGCAGTGATAAAGACAGAGGAAGATCCTGATGCACGACCTAGGTGCATTTCTAGAGCACTAGAAAGCAGCCACGGGGGCAGATGACTTCTGAGAAGTAGCAGAATCCCAACTCATGGTGACAAGCAATTCAGAAAAGAGCAAGGTTGATGGGATTCAGCTTGTACTAACCAGAAAATCACCTGGATATCTAAATTCCCTCTGTGTTAGAAGATAGATGAGCACCTTCAGCACTTCAGGTTACAGGACTGCTTTGTACAGAATCACATAGAATCACTAAATGGGTAAAGCTGAAGACACCTCTGGTCTCCTCCTGCCCCAGCAGGGCCACTCAGAGCAGAGTGAGCAGATGCACTGCCAGGAGCTTTGGGAGACCAAGGAGGAGCCCTCACACCTCCCTGGTCCCTGTGCCAGAGCTCCAGCACCCACCCAACACAGCAGTGCTTCCACTGAGCAGGGGGAGCTGTTAGGCTCCAGCCTGTGCCCAGTGTCCCTGGGCCTGGCACTGGGCACCACTGAGCAGAGCCCACTCACTTTGCAACCTCCCTTCAGGTATTTATGGTCACGGGTGACAACAGATCATCTATAAGGTTTTTATGAGGGACAGCATCAAAGGCCTTGCCAAGGAAGGCAATATCCACTGCTCCCTCCTCATCTGTCAGGCTGGTCATTTCATTATGGAAGCTTATCAGGTTTGCTACGCATGCCTTCCCCTCCTCATTATGTTCCTCTTCCTGTGCTTGGGAATGGCTTCCAGGATGAGCTGTTCCATCAGCTTCCCAGCTGAGGCTGACCAGCTTGTAGTTCCCCACATCCTCCTTCTTGAAGACAGGAAGGAGTTTCCTCCAATCTTTGGGCATTTCTCCCATTTGCCGTGATCAACCAAAGATTACAGAGTGGCCTTGCAATCTCTATCTGCCCATTCCCTCAACACTTGTGGATGCATCCGATTATGGACAGACTTACGAATGTCCAGTTTGCTTAAAGTAAGAAGTTCAGGGAAGTGAGGTTGTCCATGCTGTGGACAGATCTCTGGTGCACATAAATTTTGTTAGGACAGGAGAAAAAAAGGAAGGGGGGCTTTCCAGCATTGATTCGTTTACCAGGAATTTCCTACAACAGGAAAATTATAAGTGAGAGGTGCTACAAACCTGTTTTGTTTTGTTTTTTCAGGTGTGAATGAGGATTCTTCTTCCCAAGACTGCACAGTAGAGGAGCCAAATCAAATGGATAGATTTGAGATAAAACCCAGTAAGCTCAAAATTAGCAGACAGACTCTTAGAAGCCTGGTCTATCAATTAAAGACAGTTATTCATTAACATGACACTAATAAGTACTCAAGTGCATAACACCCACCTGCAAACCAGAAGGACACAACAAAACATTAGGCCAACTTTTTTTAAGCTTATATCATATGAGCATAAGAGACAAAGTGAGATAATTTAAGGCACTGAATGAGATATAAACAGCAGGGGCATAACTTTAACACAGCAGGTGTAAGAGAAAGGCCAAAGGCAAGGTTAATCCCCCATGCAGCAGAAAGGGAACTCAGAAGGTGATTCATCCACTGAATTCACTGCATTGATTAGATGCAATCAAGTGGCTAACGAAATTAACAAGGGAGGCAAAAGATCTCTGTCTCAAGTAGTGAAGGACTGGAAAGCATTTATTTGTTTTTCCCACCCGTCAAGCCTGACAAACATGACCTGAAACTATTTAGAAAACTGATAGGAAAGTCTGGTGAGAGCACATGCTGAGAGAATTTCTGAAGGCTTAATGTGGGCCTAGAAAACTATCAAAGGATTAACTTGATACCCTTTTCCAAAAGGAGGAACTGGGGCAGATGCTTTAATAGGATGAGATGTAGGGGCTTTCAGTTGTGTCGGTGCGGTTCTGTTTCGATATTAGGAAGAATTTCTTCTCCTAAAGAGCGATGATGCAGTGGCACAGCTGCAGGTGGGGTCATCATCCCTGGAGGTGTTCCAGAACTGAGGGATGCAGTGGGCATGGCGGGGTGGGCTGGGGCTGGACCTCGGAATCTTTTCCAGAGTGAAAGGGCTTAGAGCACCTAAGGTGACATTCAGGTACAAAACGCAGCCAGGGACAGAGGCCACTTCTGCTGAGAGCTCTGAAGAACTCAGCAGCCATGTGCGTGTCTTGTTTTAGGTGCTGCACTTCAACCAAGAAGCGCAGAAGGACCAAGCCCTCACACGGGGCTGCGCGCAGGCGGCCATGGCTGCTGCCCCGCCAGCTGTCCGAGTCAGTGCCTGCACGCGAAGAGGAAACGCGGAAAAGCAGCTCGGGAACGAATCAAAGATATACGTTTATATCTTCCACAGGATGTTAGAACGCTTCAAAAAAAAAAAAAATAAAATAAAAAGGTGGCAAGTAGGAGGTTGGAGCGGACGGGATGGCGTCTCGTCACACGCGCCGCGCAGAGGAAAGCCCCCAAGATGGCGATGCTGGCAGAGCGTGAGTGCGGCAGCGCTGCGATGGTGGCGGGAGGGCGGCAGTCCTGTGGGGTGTTGGGCGGGAGGCAGGCAGGATTTGCTCAGCTTCGCTCAGCTTCTTGCTGCCAATATCGAGGCTAAGTTGTAGGCTCGAAAGGGGGGTCCCTAGGGGGCAGCCCCATCACTCTCTGCTCCCTGCCCCCTTGTATCTCCCTTGGGGATTTATGGGCACGGTGGGACTCCCTGAGCCCCCCCTAGCTGTGGGCTGAGCAGCCCCAAGAAGAATTCAATTGCTTTTACTGCCTTCTCTTCAAACAGACCACAGAGCTGTGGGTGCCTCATCCCTGGAGGTGCCCGAGGCCGTGGATGGGCACTGGGCAGCCTGAGCTGGAGGCACCCAGCCCATGGCAGGGGTTGGGAATGGATGGGCTTTAAGTTTTTTTCCAACCCAACCATTCTATCAATCTATAATTCTCTATCCTTGAGAGTTTTCAGTAAGCTTTGTGGTGTCGGGACACCCTTAATGTGAAGCCACAAGAACCAATCCCACTAGAAAGCGCAGATGTGAATGGAGGGAAATAAAACTACACGTAGTTTTTGGGTTGTTTTAGTTGTAAACTTTGTTGGTAAGTTTTTTTCAAAATTTTATTTGGGCATTTATGCACTGATGCAGGTTACTCAAGAGAGGCGGTGGTGCCCCATCCCTGCAGACAGCCAAAGTCAGGCTGGAGGGGCTCTGAGCACTGATGGAGCTGTGGGTGACCCTGTTCAGTGCAGAGTCGAACAGATGGCCTTTAAAAGGGTCCCTTCCAACTCAAGTGATTCCAGTTTCAGTAGTAATTCTGTAGTCAGGATTGCTTCTGTATTTAATGAATTCTAAAATCAGTTGCTGCAAAAAACAAATCTTGTTGCTGAGAGTCACCTTTGTGGAGTTGTTTTTCTTTGAATCATAGAACAGCATGGGTTGCAAAGGCCCACAATGCTCATCCAGTTCCAACCCCCTGCTGTGTGCAGGTCACCAACCAGCAGCCCAGGCTGCCCAGAGCCACATCCAGCCTGGCCTTGAATGCCTGCAGGGATGGGGCATCCACAGCCTCCTTGGGCATCCTGTTCCAGTGCCTCACCACCCTCTGCCTTGCCTCAGTTTAAAACCATTCTCCCTTGTCCTGTCTCCATCAACCCATGTAAACAGTTGTTCACCTCCTGTGGTTTAGATCAGAGCTGCTAGGAAACTTTCAGAAATAGTTTTTAATGCTCTTGGCACAGAATTAGTTTTGGTGGAAGGGTTTATTAACTGGTAAGAGCTGGGTATCTGAGCAATGCATCCGAAGAAATGTCGCGTTTCTCCACTGGATGGTGCTGCTCACCCACAGTTGCAATACCATCTCAAGCATCACTCTGAGAGCAGCTCAGGACATCTGTGCTAAATTCTGAATTTTCTGGCTGGAAGCTATTAGACTGTTTCCTTCCATGCTCTTAAAAGTAATTGGTGAACAAACATTTCTCATGAAATCTGATGGTTGCTGTGTGTGGCATGAAGGTGGTTCTAGTTTTCTTAAATATATTTTGAAGATGTAGGAAAGTAAAGGAAGCTGCTTACATGTAGCTTAGCACATATGAAAATGAGCGTGTTGACCTGGCAGAATTGTGAGGATGAATCCTAGAACAGTAGCCATGGGATTAGAAATTCACAGATTGAAACTGTTGAGAAAAGGAGGATCTGGTGAACATTTCAAACTTGAGAAATCTCAGTGTTAGGTGCTGCTGTGTTTTGTTGCCAGGGTCCTCCTGGGAGTAAAACATCTTAGGATTTCTCTGCAGAGGGATATTCAGGAGAATTAATAGAGATTAGTATGTAAAGTGGATGAGATGAACTGCATAAAACAATTCAGTTTGAAATTTAGTTTAAATTCATGCATTCGGTTGACACAGATTAGCTCTGCTGTGCAGACAAGTCCTGAGATACACAGAGTGGCTTTGTAATGGTAAGGACTGCATTGAATTGAATGTTCTGGGTTTTGCAGAGTCACCACCTGGGAGCCAAGTTATGGACAGCACAACAGAAGATAAGCAGGCTGAAAATGTTAAACTAGATTTAAAAAACAAAACAAAACAATGTTCTTCCCCATAAATGAGTGGAAACTGGAGTCCTTAATATGCTTCTTGGGTGAAGGAAGATGACAGAACATGTTAATTGTCCCCAATTTCTAACTCAGTATTTCAAACACAGCAACACATGAGCAAACTCTGCCTGAGGAAACCAGAATGTTTGGCCTCGGAGACACAGCAGGGAACCTGGATTTGCTTGGGTCTGTTTAAAATCACAGTCCCCAGTGGCTCCTCTGCAGACAGGGCATGTATTGGATGGTTCTGGTCATCGTTTTCCCTTAGAGAAATGAACTAATTAAGTGCTTTTGGATTCCTCTCACAGCACTAAGTCATTTAACACACCATAAAATCTTTTTATGAACCATTAGAGCTTTTATGAAATTCTTTATCAGACCGTTATTTTTTGTGGGTCTGCCTTGCAGTACTTATTTTGAGCTTCAAAAGTATGTTAAAAAAGCACCGCCATCCTACATTCTGCCAGTTTTAGTTCTGAACCAAGACCGAGCAGCCAACGAGTTGAATATACCTGTAATATTTTCTCCCTCTGGCCTAAATCCCAAGCGTTGCACTTTAGGAAGAGATGATTTCCTGATTATGTTGGAAGTGCCCCTGTGGACTTGGCTTCTTGCTGACTCGCAGCGGCCTTGGGTTAATCGGTCATTTTTGATCCACCGTTTCCCATCGTGTTTAATGAAGTTTGTAATCTTCCTGTCTCCCATTCTTTGCCTTGTTTATTTCTGTTCTCTTCCTGCATGTGTTTAGGTGCACGCTTAGTGACTGGTTAACTGTGCTAACTTTTTTCTTCCTCGGTTTCAAAGAAGCTATTCCTGATGATACAGACAAGCTCACGCACGTGGGCCTGAGGGACTGTAGTTTCATTAATGGTATACATAGGAAAAAGGAGCCTTGATTCTAAGTTGCATCTCTTAACACCTGTGGGAGTTTCCGGTGACTCTTCAGTTTCTGAATAAGCCATTTTGTGGCAGATGAAACCCCTCTAATTTGTGTCCTGCGGTTCAGTTTCTCCAGTCACTTCAGTTTGATTTTTCAACTTCGCTTTTGTAAATGATACCCAATCTTAAAACTCCTGGAGAAAATAAAGGATGGGCAATGGACACTTGTCCAGTACTGGGAAAGCTTGCACTGAAGTCCCATTCTTTACCCTGAGGACACTGAACAGGTTGCCCAGCAAGGCTGTGGATGCCCCCTTCCTGGAAGCATTCCAGGCCAGGCTGAATGAGGCTGTGAGCAACCTGGGCTAGAAGGAGGTGCCTCTGCCTATAGCAGAGGGCTGGAACTGGGTGATCTTTAGGGGTCCCTCGAACCCAAACTATTCTATGGTATGAATCTATGATGTTTTATTTAGGCATTCTTTGTATTAAAAGCTTTCACTGGACTTTTTTTTTTTTTTTAGTATCTCATTCAGTAAAACTAAACTCCAAAAATGTATGATTGGTGTGGCATAAGTTGTTTCTTTGGATTGAAGGCTTTTCTTGAGTTGACTAAATTCTTGGAACACTGTGGAAATGTAGACAGAGCCCATATGATTTTTTTTTTCCTTTCTGTCTTAGCCCGTAGAAGACAAAAGTGGTCTGTGGATCCACGAAACAGTGCTTGGAGTAAAGATGAATCTAAATTTGGACAGAAGATGCTGGAAAAGATGGGCTGGTCCAAAGGAAAGGTATGGTCAGGAGAGCTCTGTGGCTGAAGGGTTGTGTCTGTTGTTCCTGAACTAAAAATTTTTTTAAGAAAGGAAACAAAAATAATAAGGGGTAGAGGGCTACTGGGGTATGTTGGTCCCAGTGTTTAAAACAGCTGTGGTATTCTGGTGTACCAGGCTGGATGTGGCTCTGGGCAGCCTGGTCTGGTGGTTGGTGACCCTGTCCATGACAGGGGGGTTGAAACTTGAAGATCATTGTAGTCCTTTTCAACACAGGCCATTCTATGATTCTATGATTCTTATTTAGTTTATTCTCGTAAGCCTGCTAAGAACACAGAGAATCTGAGCAATGTTAGATTTCTATAATTTCTTACAAAGATATTTGCTAGCTTGTGCCTGTCTTACTTCTCTTATAGAATCAGCTTTTCTCATAGAACTACAGAATGGTTTAGGTTGGAAGTGATCTCCAAGGATCATCAAACTCCAACCCCCCTGCTGGAGGCCTCAACCTCCATATCTAACTAATAACAGATCAGGCTGCCCAGGGCCCCATCCAACCTGGCCTTGAACACCTCCAGGGATGGACGGGGCATCCACAGCCTCTCTGGGCAGCTCTTCCAGCACCTCACCACTCTCATGATAAAGAACTTCCCCCTGACATCCAACCTAAATCTTCCCTCCTTCAGCTTAAAACCATTTCCCCTTGTCCTGCCATTATCTGCCCTTATAAAGAGTTCTCCCCTCTCTTTGACAAGATAATGTTAAATCAAGTAATTTTAGAGAAGGCTTTAAGTTGCTTTCATGCCCTCAGTTCTCTCCCTGGCTGTTTCTACTTGTGAAAGAAGAAACAAGTTCTGCTGTAGTCCTTCATGTGTTTTTAAAGGTTACTTCTGATCTTTGTACAAAATGCAATGTTACATGAGCTGTATTCCCTCCCAGATCCAGCATGTACCTGTGGTATGAGGTGACTGGTTGCTGGTGCTAAGAATAATCTCCAGGTCAGCGTAGACAGCTGCAGACATTTCTGCTGCCACTTAAAAGCAGTTTAACTTCCACAAAGGTGCCTCAGCAAAGCTGAGATTTGGGCCTGTGAATCAAGCACGCTTAGTGAAACAAACACATAGAACCTCTCCCATGCTGTTTATTTAATTCTTCTTCTACATCTCCTCCGTTCCCTTTTAAAATGAACAAAGTTAGGGCTGTTTTCCATACTGTGAATGTATTAAAAATTAAGAGTAAGGAAAAATAAGGCTACCCTTGAATTTCTCAGTGTTGCCTCAGTTAGCAGCATAGCTGACATAGTATAGATCTGGCTTCTGCCTGCCTGTCTGTAGGCATTAGAATGAATTGTTAACAAAGTGTGGGACTGAGCACTGTTACATCAGCTTGTATGCGTGGCTGTTTTGTGTGCAAGACTAAAATAGGTATATGAACCAGAGTAGAAAAAGTACTGATTATTATTCAGGCTGCCAGTTCCTCTCAACATAGTTAATGCCTTTACTGATATGAACACATTGTGTCAGGGTATGGAAGGAGGGCCTTGTGGTGTTCTCTGTCATTCCCCCCCCACCTTTTTGACAATAAGTTTCCTGCATGAGCTACTAAATCTTCTTCTACAACACTTATAGTTGTACTAGAGGGATTTATGACCCTGTTCTGCTGCAAACTCAGACAAATGGAGCCATAGCTTGATCGAGGTAAGGGGTAAAAGCCCGTCTGCGCTCTGAAATTAAGCTGATTATGTTAGTCCTGTTATTAGTTGTATTGGAATTGGGTCAGGGTGAGATGTGTAGCCAAGTGCTCTGCTTGTTTCCATACTTTTTTGTTAGCAGAAGCTTCAGGGTAGGTCTTCTACCCCTCTGACTAAAAAAGACTGCAGCCTTATTCAAACATTACTTGTTGCTTCACATACTGCATGGGTACATGCTTTATCCACAGGACTTCATTCCACCATTCCATCAGACCCATGCGTGTATATTTGTTATATCTTAATGAGAGAAAAGCAGATAGCAGGAATACTGCCTCATCTTGTTTTTTTTCCTGGTTGTACAATTAAGAAACATAATACTGGGTCTGGAGACTGTTTCCCAGGTTGGAATGCTTGCATTTATTTAGGATAGACAAAACCATCATTTGTTTGCTCCAATATCTTCACCAAATTACGAGTGTACACAGGATGGAGAAAGTTGCTAATGACCTGCTAGCTCCAGTCTGATCCTTCCACTTCCTCTCACCCACTTTAATATAAATTAATTCTGCTTTTTAAGTTCTGTGAGGCAGCTGTCTTGTAGCTGTTACACAACTGCCTTCGCAATGGCGGAGGTGGTTTTGATGAGAGGCATGTTCTTTTTATGTAGTGTCTTGTTTTAAAATTGTAAACACTTTGGACTTGCCTAGGAATGTCAGGTGGCTTCCTGATTAATCACCTACTGCTTAATGATGTTATTTTAGTGTTTATGGTATTTTGCTGGAGGCTTAAGTAATAAATTAAAAATACTTAATATCTCATGTATGCTGATGCCCGTGAATGAATTCAGTTGCAGGCAAGCGAATAAATAGTAACTTGTGGTTTCTTGCTATATTTCATTGCAAAATGTCTTCAGTACAGCAGCTCTAGTTGCTTAGTCACTGCTGGAAAACCCTTATGTTTTTATTCTTCAATCCTCATTAGGGTCTTGGAGCTCAGGAGCAAGGAAATACAGAACATATCAAGGTCCAGGTGAAAAACAACATGCTGGGGTTAGGAGCATCCATCAAGTATGAGGTGAGTGCTAAACCCAGGTAAGGAGATGTGGCTTCTTTTTTAGGTAAGGCATGATTTTTGTAATGGGATGTTAGTGAAATCTGTTGTCACACCTAGTGGCAGCATGCACCTATATGAACTTCTCTGCAGAGACTCTTGACCTAAAATTTATTTAGGCTCTGTTCAGTGGTTGGGGAATAAATATCTGTTTGGGAAAGTTAAAGTGAATTATCAGAGCTGTTCAGAGAGTTCTTGCTCTAAATCACTGGCACAGGTTGCCCAAGGAGGCTGTGGATGCCCCATCCCTGCAGGCATTCAAGGCCAGGCTGGATGTGGCTGTGGGCAGCCTGGGCTGCTGGTTGGTGACCTGCACACAGCAGGGGGTTGGAACTGGATGAGCATTGTGGGCCTTTGCAACCCAGGCCGTTCTACAAAATACTTGCTTCCTCCATATATCTTTCACCTAGCCTAGTTTTATGTTTTCTTTCCCTCTTCCTGATGCAGTCACCTTGCTGACTAGAGTTCAGGTACATGTGGGGAGAGCAGAATGTGCTTCTAAAAAGGTGCTTGTCTCAGAATCAACAAAATCAACAACTTAAGTAACTGCTGGAAAATCACACTAGTATTTCCTGCCTACTGTTGAAAACATCTCATGCAGTCTGGGACATGCGGAGCCAACAGCACCTCAGCATTGTTTAAAAGCTTACAAACACAACCCTTATCAGTTCTGCACTTTTGAGTAACTATAGCAAGCTGTTGTTAGTATTTGCCACCTGTGGAGCTTCAGGGGGTCCCTCCCACCAAGAATCCAGTATATGTAATTAAGTTACTTCTTGGAAAGCATTGTTTTTTTTAATGCCTGCTTTAGTGAAACTTCTGTTCCGTCTGAAAACTGTTGCTTTGTGTTCATGTGGGTGATATTTACAGGACAACTGGATTGCTCATCAGGATGACTTCAACCAGCTCCTGGCTGAACTGAATGATTGCCATGGACAGGGCGAAACAGGTAGGTTCATGCTTTGCTCAGTCAGGTGCTGGAAGCTTAGCAGAGTTTCCATGATCTGTCTTATAAGGGTAGCTGAGGCCCAATCCTTTGAGCTACTAATAGTATCCATGCTGAGGCACACAGCTTCTCCTCCTCCTCTCCCCAAATCAATGGGAATTGAAGGACATGCTGCTATCCGTGGCTGTGCTCAACTTTGGATGTGTAGATCTCATTGGTTTAATCACAGTTAAAGACTTTTTGATGGGGAAAGAAAGCATAAAACTTGGGTATTTTACCCAAGGCTACAGTATGGAGGAACCTTTTGCTGGGATGCACTACGCCAGCCTTTGTTTCTTTGTAAAGTAACCAGAGCCAGAAGGTTCACAGCAGAATCATCCACCATTGCAATGTCTTCATTTGCTAATTAACTGTCAATCTGGCTTCCATGCTCTGGTGGTTTCTTAAATACCCACTTTTCCTGTCTTCAAAGAGCTGCTTCTCAGCTTTTAACTCAGAGTTATGCATTTCTGTTTTGAGTGTCATATGATGTGATTTTTGTAGCCTTAATATAGAGCAAGCAAATGGGAAAAATACATAACTTTCCCCAAAGGGTTATTTAGCAAGTTGCTTTAATTTTGTAAAGCTTTGTACAGTTAGACCTTGGCTTCTAGAAATGAAGCAGTGCTAAGCCAGCAGGTGTGAGCTTACAGAAGGAATTCAGGCAGGTGTCTCATCTCTCCTTTGGACTGGCCTGTCTCAAACTGATCATACATCTGAGCAACTCTGTGGAGTGTTGTTAAACCAAGGGATTCTGTTTGGATGCAGCAGCCTGTCCACGTGCTGCAAGCTTAATAGCATTTGTGAACAGGAGTTCCACAAGAGGAAAGATAAGATGAAGAGCAGGAAGATCAGTTAAAAAGGCTTAAACTTGGTTTCTAATCCTTGAGAATGAAGGTGAAAATCCTGAACCTAATGCTCTAAAATTTGAATTGCTGTGTAAGTTGTCCTTGTACACTGGTCTAAGGCCACAGGGCTAGCTGCTGTAGTGGAAGTCCTCGAGAGATTAGAACAGAGTATCAGAGTGAAATTCCAAAAGTTCCTGTCTTCCTTTGTATCTGAATCCTACCCAAGTTCCAACTTGAGACGTGAGAAGATCATTTAGGTGTAACTGGTGGGAAACCTGCAAACTGATGAGCAGAGAGCTGAAATGACTTGCCCAGGGACACAGTGAGTCAGCAGAGAGGCAGGTTCATTGAGCAAGGCTGTCTCGTTCCTAATTCTGTGCTGTGTACCATGGGTCATCTGTACCAATGCAAAATGGTCCCCAAACCATGTTTCTCTCTGTTCTACTGCTGTTTTTCCTTGGTCTTCTTGGACACGAGATTTCAATCACTGAGCACAAACTTGGGTACAAGTTGAAAAGTCCTGGTCAGAGTCACATTTGGTGATTTGCAGACTGTAAACATTGCTCAGAAACTTGTTTTTTTGGCAATTGTTTAAGCTGGCAAAACTCATCCAGATAACTCTGCCCGCAGCTGTGCTTCAGGATCAAATGTTACATTGCTGGCCATCATCCAGTTTCAAATTGCATTAAAAGTCAGCTGAAAACCTTCATTGTTCTTAAATAACTGGTATAGTTGCCAGAGCTGGATTGCAATTAGACGCTGGGAGGGAAGGGCTCTTTGGTGGTTAGTATGCCAACATTCAAATACCCTTTATCTACATAGTTTCAGCTTTCTTCTTTTTCTAACTGAGTGCCCAGTGAGGAAGGAGTTCTTAACCCAACAGAAGAGCCAAGAATTACTGAGTGATGATGGCTGACTCCCTTTCCCATCAGTAGAGGAAGCGTGCAGGCCATGTCTGTTGTGCTCTGGAATATTCATCTGTATGAGATTTGCTCTAGAAATGCCACGACTTTATTACTGTGACTAAATTGCTTTGTAAAGCACAGCAGGACACAGGGATGTACCTACTCTGTTGTCAGTGCCAGCACGTTTTTAAGTTCAGTAGTGAAATTCCTTCTGGAAGGCACAAGGAGGTGCTGCTGCCCCTTCTGCTGTAAGGATGAAGTGCTGGAGGAAGCTCCTATGGAAATCCTTTGGTGCATAATGTTCCTTTTAGTACAAGTGAATCAGAGAGCAGACTCAAAATGCCTCATCTATGGTCAGGATATCTTAATTGTCATACTCACTTTCCCCATAGAGCCTTTTATAGAGGATTTGCAAATTGACTGTGAATTCTGTTTGAAATTGAGTTTTCCAGTCTTTACTTCTCTCATTAATGTTTATGTGTAAATTCAAGAATAGATCTGAGGCTGCTTTGTGGTAGTAAACTCTCCCACTGCAAGCCATGGATTTCATTTTTAGGTCAATGAATCTATCATCAGGTGGCATTACTAAGCAAACCATGAAGTGCTGAAATTCCGGTGTCAGAAAAGCTTGGGCTGCAGAGCTGTCAGGGGTGGGATGGTATGAAAACAATGACTCAACGTGACCCTCAGGGTATGGGTTGATTTATCTACCCATCCCAGTTGCCACTGGCAGAAAAAAAAACCACCTCACCTTGAGTAGCCTTTTCTGTAGTGATGGAGCATGGAATCCTGCAGTGCCTATTTCCCTTCAGGACAGCACCAATAAAGTGGTTGTTACAGGATTGCAGGTTACCTCCTCCCGAGGTAGTTCTGTAAATTAACATGCTCTGTGGATACAAAGAGTGTGTCTGTAGCAGCAGAATAACCTCTCAGGCACAGGAACTTTGCACTGTTAAATAGTTAGACTAATTCTTCACATGCTTTTGACCTGTGCAAGCCAACACTCTGTTTTAAACACCTCCTAATGAATTTGGAACTGACCCCAGAGACCATTCCCAGTGGGTAGTTTAGATGCAGCCCCTCTTCTGAAAGCTAACAGAATTAAATAATACACACGTGGCAGCTTTTGCTGGTCTTAGGGATGAAAAAGGGCTGCTGCTGTTTGATTTCCTTACATGGCAGTATCAAGGCACATTAAGTAGGGTTGAAAAGCCTGTTTGGTGCTATGTTTCTTTTTTGTGGGTCTGTGTCCATTTTTGTCCATTTAGATTCAGTGTTTTATTTTTTCCAGTTTCTTAGTGCTTTCTCAGACTCAAGGGCTGGAAATATTTTGTAATAATCAACAGTTGACCCTGATCTACTAGTCTCTTCTTACCCTAGAAATGGTGTTAAATTAGTCTTTGCCTTTGATCTGCAGTACCTCTATCTGCCTATTCAAATTACACTAGATTGGAAATGGGAATGGAAGGGGATGTGGCAAAAAGTCAGGCACTAACATGTCTCTGAGAGAGGTTACTGTGCTTCCTTCAGTGAGAAGTTGTTTTGAAAGAGAAAGTTAAATACAGTGTTGTTTGAATTTGGTTGTTAATGTTTTTCTAGTAGGGTTTGAACCTGCTTTTTTTTCTCTTTAAGAATCCTCAGTGACTAATCAGAAGAAGACATTTAATCTTGAGGAAAAATCAAAATCCTCTAGGAAGCGTGTCCACTACATGAAGTTTGCAAAAGGTAAGAGGAAATTTTATTTCTTAATCTGTAGCCAAGATGTGTAAAACATGTCCAACTGATCACTTCCCTTCTGTAGTCCATATACAACAAGTAGAATGATGGTTTAGAAACACCCCTTGCAGCATCCTGGAGTATACTATTCCTCTTTCTGTTGGACTTTTCTAGATGGCTGTAGGGTGATATTGCTGAATAAATCAATTCCTATCTGTAGGAGCCATCAGCTGACTAAGGAACAATGAATATTCTCAGCTGTGTTTATGGGAGGAGGGCTGGACCGAGAGGCAAAGGTGGTGGCCAAGTAACTGCGTTATCTGTGCTGCACTATCCTCTGCAATCTGCAGTAACCCTTGCTAAGAGATCATGTGGATAAGATCAGTGATCAGATTAAACCTGAACGCAGGAAGAGGAAAGCCCTCTTAGATCTATTATATACTTTATTGGGTAAATTAGGACAGCGATTGGAGGCCAGAAAATCTTGTATGAAAAGCTTGTGGGGTTTGGTAGCTTCTTTCTATGTTAGAGCAATGGCATGATTTCAGCCAAACTTGTCCTCTGCTCCTGGCCACTGTTCAATCACTTGCTGTATTTCTCTGTTGGTAGCGTTCCCCTTTCACACACCCGTGTGTATAGATGTGGTTCACTGTATGGCTAGGCTCAGTTTCCACTAATGGCTAATTTATTAAACTTAAAACTCTGTACATGATGTTTTTTTGTTAACAAATGCCTCTGCTAAAACAGGTAATTGACTTCTGAATGGAGGCCAAATTCTGATATTGGAAATTTTTTTGTGTGCTGAAAGAATTCAGCCTGGAAGTCAAGTGTTCTAACATGACCGTGCCACTTTATGACATTAAACAATTAAAGTAGTTCAGGTCTCCAAGTACAGAGACCATGGCCTGCTTGAGGTAGTTGCAAAGAGGATTTATTTTGATTTGGATTTAACCTTTTGCTAAATATAGAAGAAAAAAAGAAGTGTCTTCAGAGCCTGTAAAACACATAGCAAGGCTTTTATATTAACAATAGCCCTTATTTGTTTGGCTGCAGTGCTTAAATAAGGTAGGCCCTTGTTTGACTGTACCCTCAGTGGTCTAAAACAGGGAAATTCCTCCTTTTCAGGGAAAGCGGAGAAGTTATTTGAAAAAGGTTGATGTTGTTGTGGCCCTTGTTGTTGAAGTCCAATCCTGCTTCCTTTCAGACTAAACAAGACAAGCTTACACAAAAGCAGGAGAAGGGAGCAGCAGCCATCAAAAGTTCCTGGTGCTGTTCTGTAGTCTTGCTGCTAGAGGAGCACAGGCACTGCTCATAGTCCTAACTGCCACACTTGCATCTGGGAAATCTACATTAATATGAGATTAAGAGAGTAAAGATGGGCAATTTTTTTCAGTATAAGGGTGTAATCCCTGAATTCAGACAGAAACAGGAAATTCTCTTTAAGATCTCAAGATATTCAGTTTCACCTTCTACTTTCTTGTGTGCAGGAGAATACAACTCTCCTTTCCCTTTAGAGTAGAACAGGCTGCTTCCCTCATTCTGCTATGCCAATTACAATGTCAGGTGGGAGAAAACAAATTAATGTTACAGATGTTTTCCCACAGATTTTCACTAGCAGGCTGTGGTTGTCTCCTCACCAGCCTTTTCCTACCCACATGTGCACATCCTGCAGTATGTGTGAGCCGTGGGCAGCTTTCATTTAGTGTCTGTAACATACTACTCTTGGTTTTTGTACCTCCAAAAGTAATTTCTCTCTGTCTGTAGGTTACAGCTGGTTATCAAAATGTGCCTATCATCACCAGATGAGAAGACTGTGCTTTTTTTTTCCCCCTTATCCCTTCCAGGTAAGGATCTCTCATTGCGCAGTGAGGATGACCTGTCCTGCATCTTTGGGAAGCGACAGAAGAGTGTGAAGACACAGGTAAACAAGAGGCTTCACCTTTCTTTTGTTTCTTTGCTTATTTTTTAACACAAGAATATGTAATTTTCTGTTCATGAGGTTACCACACGTTTATCAAAAGCAAGGGCTTCTGTGTAAGTAGAATCACTCTTGTTTCTTTGTGAAGGTTACAGGTGGAGGGCTGTACTCTGAACCATTAGAGGCTATGAATGTGTGTATAAATATTTGTAGGAATTGTGATGATGTCATGTCTTTGCAGTTAGTGCCAAGACTTCCCCAACTTTGTTGTGATGAGGTCAAGGTTTTTACTACTATTCTTTTTCTTCTATCTGTTAGCACTTTGCACTTGTAGAGATAGGCCTGCTGGATTAGTGTATGAAAAACAGGCTTACACTGGGATGCTACTGATGTGTCCAGAAGTGTTTTTTGGAAAAGATAACACCTGGAAAAGCACAGATGAGTATGCTGTGAGGATTGCACTGTTGATTCAGAGGTCTCTGAAGTCTCATGCAGCCAGAGGGAAAGATGGCACCTGGAAAATTAGAATGGCAGTTTCTGAAATATCCCCTTGCTCATTCTGCAGTACTCTTGAAAACTGTTCTGTCACTTCACTCTAACTTCTGTTCACAGAACCAGTGTTAACTTATTATTGTCTTGATACCAGCATTTTGGCACTTCAAATTCATGAGAGCTGTTAGAGGCCTCAAATGCTGTAAGTACATATGCACCAACAGAACTCTCTCAATTGACACCACTGCTGATTGGGTAAATACGCCTTAGATCCATTGCAGTAAAATCACTATGAAATGAGGAAAAACAGGGTTTTAGTGCAAATCAGTGGAAGAAGACAGTTGCTATGGCTAAGGCAGCAGCCATTTTTCCAAGTAGTTTATTTTGTTTCCTCTTTATGCTCCTCATCTTTTTGTTGTTGCTGTTGTTGAGTGCATGCATTTGTGGCAGCTTGTGAGGGGTGTGCAAGTTGGTGCAAATTCCTTGACCAATATAGTGATGTTATAGCCAGCAGAAGGTGATGGCCACTGTTGTGCACATTTCCTTTTTAACCTTGCTGAAAGCTAAGCTCGCGTTTCATGGTTCTGGCAAGAAGTCACAGGTTGTTCCCTGTTCAGTGGCCAGATTTCCACATGCAAATGTAGGCAGGAGGTAATATGATTTGGGGCTGCATTGTTGTCTTCTGGCTACCGTCTGCTGCTAAGCAGCCACTGGGAGAGCACAATTGCTTTTTTTTTTCCCTCCCTTCATGGGTCAGAGATCTGTGGAGTTTTCACAGAACAAAAATGTGTTGCTCAGGCCCTCCAGCTCTGAGCAATTCCATTTCATTGCACCCGTGAACTCTCTCTGCCCTTCCCATTATGTTCTAGAGCCTGGTCCTTAAGGTGGCAGAAATGGAGCTGCCTCTTGAGGATGTGCAGTGCTGTTCCCTGTGTATGTTTGCATTCTGTTCTTGAAATCCCTGTACTCTGGCTACTGCCTAAATGTGGCAGAGAAAGCACTACAGGAGCAGGAAAGTGCTGTCATTCTCTTGGATGCAAGCCGTTCCTATCTGTTCCTGTACAGAGATAAGGTAGGGAGAGTTCTGGTGTCCATCAGAGCCCTGAGGTATGCCTTCAGGCTGTGGTAGGTTGTGGTTCCCTATAATTGCAGCCCCTGTGACAGCTGATAAATGCTGTACACTGCTGTCCCTGTTCAGAGAATATGAGGACAGCTTCCATACTTCATAGGTTCTAGAACTGTAAATCCAATTACATGTTCCATGCTGTATGTGCAACCGAGATGATGTATAAAAATTGTTCCTGTAGCATGACATTGTATTTTTAAATCCTCTTCTAAGGTATTTAGATTCTTTCCCCTCTTCTCCCCTTGTTTTGCCCCCCGCACCCCCCCCCTTCAAGATTTGGTTAGAGAAGCATTCAGTCCAAATCAAATTTGGAATGGATGATCTGTCCTCAGCTCTCAACTCTTGACTTTCTGACCAAGATATAATAATTCTGTTGCCCAGATTTCTAGTTATTTCGAACTGAGATCAGGACTATTTTGGGTATGATTTCATGATTTCATGCAAGAATTGCTTTTCATACAATCGCAGACTGGAGGAGACCTCTGGAGCTCTCTAGTTCAGTTGTAGGGTCAACTGTAGCAAGTTCATTCAGACTTTGCTAGGTTAGATTTTGACCATTTCTCTCCCTTAAAACCTCCAATTCAAATTTATAACAGAATTCCATAAATGGATCACTTATAGAGTGGGAGATAAGGAATAACTTGGAATAATGAAGTTCTTGTGCTAAAAACAGGCTCAGCTGGATGAGCATTTGTTATTCACAGAGTCACAGAATCGTAGGGGTTGGAAGGGACCTCCAGAGATCATCGAGTCCAACCCCCTGCCAAAGCAGGTTCCCTACAGCAGGTCGCACAGGTCGGCATCCAGGCAGGTCTTGAACATCTCCAGAGAAGGAGACTCCACGACCATTCCATAGGGATCAGGGACACTGAAGTGTACAGAGTGAATTAAAGTTGTATTCCATTGTCTGGTGGCATTATGGCCAAGTTTTTCATCTGTGAGTTGCAGATCTTCTCTCACTCCTTTGAGATGCTACACTTTCAGCCTTTGAGCTTTTTGGTATCCAGCAGTGGCTTGTAGTGCTGTAGATCCTGGCAGTGGTGTTGCAATGAGAAACTTCAGCACTGTGGTCCTGTGCTACACAGCTGGTTTGTGTTATACCAGACTATTGTTAAAGATTAGGAGAAGGAGGGGGAAAAGAAAGTGATACCCAGTAAAATCCATCTGTGCCCACAGTCAAGTGGAAACCAATGGAAGGACTTAAGGCTAAGTGACGTGGTGAGGACCCTACAGAATAACCCTGCCTTCTCTGAAGTCCTTCTCAAAAACATGCCCCCCTCTGAGCTGCTGGTGTCTCAGCAGATCAAGTATGTTTGAGAGATGTTGTCCCAGTTAGTCATATTCAGTCTTAGCTGTATGCTTATTAGCAGTCATTTTATGATCTTGACCTGTGTGTCTTTGGCAGGAGACATTTTGTGCTACTTTGGTTTATGATGTCCTAATTGAAGAGCAGATTTCAGGCTCGCTCTTAACTGTCTCAGTAGCCAGTGACTGATCTGGCAAATGGATCTTTACTCTTGTGTCACACTGACACCGCTGCAGCAAGTAAGGATGTTGAAATTTGGGTTATCTGTGTTGTCAAACTGAAGGGGAATTGGCGAGAGGACAGTAAAGATTGCAAAAGAGTGGAATCGCAAAGGATATGGAAGGAAATTCAATTTGCCTCAAAGGGTTGAAAGGAGTTTCTCTAGAAGTAATAAAACCAGGATCCCAGTGAAAGCTGTTTGGATGGCATCGGGATAGGCCTTACTCATGTTAGGCACCACCTTTCATTCTCCTGAATGTTACACACAAAGACACTTTATAAAGATTTTGATAAATCGTGTGTCCAACTAAAACTTCCTTAATAAACTACACAGGGACTCCTTTTTTTTTTTTTTTTATAAATTAAATAAAAATGGGGGGAAGAAGACAATGGCTGGGTTTCAGAGTGGAATTAAATTGGAAACGTCTGTAGTTTTTCCCAGGGTGAGCAAGTGATCGAAAATATTGAATTGTAATTACGATGCTCTCTGGGGACGTGCAGTGAGGACCTGTTTTGCAGGGTGAGATCTGCCAGGCTGATTTTTTTTCTTTTGCCCCCACTTTCCCTCTGGTTTTCTCGCTTGCTTAGGTACACTGGGAGCCGGTGAGACAGAAAAACAAATTCCATTAGTTCCTATCTGGTTGAACTTCCTCGAACCCCCACTATTTTTTTTTTTTTTTGCTTCTCAGAATTTCCTTCCTCCATCCAGCTGTGTTTCCTGATGAAGCCTTATCACTGGAGAAAATACTCCTGAGTGAGACTGAGGATTTGGGAATGAGTTACAGACAGTCCCAACTTGGTTGCTGAACAACATAATTCTGGCACTGGTTTCACTCTGGGGGCCGGGGGACTGGTTGTGATTTGCTGGCACATTTGTAAGAACTCCATTTGAGATGAGTACAAAACTGAATGTTTTGCATCCATCTCACTTCCATGTCTCAGGCCATTTGATGAGTAATCTGCTTCCTCCGAATTTCTGGAGCTTGAATGTAAACCTGCGTAAGTTCCCTCTGACAACCTGATCTGAGCAGCCCGAAAGTCTCGAGTTCGTGGTGATTTCTTCTGTGTTAGTCATTAGAAATGTAACTATCTGCCCTTGTTGCCTTCTTCTTTTTTTTTTCTTTTTTTTTTAAATCAGGAAATTATCTTCTGACACATTTTGCAGAACTTCCTCAACCGACTTAACGTTTCCCAGCACTTATCAGAAAACCTTGTTGGCTAATCTTCAGGGATGTAACTGAAAATCCATTAGAGCCAGGCCCTGTCACTGGCCCACTGGAGCTACGGGTAAATTGATGCAATTCCCTACAGCTGAACTTTCTGCAAAATGCCAGTCACGATGCTGATCTTGGTGGGGTTTAACAGTGTCTTATAGGCATGTGACAACTTTAGTTTCTTTTTACCTGATCTGAATGTGTATGTTTGGTGGCCCTGCTAGGCAGGGGGCTTGGAACTACGTGATCCTTGAGGTCCCTTCCAACCCGGGTGATTCTGTGATTCTGTGTGATTCTGTGTGAGTTTCTTACCTGTGACAAAAGGCTCTGATTTTGTGCTTTCAGGGAACAAAAACCTGCAGGAGAGGAAAATTAGTTAAAAATTAACTCCACCTTTTTACTGTTCTGCTTTGGAGACTGTAGCTAGCGTGAGAGATTTGGAACCGAGAAGCAGAACAGAAAGAGGACATCAAAAACCTGGAGAGAGTCCAAAAGGTTTTAGTAAAATGGGTGACAGGGTTAGAGGGCAAGTCCTAGAAGGAGAGAGTGGAGGAACTGGATGCGTTCATCTGAGAAGAGAGGCAGAAAAAGGTGACCTCTCTGCCTATAAATATCTGAGGGTCAGGGGGAGGGAGGAACAGAGGACGGGAAGGGATAGTAATCAGGGTAGGCAAAAGCCAAGAATGGTGATGGGGGTGAGAACCTTCAATTAGAAAAAGGAAGACACAACCTTACTCTTGAGCAGGCTTCCTCACAGTGATGTCAGCAGGGCAGTGGAAAAGTCCCCTAAGGGAAATCCCAGCTCCTCAGTAAGCGATGCCAAGAAAAAAAGATGAATTTAACACTTTTAGACCCATTGGAATGGGGAAAGATGTAAGTAAAACATCTCCCAACGAGTTATTCTTTGTGCAGCTCCAGTAATGAAGCTTGGTTTCCTGTAGTTGTGCCGTGCTTGGATTCTGTGGCGTAAAGGAGATGAGCTCATGCTGAAATCCCTCTCCATGTGCACGCTGATCTATTGGCCTTCTCTGTCCAGCTGCCCATCTGCATCAGATACTTGAGTGCTTTAGTATCTTTAGAAATAGCTTGAGTGCTTTAGTATCTTTGAAATAGCTGAGCTGCTGTTAGGTTGGATTAAAATGTTGCTTGAGAAACAAGAGCGTGTGATGTACGCAGATATCGGGGCAGAGAGACTGTGGAAGATTTGCTTCCTTAAGAAACTGCAGTAAAAATGTAATTGCTGTCGTTGGGTTCTGGAGGAAGATGGTAGGAAAATACTGAAATGGGCATTACTGGGCATCTTCTCCAGGCCCCCTTAGTTGTGCTGAGACACAGGTGCCCAAGCGTTCACTTGTTCCAAAGATGGTACATATTCCGTGAAGCCAAAGCATTCCTAGAGATGTTCACCTCTTTCTTTACTGGTCTAAGCAGAGAGCTAATAATGAGGTGCATGCTATTTATCCCCGAATTTATATTCTCAGTGTATCCTGCGGTGAAGCTGTCTGTGTTCTTCTGAGAATGGCTACTGCTCCATGCTTAATCTATCCAGTTCTTGTGAAGGCTACGTTGTATTCTTTCTTGGATTGTGGAACAAAGCTAGCAGTAGAGTGGCCCAGTCTGCACAACCCAATGGTGCCTTCACAGACTTGGAATCCCCAGGAGCCTGCTTAATTAGGAGAAGGTTGCAAGCCCCTAGCTCAGAGCTACGTGTGAGCAAGCCTTGCTGGTCCTACAGAGTTTCATGACAGAAGGAATTGTAAGTGCCAGCTTGCAGTAGCTTAGTTTTCTTGAATTCAGTAGGTGCCTTTGCTGTATTCTGCAGCAAAAACGCTTGGGAGTATCATTAGATTTGTGTGTTCACCTGTTTCTGTTTTTTTATCATTGCTGTTTCTGACTTTTTTAATGAAATATAAAAAGCCCTTGCTAATGGTAATTTTAATACTACTGTAATACTTCAGTTGCTTCTTTGGTCTTCCAGTTTTGTTCTACTGCATATTTATGCAGCATACTTACCAGCATCTCTAGCTGATTCTTAACAGCAAGAGATGAGGATTTCCTTTAAAAGCCAAACAAAAAAATGCAGCAAAATAGAATCATAGACTGTCCTGGGTTGAAAGGGGCCATAATGATCATCTAGTTTCAACCCTTCTGCTATGTGCAGGGTCACCAACCACCAGATCAGGCTGCCCAGAGCCACATCCAGCCTGGAAATAAAACAGATTCTCAAGGTAGTAAGCACAGGTTTGTATCATTAACATGCACTGGTTGTGTTTCAAACATGGGCAAACTCACAAGAACAGCGTGACAATACAGCTAAGGGGCTAAATGCAGGTGATGCAGATAGAGCATCTGACAACACGTAGTAGCTTGAAATGATACTTCTTGTACTAAGAGACATGGGTTTGTGGGGAAGTACTGGGAGTAGGTGGGTGGTTAGACTGGATGCTCTTGGAGGTTTCTTCCAACCTCTTGTGATTCTGTGATTCTAAGTGGGTTTAAAATATTATTCTAAGTTGATAACTTGTAATACTGTATAAGTCAGAATGAAGTTGAATTAGGCTCAAGGTGTTAACTGGGGCCATGTTGTTAATACTCCTCCATGCAGACAAGATTGCTCCAGGAGAACTGGTAAAAATGACTTTAGCCTGCGTGGTGTCCTCGTTGCCTATTCTATAAACACCTTGTTAATCAACTGAGGATAAATTAGTGCCATTGAGATATCAGCAGAGAGAGGGAGAGGAAAGAGACATCTCCCAGTCTGGAAGAAATGGTGCTTTTTCTTCTTTTCTTCTCTTTTCATTGGAGGAGAGCCTTGCTTCTAGCATTAGTTCCTTGGGGGGGTTGTTAGGAACTGAAACAAAACTGGGGGAGGCTCTTTTGATTTATCTTCTCTCCTTCCCTTTTGGTCACTTCGATAGGCATAAACAGCCGAGTTGGCTTTAATGTGTTACCATTAGAGACCATGCATTAGCTGGAATAAACCATCATGCCTCACAGTGAAAAATATCCCTTGATTGGCTAATTAATCAGTCAAAGGGGAATGACATGGCCCTCGGCTTGAGGGACTCTGCTGCACAGGTAAACAGGTCATTGATAAATGGTTTACCCGCAAATTCATATATCAAGAAAACTTAGTCATTTTTTAACTGCACTTTGTGTGAAAGCTGCACTGCATTTTTGGAGGTGTTTTTTTGCTGCCCTTGCTTTTTGCATTGTGGGTGTTTTTAGATTGTAAACGTTTTTAAGAAGAAAAGTCCAAACAGAGTGAAAATTGTAGTTCTTCTCTCTTGTGAATCACCTCTCTCCACCTCTTAAAAAAAATAATAACAATAATTAAGAAAATGAGATTCCTCAGACATTAAATGGATGCAGCTCACATCCATAATTGAGCCTAGAGAAATAACTGGGGAAATGCATGGAGAAGCCTTTGTTGGTGGCAGATTTCATATTGTCCGAACCAGGTTGGGTACGTCTGAAGCCATCTGGATGGAATATAACACCTTGTCCTGGAAAAATGGTCTTTTAGTGGATTTCTCCACTGTGAGTTGTACATTTGATGGTTTTTTTTTGTTTGTTTGTTTTAAAGGATGAATGTGGGAGAGGGGAGAGGAAGAACCCAGCTCTACATGAAGTAGCATACAAATGAGATCTGGAATCGCTCTTCTACATGGGGTGCACGAATAGGGTTGTATAAGGAACCATGAAATGCTGTTAGAAAAGGCACAGCTTCTTAACTGGGTGCACAAAAGAAATCCTTGCCATGCTGTTGCGCTTTGCCTTGGGTTTCTTGGTTTGCTTGGATGTTTGGTTGGTTTTTTTGAATCAACTTTGAGCAAGTAGCACACTAGTGCCTAAGAATGTGAGCACAGGTACTGGGGAATGAAGTCAACTTTATTTCCATCATGAGTAATCTCTTCCTTCCAAACAGCCATTGTGGGCCTGCGCTTTTATAGGATGACTTTGTTGTGTTTTTCTTTTTAAAAATATTTATCTGATCAAAGAGCTTTCTTTAACAAAATAACAATAAAATAAAAATTCCAGTGCCGTAGTTCAAAACAAGGAAAAGTACACTTTTTTGATCCTATCACAACAGGATTTGTGGATGGAAGTGTGAACTAAGCAGGTGGCTTCCTGTTGATTTGAAAGGCAGGTGGGCAAGTTCTTGACAGCGAGTTGATTTTGCAGGCTGCTGTCTGCCCTCCTTTCCTTGATGTCCTGGTGTGAGAGTATGTTGTGTGCTCTTTCCTTCTGCTGCCATAGCACAGAGCCAAGACAACGGGCCTTGGCACAAAGGAGCTTGTTTCTGAGTGATTGGGATTGGGATCCTATGGGAGTGTAGCAACAGAGCAAATGATAGGAAAATAGCAGTATGTATTCTCCATTGGAAAGCAGAAAAAAGAATTATATTATCATCCACAGACAGCATGCAGAAGGAATGGATTTTCATAACGTGGTCTTATTTTTTCTGACTTTAATTATAAACAGGTGTCTGACCTCTCAGTGAGGGTTTCTTCTGATTTTTGGGTTACAAAACCCATCATGGAGCTGCTGGGTTGGTTCAGATGGCATAACTGGATCAGAAGTTGGAGCAGAATAGATTATTCAACCTGAGAATGTATGTGAAATCAAGGAAATGAGCTTTTCCACTTCTAATCCAGTATTTTGACTTCTCTGATGAGCTTTTTTTGCTTTCCAATCTGGAAAAATATTTTCTTCTTCAGGGCAGCTTTGTGAGTGGAATTCCTCCTCTCTGACCTGCCTCAACTGCCTGATTAGTTTTAAAATGTTGTCAATTTGGGCTTATTTTAGTTTTGTCAAAATAATAGGGCAAGGTGAAGAAATCCCTTATCTGTGGTTTCTTTTCCCTATATTCTGACTTTGCAAGCTGTCATCAGTTCCAGTGTTTTCCTTTGAATTGTGTTGCTGCTGCCATATTGAAAGGCAGATATGACCAGCTGACTAGTATTGCTAATTAGGTTATCCACTAATGAATGCATATCTAGAAATTAAGAAAACAATGTGATGGAGAAGATGGTGCAGTGGGATAGTAAGTAACTTCCAACTTCTGTTTGCTTTATCATTAGCTTTAAAATGATGTCAATTACCAGCATCTTGCTGATGACTTGTTGTGTTGTTCCAAAATGCTTTTTGGGAAGAAAGTAGCATTTGGCACTAAGGATGAGTGCTGCCCAGCTTTGAATACTAAGTCATGTTACTGCTAAAAGGAATCATAGAATGGCTTGGGTTGGAAGGAACCCTTAAGATCACTCAGTTCCAACCCCCTGCTACAGGTAGGGACACCTCCCTCTAGACCAGGTTGCTCAAAGCCCCATCCAGCCTGGCCTGGAATGGTCGCAGGGAGGGGACATACAGAGGAGAAGCAAAGAAGCAAGGGTCAAGCAGCTGAAGTAAGCTGCAGAATAAAGATTGAGAGGAGCTCAAGCAAACCTGAGTTTTGCTCAGCTGGTTGAGTACTCAAATGATTGACTACCGTACTGTACAGATTCCAATGTTTCTTGGCACATAACTTTGTCTGAACTCTTCCTTACACTGGATTAAGTGATGTGACATCTGTCTTTTGTGTGTGGTTTGTTCTTCCTCTCTGTGAGGGAAATGGCTTATACATCCAAGCATTTTGATTTGGTGGACTCTTAAGTAATATGAACCCGGTGGGGAGTAGTGAAGACAAGATGAAGTGTGCTCTGGCTTTGGAGCAGAAAATGTTGCTGGTTATGGTAATAAGCTCCTGTGGAATTTTGTTGCACAGTCCGTGAGGGACCTCCAGAAAGTTCTGCACAGATGAGTGTAAACCTTCTGGTAGGAAATCCTTGTGTGTAGAATCACAGAATGGCCAGAGTTGGAAGGGACCTCAAGGATCATGAAGCCCCAACCTCCTGCCACAGGCAGGGCCACCAACCTCCGCATTTAATACCAGCCCAGGCTGCCCAGGGCCCCATCCAGCCTGCATCAAGACTCATGAAGTCCGTTTTGTGACCATCTGTCACTTAACTCAGCTGAAGGTAAGCGTGATACTTAGTTGGATGTCCCTTACACTGAGCTCTGAGCTCCTGTGTAATGGACGAGGCCAGTTATGATTAGACCCCACAGATGATAGAGAGTCCAGCGCATGGGAAGTACATCTGTCTCTGAGGTGCTTATTTCTGAGGTGATTATTTCTGTTTTGCTCTCTTCTTAAGTCATCTCTTTTCTCATCATGATGATTTCCTTCGAATCCTGGAACGTGTTGACAGCGGAATCGAACTCAGGCTAACTGGATCCTGTGTCACCTGTGTGAAGGGAAGATCAAAAATCCTGTCTGCCCTAAAATCCTATTTTCCAGAGTGTTGAAGAATTTAAATGTCACTTAGTTCTTCAGTACTTGAAAGAAAATTATTTATTCTCAGTAGTTTTTACAAAGAAATTTCTGTAAGCCAGGAAGAAGAAAAAGCTCCTCTTGCACATTGGCTTAGTCAGAGGCTAATGCTAATTAGGAAATGCTTTCCAGTTTGCGAAAATAAGATCATTTTCTTTGGGGAAAAAAAAAAAAGTTTATGTTCATTTAAAATAGGCAACTTTCATATTTTACAGCAAATATTTTCAAGTAGAAATAAGAATTAGTAGGAACGTTGTTTTCATTTTCAGATTTCTTGGAGGTGCTGCATTTTTAGAATTATTACTATTAATAAGACCAATATATCCCCTAATGGAGGAAAAACAGCTGATGTGAAAAAAGTCATCTAATTCTAGGAATGTGTTATTCCAGGTAATCCTTTGTGTATACGTATTTGTTTGATGTCTCACTAATCTGAATGGAATCACTTAGGTTGGAAAAGACCTTCAAGATGAAAATCCAGCCATCAGACTGACCTACCAAGTCCCATCACTAAACCATGTCTCCTGGTCCACACATCTCTTTGATACCTCCAAGGATGAGAACTCCACCACTTCTTTGCACAACCAAAGAAGCCAACACCCTCCTTGCTGCAGCATTTCTTCTGGTGGTTGTAGGGAACAATGAGATTTCCCCTAAGCCTCCTTTTTCCAACTAAATAACTCCAGTGCTCTCAGTTGCTCTTCATACATCTTGTTTTCTGGTCCCTTCACCACCTTTGTTGCACACAAGCAACCCAGCTTCCTCCTTGCAGTAAGTAACCCAAAACTGAACACAGCATTCAAGCTGTGGTCTCACCAGTGCCCTGTGCAGTGTTTCATGTATTTCTTATGTTTAATGTGTAGTAAATCAGGAGCTATTAAGTCTGTATGCCACTGGCTGCTTGTCGTGGTCAAATGAAAGCTATTTCCTCCAACAATCTTTGGATTGTCTGAGGGCTTCAAATCTTTGTGACTCAGCTTGTCCCAGAATTGGGTCCTTGATCAGTAAACAACACATTTAGTCCAGTGGGTTACAGAGCTTTCTAAGTACTTTCCTTTTCTGTGTTATCAGTCTTTGCAGTAATGGCATCGGTTCAAAATTCAGATTGTTCCGTGAAGACCACCGTAATAGTTTGCTTATATAAACCTTGTGGTGCTGCTCAGCTTGTATCTGGGGCAGTGATATAATGAAACACGTGAATGTCAGGTTATGCAGTTCTCAAGTTTGCTTCTGTCTAAAAATGTTTCTCCTGAGCTGAAGAATGAATGTTCTGTGGGGAGTGATACAGCATTGGCCAAAGTGACCTAATTTCAGCCACTTACTATCTGTGACTGTGCTAATGCTGGGAGCTTAGGCATTCATTTACATTTCATCTTAAAAGCAGGGAGAATGCTCGGCCAAACTTCAAGGTGATGAGAGAAAATTGTGTAATCCTATACGTCAGCAGGCAAGTGGAAAAGGAAGCTTTTTGTTGTGACTTGCACACTAACAAGTTGGAAGGCAGGTTGTCCCCATTTTAACTTATGCTTCGTTAAGCCTTCTATTAATCTCTGTTTCTAAACGCCTCTCTCCTAGACCCTTGGCATTTTCATGCCAAGATGGATTTAAGCATGTGATTTGTCTATAGAGGACATCACCCTGCAGTGGATCCCAGGAATGTGATTCAGGTGAGGCACAGTGAGCTTGCAGTCAGGGCTCTTTGCTTTGCTTCCACCCACATGCTGTGCAGCCTTGGGTCAAGTCACTTCTCTGCATCCCTGTTGCACAATCCCTAAATCTGGGGATGATTCATGTATGCCATGTAGGTGGTATTAGTCTAATTCATGTTAAGCATGCACTTCTTCATGAAGTGCATTGGAATATTTAGATGATAAGTAAGAATGTTGAAGTGCAGAGCATATCACACACGTTCATTTTCTGCTGGTGGCTATTGCTGGAGAACCAGTAGAGCCTTTTGAAGTGTAGTGTATGTGCTTGCCTGTTTACCTTTTGAACTTTACAGCCACAGTGCCTAGTGAAGCTGTGTTGTGGTTTTAGGACATCGTTACTTAATTAAACTTCGAGAGATTCCTGAAGCGTGACTGTCTCCAGCTTTTCTGAAATCCCTGCAAAAGCAAGGCTGCTTACATAAAACCAGGATGGGAGGGAGAAGTGCTCCAGAGCACCACATTATGTACACATCTGAGGGTGAGGGTATGTAACCCTGCAGGTCTGTGCATCTTGGAAAGCTGAGGTCAAGCAAGAAGTGAAGAGGTATCTACCTGCAGGAGTGTTTGTATAAATGGTTGCTTCTGGTAAAGTGAAGTAGCAGCCCTTGTTTTGACAGCTAGTACTTAATGTATCACTTGGGCTGCTGATTCTCTGACATCCATTCATTACAGCAGACCTCCTCTGACCAGTGCTTACCAACCAAAGCACCGCAGAGATTTTTTTCCTCCTTTTTAATAAGCCTAGTGTTTCTCAGTTACCAAATGGCAAAGGAATGCTGTGTGTAGCAACTGCGATGGATCGCATCCAAAGGCAGAAAATATGGCCTGTTCCTTTTTCCTCCATTGTCGTAGGGAAATGGGTGTCTCCAAGAGACGCCCATCAGTATAGCCCTTGCTCTTCAGCAACAAAAGTCTGGGTGTTCTGATTTTTAACACTTGCTACTAGAAAACAGAGGTTTGTCACTCCTGGCAACTGACTTTACAAAAACACTGATAACAATAAAGGGCTTCGTGCCCAGTCCTGGTTTGTGCTTGCTTTCTGGGAATCTTCCAGTCTAGTGGTGATGCTGTCCCCTCGCTTTTATCCGCAGAGCTGTCTCTGGATGCAGAACTCACTGCATGGTTTATAGAGTCCCAAATGTCTTTTGTACCTCAAGAGTGTGGCACCTCCACTCATTTGGTAATATTTAAAGCATACAACACAGAAGCCTTGCAGGTCTGTTGCAAATATTGTTCAAATCACAGTCTAGAATTACAGTTTGATTTTGAACCTTCATTCTTTCTTGTATTAGAACTGAATGCTCTTCACCCAAGGACAGAAGGGCTTAGGTATATCTATGGGGCTGTAAGATCTTTCTGTTCCTAGACATGTTTCCTTCTGCAGAGTCAGCTGAAGAAGAATTGCATACGTGTACCTTATCCATTCTAGTACACAACATGGCACTTTGGCTTATAGCCTGTCAGCAGGGTGGCTTTGCATTGGAATGACTAATTTACAGGTAGATGCTCTATGCTGATTTTGCTGTATGGTGATGACAGTAACCTTCAGCAAAGTGGTGTGCAGACAGCTGGATCTGCTGACATCTTCAGCTGCTGCAGCAAGATTCACCAGGGTTCACCTGCCAGAGCTCTTGGACAAGCACTGAGCCAGGCCACTGTGGGACAAAGTCTGGAAAGATACAGGTGATATTCCTGAAAGAAAGAGAGGGGGAAGGATGGCTAAAGGAATGGGAACTGGCAGCATTCTGGGGGAGACTGCAGGGTTGGAAGCGAGGAAAATGCGTTTGGAGCTAATGTCAGGTAACAGAATATTAGAACTCTGCCATAGCATCTCAGAAGTACTTTTTGTACTTAGGTTTCCAGGAAGTTTTCCTTTCTATGGTTCAGAATTTTGAACTGTAAGCTGCAAAACTGTTTTGTCCTAATCAGTATCCAGTTCCTCTGGAACCTGTATTGTCATTCTGGTAGGAGAATTCTGTCTTCCTGGGTCTGAAGTCCTTGAAAGAAAACACGACGTTGCTCTCAAGGGAGAGCTGTGGTGTTTAATACCACTTCAGGGTCCTGACACACAATCATCTTCAGGTTGTCATTTGAGAGGTACCCACTTAGCTTTCTTGTTTTGTCCTTCAAGTTATCTTGTTGCTGTGGAGATTTGCAGATAATGATGGAGTCAAGACTGTGTTCTCCAGTTGTTTCAGAGTTAAGCTGGAGGCCTGAAGAGGAGGGAGATTAATCCTAGCTGAGAGGTTAAACTTAGTGATGCAACGTCTAAGAATCAGAAGAGCACAGCACCAGTGAAGGGCCATTTAACTCACTTAAGGTATGACCTGTGCATTTGAGGGTCACCTCTCTCCATTGAATATGATGATTTTGGCCTCCAGATTTAAAGCCTCCACTAAATATAAATATTTGGAATGGATTGTGCTTTGGGTACAGCTCTTGATTTATGTATTGCAAATACATAAACGATAGGTGCTATTTTCATTTCTATATGGAGCCTTAGGTAATGAGTTACGTTTGTGTCGGGCTCTGTCTTACAGGTTTGGTACTGTGAAAATGAATCAGTACACAAAGTGTGCATAGGACTTCAAGGAGCCTTGGGAGGGACCCCAGGAGCACAAATTATTGTGTAAATGAATGTCATTTCTTAACATTATTATACATAGATGATTCTTCTCTCTCCCTCTTTGTGAATAACTTTCCTAAATCAACCTTTACAAGTAAAAATCCATTTCTGTAGGAGATCCAAGCAGGAAGCCTTGTTAAAGCAGTAGCTTTTTATGCCCAGTAATTTATAGGCACCTTTTCCCACTGTGTGTGTGTCTCAGAATTGGTACCCAGTTGTTATTTAGGAGGGCATATTATTCACTTTTCTCCAGCTTTTGGGAAAGCAGGGCATGCTACTCATTTGAAAATCATACTGGCTCCTTTATCACTGCCAGTCTCCATCAGCAACACTACATTCCCTGCTTGACACGAAGGAGGTTTGCCCTGAATAAATGTAGTAGATAAATGGTCTTTCTGTTCCTCTGAAGAATTTGGGCCACTTCTCAAAGTTGGTGCCAGAAGTACAGTAGCAGAGTGGCATGGTTAAAGTTAATTGCAGTCAGATTTTAGTTAAAAGTCTAACCAGCTTGTCAGCTTTGAATTTATATTTTCACAGTTCACTAGGGAGTGATAATGGGGAGGCTTTGATGTAGCTTGCTGTGTTTTGCTTTGTACTAAATGCTCCCAAGTTTAGTAAATAAACTTTTTTATTGAGCAGGGGGGCTGTGAATGACCTCTCCGAGCTGTCCATAAGAAACACAGCATTCTCTCATCCAGGAGCAGCAGGGTGGCGTGGCTGCACGGCTGGCGAGTTGACCAAGGTTTGCATGGAGCACCAAGGCTGAGCTCTCTAAGAAACAGCTCATCAGAGACTTGTTAATTAGGTGTTACTAGAAACTTGCTGAAACAGTGAAGCTGTGAAGCATGGAGCAGTGCCTGTTAACTCTTTAATATCCCTCTAATGTATTTGTTGATTTTGAGCAGTGAAGGAATGCAGTTCTAATTACAGAACCATAGAATGGTTTGGTTTGGAAGGGACCCTTAAGATCACCCACTTCCAGTTCCCTGCTATAGCAGGGATACCTACCTCTACACCAGGTTGTTCAATATCCCAAGTTGGATTTTCCTTTGTCTATGTGGATGAACCAAGGCTGTCCTTAGCAGCAACAGAGTGGTCCAGAGCCCTTATCTCTGGACTGTGGCTTCAAAACAAATAAAACTTCATTTAAAGTAACTCTTTTGAAACATGGTGGTTCTTGTTTTAATTAGAATCAAAATATTTTCCCCCTGTTATGTTTGGAAATTGCTGGTGATGTAGGTTTGTGATGTTCAGAGCTGTGTATTCTACCCCTACCTTATAACCAGCAAGAAAGTATGCAGGCTCCTCAGTCATCTTTCAAAGTGCACAAGCACAAAGCCATGCTGTTCCATGTACTGTTTAAAAGCAGTAATAACATTTGTTGTATTTTATTACAGTACTGTTGGTTAACCTTCTGTTGAAGAGAGTGTTATGTTTCATACCTCCCAGGCACCTGTTCTCTGGTTGGAAGGCAAATCCAACTCAGGATGTTGAGCAACCTGGTGTAGTGGGAGGTGTCCCTGCCTGTAGCAGGGGGGTGGAACTGGATGATCTTAAGGATCCCTTCTAACCCAAACCATTCTATGGTTCTATGGTATGTTATGGTCTATGATCAATTTCCAAGTGTTGAAGAACTTCCCCTAGCTCTTATTAAAACAATTTCTTAACCTTTTTAAAACATCTCAATAGAGCTTTAACTTTTATTTCTCTTTAAGTAAAGAGCAATAATTTATTCATTAACTTCTGTTTTTTTTTCTGGTGATGTGCATGCCAACTACTGAGCTGTTTAAAAAGGTGTCAGTGATTCCCTTGCAGTCGTAACCAGTTGCATTTTCCTGGACGAATAGATTTCAGCCCCAGAATCTTACTGCAGTAAGACCTTGTTTCTCTCACAAACTCCCTTCCAGCAGCCATGAGTTTCTCAGACACTGTAGAAATTAGCTGTCATGAAAAACTGTTAGTGGAAGTCATCCCTAAGGTATGTAGGTTGCTCCAAAAGTAATGCCTCCTACTTATTTCCATGAAAACTACGACAGGTACAAAAAGAATAACAACACTGTTTGACAGAGTAAATTCTCAGTTGCAGAACATTGTTTTTCACCATCATTAGCTTTACATTTTTGCCAGCAATGAACAAGAACCTACACACCACGCTCATAAAAATCTGCACCAGCAGAAGTGACCCACTGTTTCACAGCTGCTGTGACGGCATCGTTGCTAGGAACATGTTGTCCATGCAGTTCGTCTTTCATTGGCCTGAACTGATAGAAGTCAGAATGTACCAAATCCAGACTGTATGGTGGGTATAATCCAAACAAGAAGGGAGCCTATGATCAAGAGGGGAGTCAACTCTTTGAAAGGGTAGGTAACAGCAGGACAAGGAAGGAAAAATGGTTTTAAGTTGAAGGAGGGAAGGTTATGGTTGGATGTCAGGGGAAGTTCTTTACCGTGAGAGTGGTGAGGTGCTGGAACAGCTGCCCAGAGAGGCTGTGGATGCCCCGTCCATCCCTGGAGGTGTTCAAGGCCAGGTTGGATGGGGCCCTGGGCAGCCTGGGCTGCTATGGAATGTGGAGGTTGGTGGCCCTGCATGTGGTAGGGAATTGGGGCTTCATGATCCTTGAGGTCTCTTCCAACCCGGGCCATTCTGTGCTTTTGTAATAGAATGTTACAGGTTTCTGAACTGGTATGGGGCCTGGCATTACTGTATTGCAGGAGAAAGGCTGTCTTTGGCATGATTCTGCCTGACATTGGAATTTCCAGCCTTTCTTGGTCTGTGTAAAGATGTAACAGTCAGAGTTGATGGTTTGTCCCTGTTCCAGGAAATCACCCCTTTCTGATCCCAAAACACAGTGCAGATCACTTTACCTGCTGAGGTCTTCATCTTGAACATCTTCTTCAAATGGAAATTCACGTCACCACTTTGTGGACTGCCATTTTGACTCTGGCTGTTATTACTGACCCTGTGTCTTGTCAACAGTAAGAGTTCAGCGAGTATTGATGAACATCACTGAGTCCAGTTTTTTTCACATAGAGGAATTAATTGACACACCTTTGCTTCATTCACATTCCCATGCCATGTCATTTTGTCAGACTGCCCCTCTGCTGCCATCTGTCTCTCAGCAACAACATGAAATGGGATACTGGTGGAAAGGTTCAACCTCTCCTGCCATCCCACCAGCATCCACCTCTTGTGTCCTAGGCCAGCATCAGAGAATAGGAGGCATTACTTTCAGAGCAGTCCTTGTATTTTAAGCGGATCCTAAGGAAAGCTAAGGAGTATCAAACTAGTGACCTGGAGCTCTCTGGTCAGGTTTAATATTAGGAAAAACATCTCTAAAGTAGTGGTAATACATCGGCACAGCTACCAGGGAGTTGGTGGGGTCACCATCCCTGGAGGTGTTCCAGAACCGTGGGGATCTGGCATTGACTATCAGTGGGTATGGTGGGGGTGTCTTGGGCTTGGGGATCTTGGGGGTCTTTCCCCCTAGTTCTGTGATTAGTAGACTTCCAGTCTCCTGGATATCAGTTTCCTGAGCTGTTCTTTCCTCTGCACGTGTGTTTGTAAAGCGAGCTTTGTGGATATAAACTGCTGCCTGCGTACCTAAGCTTACACAAGTGCAGATCACCACAGCCAGGATCAGCTAACAGGAATGTGGTCTAGTCTTGCTCTGGCTAACCCAGTCAAAATGGCAATGTGTACTGCCAAGACTGTTGGAGCTTTCAGTTGCTCTGAGGAGTTTGACAAGGAACTCCAGGCAGCAAACAGAGTGGGACATGGCTTTCTGTTCTGCAAGCTCTGCAGAATTGATTTCAGCACCTGTCTGCGTGGTTCAGTGGTAATGTCAATGTCCAGAGGCAGAGCTGGCTTTATTTGAAAGAAACGTTGGGTTTCGTCCATTCTGAACTGGAAATGGTAAAATTTTAAAATGTCATTGTTTTCAGAAGAGTCTTGAAAGGGCATTCTACGAAAAGAATCCATTCATAAAGCAAACAATCTGAAATACTTGCTTACACAAACAATTGTAAGCTGTAACACACATATGGTGACTTCTTAAATCCTGGTGCGGTCTACATTGTTTATATTGATGTTTAACAGAACACACAGCTTTTGTGTTTTAAATAGGTTGCCAGCCAAATACCATACTTGCATGAAGTTGAGATGTAAGGGACGTGGTTTAGTGGGGAAACATTGGTGGTAGGTGGGCGGTTGGACTGGATGATCTTGGAGGTCTTTTCCTTGGTGATTCTGTGGTTCCGTGCTGTTGCAGATGGAGTTGGGCTGGCTGCACGTTGGCTGTGCCCATACCGTGTGTGGTTGGAGTGGATTGACGTGTGTCTCCTAGAGACCTTCACATAATGGCTTCTGCAGTTCTGAGTTCAGTGCTGTTCTCAGTCTAGAATGTATTATACTGAACCTAGTCTTAGTTCAAGCACTGAAAAAGGAGTAAGTGCTGAATCTGAAAATGATCATGAAATTGACTCCCTTCAATTCTGCAATAAGATTATTTAAACAATTGTAATTGTTATTTACATAATTATACACTGTTCAATTCTCTGGAAATAGCACTCAGTGAACAACTATTCAGTACTTTGTTTTCATTGAGGGTGTGACCTAGGTCTTTGTTTACTACATTCAATTCAAGCTCTACTCAGAAGAGCTAATTATGAATATTCTTGCTGGATTTCTAAATTGTTTGCTGCAGTGTATCTGAATTCTTTCCTTTTCGGCATTTCCTCTGCAGTCTGGGGAAGAAATGAAGTACTTGTAGAAGACAGTTTGTTGTATCCTGAAGATGCAGGATGATCTATAATCTAATAGAGTCCAAGCAAAGAGAATTTCCTTCTTGCTTGTCCCAGTCCCCATGATGTTGCTGTGAAAAGGAGAGGATACAATCCTAACCTTTTGTTGAGCAGTTAAGCTCAAAAAGCATATTTATTAGTAGTAAACTCGAGAAGCCAGGCTACTTCCTTGGTCAGTGGTCTCCAGTTGTCCATGTTGTTGAACTGGAAGCATGGGCTGTAAATTGCCTTGGCCTGTTTTAGGAAATCAGCCTGTGTCAAAATTTGGGCATGCTGTTTTGTATAATGCAGTGCAGATGTCTGCTGATTCTAGGTTTGCAATTTGAGACGCCTGGAACCTCAGCTGTTTTGTTTCCCTGTTGCTTCACATCAGTGTTGCACGTGTTCACACTACTACTGATGTTGAGAAAAACACTGAGTGTTATTCAGATTTAAGGTTTTTGACAGGTGCTTATTAAAAAAAAAACAAAAACCAAAATCCACCAGAAGCAGTAGAATGATGAAATCATCTGAGGTGGAAGGGGCCTTCATAGATGATCTGGTCCCACTCCTGCACTGAACAGGGACACACACAGCTCCATCAATGTTCAGAGCACATCAAGCCTGGCCTTGGCTGTCTGCAGGGATGGGGCAACCCGTGCCAGTGCCTCACCACCCTTAGTGTAAAAACTATTTCCCTATATCCAGTCTAAATCTCCTCTCTTCTTGTTTGGAACTATTTTCCCTTGTCCTGTCATAGCAGACCCTGCTGAAGAGTCTTATCTCCTTCCTTCTTGTAGTGCCCTGTTAGATATCTGAAAGGCTCCTCTCAGGTCTCTCTGGAGCCTCCTCCAGGCAGTGAAGGGCTTGGCTTAATCCCTGTGTGCTCTGTGGCCAAGGCCAAGCTAGGATTGAAAGTCTGAAGTCAGTATTCAGGTAGTTTAAGCAGAAAACTCTTGTGGCTTTGTGCGTTTTGTACCGGATGCAATGGGGTCCTGTAGTGCTCTGTCTCCTTCAGTGCAACCCTCTGATTCATCCCTGAACAAGTCTGCCCTGCTCACTGCATGAAGGGAGGTCCTGTTCAGAACAACACAAAGTTATGTGGTTAAAATTGTATCAGTCTGCAAAAGCACTGGGGTGCTGAAAGAGTTAGGTGCCTAAATACCCTGGTTCACACACCTGCATCCCAAAGGTTTCAGTGTTTTCACTCCTAGTCTTGGCAGGTATAACTGAAGTATTGCCCAAGGAGGCTGTGGATGCCCCATCCCTGCAGGCATTCAAGGCCAGGCTGGATGTGGCTCTGGGCAGCCTGGGCTGCTGGTTGGCAACCCTGCACACAGCAGGGGGTTGGAACTGGATGAGCACTGTGGTCCTTTGCAACCCAGGCCATTCTATGATTGTGTAATTCTAAGTGTTTTTGATTAGCCCAGCTAATTGTTCGATGGGTCTACTTACAGTTATTTTTTTTTCATCTTTCCATGTAGTCTCTGAGTAAAGAAACATGCATTTTTGCAGGTGATGCTATTCATTGCTGCTCAATAGAAGTGGTGTTGTGCTAGAGAGGGAAACACGCTGGTCAAATCACCTTTTCCTTAGAGAGCTATTTCACATCTACCAGGTCTGTCTGCAAAAAAAAACAGGCAAATTTGACTGCTTTTTTCTATTCAACTTCATTTTTGATGCAGTGACACTTCTGCCTTTTTTGGGTTGCAGTTTCTTGTCTAAGTGCAGGCAGCTCACTCGCAATGGGAGATGATATAAATACCTGGGTAGGAACTCATCCTCTGAAGTTACTCCATTAATCCATGCCATCAGGGATGTGTCTTATCTGTGTCACATGGTGAACGGCGCAGGTGAGAAAATGGAGCATGAAAGCTTTCCATTCAAAGCGTGTTTTCTGTAAAAACACTGATTGATATTCTTAGACACCTTTGGCTATCTAACTCTGTGATGTCCCTGTGTACAACATGCACGTGCCTGGTGCTCGCCAGCTGCCATGTCAGTGCCTGGATGTGCCTAGAAGTGATTACAAACACACAGTCTGCTTCTTGCTAGCATGGTTTATTAATTAGATCTAATTTGCCGCACTCATTGGGAATTCCCTGTGAACACTTCAAAGCATTCACTGCAGATTTTTCCTTGCTAGCATGTGATTCCTGGTGTGTTTGTTACTGTCATGTGGCTGGAAGACTTCTTGCATCTGCAAAGTGCCTCATTTGTGATGAATAAAGCAGCGCAGACACGGGAGCCTTTAGACACTGATAGCTGGCTAAGAACTGTGTTAATTGCCATGTTATACTGGGGAGAGCAGTGCTTCTCGAGCATAGAATCAAAGGACCTTCACCCCCCTGGGAGAAACATCCTGCAGACTTCTGAGAGAGGTGCTGAAGTAGTTTATATTGGAGTAAGCAAAACCACGTTCTCTTACAAAACCCTCACTTTACTGTTTCAGTTAGCTTTTTAATTAGGCACTGACTGCTGTGGGGAATAGGTTCTTGCCTACGTCTGCCTGCATGTAAGGACTCGTCCCCATCAGCTGAGTGGGAACAGGTAGTAATGGGGTTTTGCAATCATCCCATGGCCCCTTCTGGCATCTTGTAAGCCAGCATGCTCACGTCTTGGTTACAAAAGGAGGTGGAAGTCAAGCTGTTCCTTCTGTTTTATGAAAGGAGCATTTAGAAGATGTAAAAAAGAATATTACACAAGAGGCAAGGCTGGTTGGGAAGGCAACAGCTTGCTTGGAACATTTGAGTTACAGATAGAATGCAGGTCTGCATTTGTACAGGGGTGATTGTCTCTTGGTAACTCCAGTTTACGTGCTAGCACCAAACATTTGTGACAAAAGCTTTGCTCCAGTTTCTTACCTTCCCTGGAAGCCAGATGTTACAATAGTTTCTGGCTTTTGCATTTAATACGAAACGCTTCACATTTGTCATGTAGCAACAGCATAGAGTTTAGACCTCTCTGAAACATCTTAAAATCACGCAGAATAACACTGCCCAGGGTTGGAAGGGACCTCAAGGATTATGAAGCCCCAGCCCCCTGCCACATGCAGAGCCACCAACCTCACATGTAATACCAGCCCAGGCTGCCCAGGGCCCCATCCAACCTGGCCTTGAACACCTCCAGGGATGGATGGGGCATCCACAGCCTCTCTGGGCAGCTGTTCCAGCTCCTCACCACTCATAACAAGGAACTTAAAAAGTCTCCATGCATGTGCATGCAAAAAAAAAAACCTTAGGTTTTGTTACTGTGGAGGGTTTTAAGAGTAATAGAGAGAAGTGTGTTTAGTTTAAAATCTTTGTTCCAGGGTGCAACAACATCAGTATTATGTCAATGATTTTGTATTACAAAATGCTACTGCATCACCTTGAGTTTCTGCAACATACCGTGTATTCCATGTTCAGTATTTATGGTATTTCTCACTGTTTTGGGATGGATGAGGGATAGAAAAGGGAAGCTCTGTGTTTCTTGGAGAGCCATTCAAGTTAATCCTGGAGAGCTAGAAGCTGCTCGAGTCTTCTTCCCTTCAGAGCGCTTCAGATGCGTGTTATCACACATTAACTTATCTTGATTAATTCTGCAAAAGATATGGAGCAGTTCCCTCGAGTTCTTGTGAAAATGAGAGGGACGCACTATCTCACCATCATCCTCTCTTGGCGTCAGAGTGTCTGTCTACTGGCATTACTTTGAGCCAAGGGAAATTGCTTGACATCACTTAAGTTTCTGACTATCTAGACAAGGGGAGTTTGGCACTGCGAGGGTGTGTTCTGAAGCCAGGTTTATCCATCGGATGGTATAGATCATGTTGACACACATGCCTCACTGCTTGTACTAAATCCTCAAGGCAGACTTCCCCAGGTGAAGTAGCAGCCATTTCAAGGCAGTGCTGACCGAGTTCAGCATTTTCTCTTTCCCTCTTCTTGAAATTTGTGATTGTGATAAGGGAAGAGACCTGAATGGTTCTCAGAGATGCACAGACTCATACAGCTTCAAACCAATTTGGGTGCACTGGTATCCTATGCATGCAGTGGGTAACAATTTAGGTAAAGGTTATCTCTTGTAAGGTAGAGGTTATTAAAATGTGTGGCTTTTGGCTCTTTTTATCTGATGGGTGCTTGTTAATAGCCTAGTTTCTGCTAGGGAAACTTTCCTCTGAGTTGAGCTTGTCAAAAGATCTTTTTCAGATGCTTTAGACTTCCACTTTGATCAAAAAACAAGTTGCCAATCAGCTTATTGAAATCTGCAAAAGGCCTTATACTGCCTTTCCAAAGGAGGAAGAAAGTATTTTCCCAAGTTCATTCAGAGTTGTGTTTCTTCTGACGCCAGCTCAAAGCTGGTGTCACAGGCTGGATGTGGCTCTGGGCAGCCTGATCTGGTGATTGGTGACCCTGCACATAGTAGGGGGCTTAAAACTAGATGATCATTGTGATTCTTTTCAACCCAGGCCGTTCTATGGTTCTGTGAAGCCCGACTTTGCAAACGCGCTGCCCTAGAATGACTGTCGCCTGGCTGCTTTTTACTTCTTTCTGCTTTTCATTTTTGCTGTTTGCTGACAGGGCTATCGTGGCAGTGTCAAGAAGGCCTCCCTTAACCAAAACAGCAGCAGTGAACAATATCCAGTCTCTGATCAGTGTTTTCCTCCCGAGACTTAGAGAGGTTTATTTTGCCATTCTTGAGAGGTGGTTGCTTTTACAGTCAGCCCTGCCTTTGATATTTCAGCAAAGTAAAGCTTCTAAATTTGGCCTGGCTGTGTTTTCTTTTTGAGGATTTGCTGGACAAGTGTTTCAGCTCTTCCTTTCCTGTTCTGTCTGATATCTAGGGATAAACACACCCGGACACATGCACTCACATACAGCTTTATCCAGAGCACTGTGCATAATGCTGTCATCTATTTTCGTAAAATAATTGTCTCCTTCCAGATTGGTTTTGAAGAAATATTTGACATTTTTGCTGCCATTAGCCATAGTTCTTGTCTCACTCAGCAATCATTTCCAATTCTGAACTTGCGTGTCTATGGCTAAGAGTCTGCACGTGAAATGCCTTGTTTTATGTCTCGTGAAGTTTTTAACATCTGATTATAGGGACGTGTTTCTCCTCTTAGCATCCCCTTGCTCTTTTCTTGCCATAAACTAAAACAGTGAAGTTACCTAGAACTAAAAAAAAATCTATCCAGGTTTTGCTTTCTGGCAAACATTTCAACAAAACAATTAATTTGATTTTATGTACAGGTTTTTCTGTACTTTTATGTTGTAACAGAAGATTAGGGCCCTTGGTGGTGTGGTCTAGTGAGTAGCAACCTCGTTCATGGCAGGGCCTTGGAGCTGCATGGTAGAATCATAGAATGTCCAAGCCTGGAAAAGACCTCCAAGGTTATCCAGTCCAACTCTCCACCTCCCACCAATATTTCCCACTAAACCCTTTCCCTTAGTACAACATCTAAGCTTTCCTTGAACACTTCCAGGGATGGTCACCCCATTGTCAGCCCATTGCAGTGCATTTCCACTCTTTCAGAGAAGAAATTTGTCCCAATACCCAGCTGAACCTCTCCTGACACAACTTGGGGCCATTCCCTCTAAGCTGTTTAAGTCCCTTCCAAGCCAAGTCATGCTACGATTCTGTAGTTGGAGCAAGTAAGTTTTTTTCATTGTAGTAGAATTTAAAGGGAAATTACAGAAACCAAAGGGTGACTCGGAGAAATATACCAATATCTTCTTTGAAAACTTTTCCTATCACTAATAAATCATGTAAAAAATCTGGACTGTTCTTTTAAACTTTGCCAGAAATACCTGATCGTAGAAGAAATCAGTAGCAGATTACAGTCTAGAAGTCGGGCATCTTGAACTTCCCAAGAGCTTTCCTGCAGGGTGCCTTTGTGTCACCCACACGGAGCAGTAAAACTATGGCAATAAATGTCAAAAACACACCGTCCATAACTGCTTATGGAGCTGTGATCATGGTGGTGCTGCCCACCCACCAGGGTGTAGTTTGAAGAGAAATGAACAGGAGGATTTGAGAAGCACAAGTGTATCTTCAACAAGATTAGGAAAAACAACCCAAAAGCAAACAAGAAAACACCTTGAAGTCTGTAAAATCCCTTTTGCTGGACCGACGCACTGCTGTGCTCTCGAGTCCATCTCACTTTTGGATGGCAATGTTTTACCAAGGCGTAGCACCACTTTTGTGCTGGGTGGAGATTGAGGCACCCATACATGAAATCATCTGTGGGCAGGCGATGGAAAGATAGGAGATAAGCTGAGATCCTTGGAGTCTGTTTAGTCTTTAGCTCTGCGCACTTAAGAAACCAGGCTGCAGTGACAGAAGCAACATAAAGAGAAGGAAAGAGCAGTAAAGAGAGAATGAAAAGCAAAGGAAAATGTTAATAAACAACATAATTTCCATACGCAAAGCACGTCCTTTTGCCTTCTGAGTAGTTTTGTTTGCAAGGGGAGTTATTTCTGTCTTTAATTTAGTAAAGGCTGCTATTTAACCACTGAGATGTTTTAAAATGTGAGGCATCCTGGGTGTGTCTAAGAAAGAGATCATTTTATACGAACAGCAGAGAAAATTTTAAGTAGAATTAGAGCTCCCAAAAATCCTATCATGATTATTTTTTTCCCCAAACTCCAACCTTTTGTATTACAAACAGTTATGAGAAATACTTGAGCTATTTTTTTTTTTTTTTTTTTTTTTTTTTCCTTAAGCAAGTTTAATTTTTACTGCCAGTCTTGGTGGTGTCTGTTCTGGAGAGTAGCAGGAAAAGCTGATAAGGGCATAGGACAGAAATCTTTGTGCTTATCTCGCTGCAGCACATGGAGCTGAGAGTGCATCCTTTTCCTGTCCTAGGACAAGAGACGTAAACTGACCATCTCCTGACAGCAGTGACTTCAAACAGAGCCTCTAACGTCTAGAGTGTATGAATCTTCTCTTAACTTCAGAGGCCAGCTAGGTGAAAGTGGGTCACTGGCTGTTTAGAAAGCTACTTTTGTGCCAACAAAGGGAAAAAATTCTGATAACTGCTAGGTCAATAGACAGCTCTGTAGACATTGTACTGTTTTGTTTTGTTTCCAAAGAGCGTAAATTCAGCGTTGACTCTTGGTTGTTTGTTTAGACTTTTGCAGAAGGTGAATTAAGTAAAAATGCATTTAATTCATTTTCCTAGCAGTATTATTATGCTATCAAATTTGGAACTGAGGTCATATAAAAATTGTCCTCAAAGAAAGGGTTACTTGGACAGCGAGTGTCTTTATACATCAGAAGTTTTCTTTTATGCATTGTCTTTATTTGACCTAGAAATGAAGGGTCTGAGTAAAAAGGGATGGGAACTGGAGCAAAGAGAACCTTCCACCAGGACTGCCTGAGATTTGTGAGACCAGACCTCGGGATCATGGCCAGAGTCTGTGCTGCAGCCCTGGGTTAGTCACTGATTCAGGGAAAAGTATTCATGCAGTTGCGAATTGGTTCGACCAGCTTACTTTTGTTATACTTAGTAGTGAGGTTTCAATCTGTTACTGTTCTTCATTAAGTTGCACAGAAGAAATCCCAGCTTGCAGCTCTTCTGCTCGGCACATTTAGCCAATGCCCAGGACTGGAAATCCAGGAACAAAACCAGCAGTCCCACATCAAATATTGATGCTGTACAATTTGGGGCAAAGCGCTTCACTGCTTTCTGGGCCTCTGTGCCCCCATTGGTAGAACAGTCCGAGTACTCCATGGTGGTGCCAAATTCAACACAGAAGATCTCAGTGAAAGTCTTTAGAACTGCCTGTTAACCCAGCATTTACACAGTGGCTGTGCTCTGAAGTCTACTTAGGTGTTATGCTATGTCTTCAGTTACCCAAGGATTTTGGGACTCGTGCAACTTGCCCAGTGGAATATGCTGCCACATCAGCTGTAAATAACAAGGTGCTGCCTTGTTATTTAAACACTTCTTCATTGCTACAACATCAGCATGCTCTGCTAAGAGCAAGTCTCCTCATCTGTTTCATACGTTAGCTTTCAGACCTCACCAAGGCTGAAGAAATAGGTATGATCTCATCCTTTCCCTTTGTTTCAGGATGCAGAACGGTTCCTCCGGATTGATTGATTTTTGATTTCTTTTTTTTAACAGCCACTCCTGGTAAATGCAAGAGCTGTATGAATTACAAGCATTAAATCTCAAAGCTTTTCAGCTTCAGTCTGGAATTTGAGTGAGGTTTGCTACATTCCTTCATCTCAGCTCTTAGTCACATAACTTTGATACAGACCAGCGTGATTGGAAAACCAGCAAACTTTTATCTCTACCCTCCTTCCAGTCAACTATGCTTCCATCCCAGCAAGCCCCAAATAGCTTCCTAAATGCAGATCAGATAGTACAAAGTGGATGTAGACCCCTTCAGAGGCAGGATGAATGGGGTCCCAAGAGTAGTATGATTAACCTCATTACAATCTCAACTTTCTAGTTCCCTTCTAGTCCCCATGAATCAGATGCAAATTGTACCCTGCAGAGTTGGCTAATCTGTCATCTCTAGCACACTGACAATACCTATCCAGGCCTTATTCTCCTCTAGTATTTAAAAAATCATCTCACAACCGTTCATGTACCTATCTTCCTTGCACTGATACCAACTCTCCAGGAATCATATTATTTTAAAGACAAAAGCGCAACTGCTGGTGAAAATTACAAAATCTTTTCCTGAAGCACTGCAAATCTGAGACCAGATTGAATTTGCTGAGAGTAAGGCTTTTCTTCTGTCTTCAAACTAGTGATGGACCAAAGGTGCAAATCGTGATAGTTTTGATTTGGTATCTCCACACCCAGTGCTCAGGCTGCAGGGAGCGTCGCACACCTTCTGCACAGCTCACCCTTCCCCTAGACTTTGCAAAATGAGATCAGCTTCCTCTCTGTGAATCAGTCTTACCTTCTGCATTAGCAGAACCTCACTGTGTCTGGTTAGGTGATGTGCAGGGAACTGGGGCAGAAAATACAGAGGCAGAAATTTGGGCCATGGTTCTAGCCACTCTTCCTTGTTGTACTTCTGAGAAAGTTTCCCTCATTCGCAACGCAGAACCATTAAGGTTGGGAAGGACCACTCAGATCATCCTGTCCAACCATCAGTGCGTCTCCACCGTGTCCATTAAACCAGTCAAGAACCATTGGGTAAAGAAACTTCCCATTGGTTTTTTAGCCTAACCGAAAGTCAAGGAGCTGTTGGTTCAACAAAACTGTCCTTTTCTCAGGAGCCTGACCTGCAGCTGCAGTTTATCACCCTTCCTCCACATCACTTGGCCACAGTTACCCAGTTCTGATGCACAGCGTGGGGAGGCCGTCACTCATCTCCAAGTGCCCAGATTGAAGCAGTGTGGTAGGAGCTGTTGTTACGTGAGGCACATCAGCTTTTCCGTGCCCCGGGACATTTGGGAAGCTATCCCCACCATCTTCTACTCGCTTGCCAGAGATTTCATGACTGTTGGTAAATTCCTTAGTTACCTGAGAAGCTGTTGCTATAGAAAATGTCCTTTTCTGCGTGTTTGTACCGGCTTGTCTGAATGAGTGTCAATACCAGCATCTGACTGGGCAAAAAAAAGCCTGTCAGTATCTGCCTTCTGATGTTAACCTTGGCAGCAGCTTCTTGTAACTATTGCGGGGAAGTAGCTGTGGTGGCCAAATTCTTTCAAAATTCAGATATTACCTGCTTGGATGTTTAACTCTTTCATGAGATCTCTGAATCTCACCCTGTTCTGTTTCCAATTTGTTGGAATCAACATCTTCTAAGGAGAAGATACAAGTTCATAGAAGCGTAGAATGGCCTGGGTTGAAAAGGACCACAACACTCATCAGTTCCAACCCCCTGCTGTGTACAGGGTCACCAACCAGCAGCCCAGGCTGCCCAGAGCCACATCCAGCCTGGCCTTGAATGCCTGCAGGAATGGGGCATCCACAGCCTCCTTGGGCAACCTGTTCCAGTGCCTCATCACCCTCTGGGGGAAAAACTTCCTCCTCATATCCAACCTAAACCTTCCCTGTCTCAGTTTAAAATCATTCCCCCTTCAAGTTGATCTGGAACTGCTATTCATTTGAAGGATGTAGCTATTAATCCTTCTCTTCTGTGTTTCTCTGCATTCGGTTTCCTTCTATAGGAGGTAAGTGTGAAGGGACCCATCAAATCCCTTTTTTTGTAGGTGGGATCAGCTCTGTATCATTCTGGATTGATGTGTATAAGAAAGCAATGATGTATAAGAAAGCCTGTCTTACGAGAACTCCACAAACTGCACAATTTATGTGCTCAACCAAACATGGGAAGACTTTTCCAACTCTTAAACTGCATCTTTGTTGCTACTATTTAAGATCATTATTATACCAAGGGGAGCAAACGCAGAGGTAATGTTGCTCTTTTCTTCCAACCTTTGACATTAAAGCTTCTCTGGGAATCATAAACCCTAAGTCGTACATTCTTACTTGTAGTCTTGGTTAGTGTTTAATAGCTTCTGGCATACCAAACAGAGAGATGTGGCTGGCATATTTGCAGCTTTTTTCAATCATGAGCCTAAATTGCTAGCTTTCTTAGGGCAACTTCGATGTGGCCAGCCCTTAGTGTGAACCAGAGGAAAGCTCAGACTCTGAATCCATGGCATGGCATCTTAACCACTGCCATGACCCAAAACCAGCAGTATTTTGCTGTGTCTGGCCTTTCCTCTGGACGTATTTTAGGCAGCTAAAACAGTATTAAATGGCTTTTCCAGTTTAGAAAGTGTGTGTGTGCAGGGTGGGGGATGATGCTGTATTGAGTAGAGGCGGCTAGAAAGGAAGCTTGCTGTGGCTTTGAGTTATAAATTTCTGTTGAGTTATTGGGTATGCCTGTGCTGATATAACTCGTTCCTCCTTTTCCCTCCTGGGTCCGAGTGACAAGTCACCCACATCAATAAATTCTATCCAAAGCTCTGCTTTGACATGAACAAGCTATTTCTTTCCAGTACATCCTCTTTGTGCATTTTTGGAGAGGAACCCTTTCCGTTCCTACAGTACAGACAAGACCAAGTAAGACTTGGCTCCCTCCACCACTTATAGTCCTCTAATACCATTCCAGTGGTCTTTCATCTCCCAGACATGCCCATAACCTATCAGAGGATGGACAGCCTTGCTTTCACATTGCTGAAGGAGGGATACGATGGGGCTGGATGTGCAGTGTTTAGCAGTGTGTTGAGTGGGCTTTGCTGCAGAGGGCTCTGCTCCTGAAGTTGTTCTGTTACTACTTTAAAGCTAGCTTGAATACACAGACACAAGAAGTGTAACAAGAATTCCCAGAGCAGCATCCTATGGTGAACTCCTCCTGAACCTCAGCAAGCATATAGATCAAGGTTTGTATTTTTTAACTGCTATAGATGAGCAGAACACATGGGCGAGGCTATTAAAGAGAAGAGAATATGGTCTCTCTCCAGAGAGTTGAATCTGTCCTACTGACTCCAGGCATAACAGGATATACAAATGGTTCTCTTTCACTGCTTTGTTTTAACGTTGATTTGTTTGTAGTCTGCCCAAGATATTAATTGGGATTTTATAAGTATAAAGACAAAGGTGTCTGCCCTGAAGAACTCACTAACGAAAAACACGACTGTACAGTGTTAATGCACAGTCAAATTTTCTGCCTAATGAACCAATCGCTTTGATAAAATCTCTACCTCCTAGTGAATTCTCAGCTTTGATTTTCCCCTCGACTCCCATCTTCTTTTACACCTCACTTTGTTTTCTTTTTCCCTCTGTTTTAAGTTTTGGGGGCAGTTTGCACTCTAATCAACATTTGACGGTGCAGCTCCTGGAAGGGAAGTGAATCACCGCTTTCATTAGGAGCAAACACAGTTGGTCTGGTGTTGCAACTGTATGGATATTAAAGCTCAAAAATTGGAAGACCCTGGCCTGACACAGGATTGTAAGAGGAACAGTGGTGCGTCGTTGGCTTTTAATCCCTTCAACATACTGCGGTCGGTAACAGGTTGCAACATGGATGTTAGTGCCTACATCTGCAATGTAGTTGAACAATTGCTCCTTTTTAGGGATGTGTTGGCTTCTTAGTACCTGCCAATTTGTGTGGATTTTTTTTTTTAATTTAAGAGGTGTTGACTGCTGCAAAAAAGGCCACGTTGATGGTTGCCATCCGTGTTTTACCCTCACCACTTTGATCTGTGTATTACTGCCTCCTTTCCAGAGGTGATTTGCTCTGCAGCAGAGGTGGTAGAACAGACTTTTCATCTTCTCCTGCACAAAATCAGCCAGTTTGTTTAAATTGTTATCAGTGATGCTTTATGCTGCTGTTACTGTTTTCTTGTTTCTCCTTGAGCCTCACTTCCATGTAAAATCCAAACCTACCTGTTGGCACAAACCACATTCTCATGAAGATGGGGTATGCCTGAGAAAACAGCTGAAGGATGGTGTGCACGTGCATTAAGGGTAAGCAGTGCTGGCACATTTTAGTTCATTGCTGTAGGCTTTCAGTGCACAGAACTATCAGTGGCATTAGCAGGCTGGATGAACTGCTGAAATATGTACTGACTTCTAATTTTTATGTTAGCTCATGTTAGGTTATCTTTCACCCTTTTGCTGCCATGTCAACTACCTGCACTGCTCCCTCATTTTCAGCCTGATTTCCAGGAAAATTAAATATATATGATTATTCAGTTCATCTGTTCCCTCCTCCTACAGATTCAGCCATGTTACAGAAGGAGACAGCAGCCTTACAAATGCTACATTCCTACTCCTTGTGAAAATAAATGGTCACATAAAGAGGAAAGACAAATTGTTTTCCCAGCTGGGCTTGACTGTATTATTAGACATCAGAGAATCCACGCAGAGGGAAGCTGTTACGAATGTCGTAACCACAGGAACAGCTTCAATCAGGACTTGCACTTCAGTAGATATGGGGTCATCCAGCCACAAGTTGCAAAGCCACAGAAAGCCTCGTTGCTTTGCTCAGAGCTCCTACCAGAATACTCTTTAAAGTGAAACACATAGCTCGGATCTTGGGGTAGCTGTGACCTCTGTCTGTGCTTGGAATGACTTCTTTAAAAACTCTTGGCTCCTCCCGCAGCTTTTCTTTGGGCATTAAGTGTGGGGTAATGAAGGGAAGGAATAAAACTGAGCTGGCATTGCTGAGTCACCACTGAGCTTTGAGGCTGGCTGACTTGGTGGAGTTCTGGATAGGGGGACCACCCAGCTTCTGCAGGTAGCAGGAGGGATTACAGAGGGCTCTCATAATGAAAGGAGAGCTAGTGGTAGGATGATTGACTGAAAGGAAGTAAATCCCAAGCAGAAAGTAGCTTTTAAGGGTGGATTGTTACAGAGTCTAACTAGGGAAATTAAATCTTTGAAAGCTTCTGCACTTGCTAAATGCTAGGCTGCTCAGGTCTGTTGGGCAGGAATCTTTTTTCCTCCTTTTTCTACATCTTTTCAGTTCTCGGCATAAGGAAGTGAGAATTTTAGGGCTGTCTGGTTGCCATCTGCTTCAGCATGCTCAGGACATCCAGGTGAAGTACTTCGAGTCTTCCAACCAGGATTCGAGATCCTGACCAACATCACATCGCTCTTAACAGCTCTGTGGGATGTGGCTGAGGGGCTGGAGGCAGCTCTTTTTGCCTTTGCATCTCCTCTTATTAGTAGACAGCAGAACATTAGGAACAAATGAGACACTGGGAACAATTGGATCTTTCCTTTAATCTGGCATTTCCTCCCAAATCTTCTCTTCATTTTGCTGCTTGTTCCTGGAGCGGTTTTGTATTAAGCTGTGCTAAGCATCCCATTCCCACTCCTTTTTCAAAGCTCATGTGCCAGGAGACGTTCCAGCTTGGAGCACACACGCTCCCTGCGGGACTGCCTACCTGTTAATTATTTGTATTGTTTTGTACCCACTCATGGCTTTACCCTGCAGGTCCCTTGAGGCACAGGTTTTGTGTTTTGTGTGGTTCACTGGGCAACCACAGAGCACTATGCTTCCCTTCAGGCATTACATGAAGCATTAATAAGAAAATCCTAGGAAATCTATTCGGAATTACAGGAGCAGGGATTTTCTCATTGTCATTTTTAACATTACTGCTAAATCTTTATGCAGCACTATGAAGTTAATCCTTAGCGTAATGAAAGATGTGTGTATATAGTTTTGACCTGAGTTTTATAAGTAATCACCAAAATAGATAGAAGGTAAGGAGGAAGAGCAAAGAAGGGTGTGAAATAAAGGCTGTAGCTTGCAAGGTGCAGAAGTGGGAGGCAAGCAGGAAAAGCAAAGCAGAAGAGCAAAGGTCAGCCATGGAAAGCGAGCCAAAGGAAGTGAAGCCTGATGAGGAATTTGAAGGTGGAGAGTGAGGCTCTTCACTCCCAGAAGAGGAAGGTGATGTAAGCCCAAGAGCAGTCTGGATAGGTACAGATGTGAAATAAAAATAAACTAAATGCTTGCACCTCAAATAGTTGGGAGATAGAGCTGTAGGGCCCATGAGCTCTTGCTGCAGTGAAGCTGAGATAAAGTCATCCATGAGAGTACATCTTTACATCATATGGTTGTGTGTCCATATCAAAGCACAGGACTTGGCTTCTTAGATGGCTAGGATTTTCTTTGGCATTGAAGGAGGCCTTGGTAGTGTGGACACTGTATGTGCTGATCTAAGCTATTCTCTCCTTTAATTGCTTGCCTACATAGGTTAAAATAGATGAGTTGTTCTGTAGGTCGATGGGGTCTAAAGTCTTCACATTTCACAAACTCACCATGAAAATCCCCCGTCTTTGGTACAGGTCACAGCAGACATGCTCTGTCTTGCTCCAGCTATGAGGCTGCATGCTGGCACTTGTAGTTTCCATGGATTACCCATGAAGTAGCATCAACTGCTTCTTGGCAAGCTTTCCACCTGCTTTGTGGCTGAAATAATCTGGCTGTTTACTGTCATGTTCCCCAGAGGGACCATCTTGATGTAGTATTTCAAGACAAGGTCAGCTATTGCTGGAACTAAAAGCAGCATTTCAGAGTATGGTCACCGTTACTGATGTAGTCTAAAAGGAGATGTGAGGAGATTTATTCATCCTCTTTCCTGAAGGCTGTTCTTCCTCTGTACATCTCAAGAGCTGCCTTTATTCTTCCCAATAACAAAGCCAAACTGACTCTTCCTTTTCTTTTTCCTTTTGTTCATCTTTTTTATTTTTTTATTTTTTATTTTTTTTGCTTCCTTCTTTCAGGTTTATAAGAAACCCACATCTATTGATTTCAGCAACTAATAGCCAGACTTCTTTTTCAGTACAAGGGGACAGAGATTGCACTGAAGAGATAATGATGTAATGATCTTTACAACTTCTAGCAAGTGTGCAATACCCATCCTGTGATACCTCAGGTACAGTGCTGGTATACCTCAGGACTGGGATTATTTATATTTATTTATATTTCTTGCTGAAATATAAAGCTTCCCTTGTTAGGACAGCAACGGTCAGTGCCAGTCCCTTCTAGCTGCTGTGGGAAGGAACACCCAGGAGCAAAGGTTGTGTCCTTGTCTCCTCAAGCTGTTTTTCCACAGTAAGTGATGTCACATCTGAAGTTTGTGTTGCATCTTGCTCATGGTTACAGTCATCCTGTCTTTCCTTCCTTTGATACTCTTGTTGCCAAAGTTAATTTAGATCCAAATTATAAGCTTTTCACCTCGAATTCTGAAGCTTATTAACTGTAGGCTGCTGTGTAAATACTTACTACTGGTAACATTAATGAATGTGGAAAAAATAGCAAAGCCTGTAAATCCAAATAAAGTCAGAACATCTTATGTCTTCTTTAAAGCACAGTCTTCACCTTTGCTTTTATGCTGCTTTGGGGTATAATATGTGCCTCCAGGACCTTGGAAGCTAGTGTTGCAAGTGAGTACAGAACAATACAAGTCTCTGCAGAAATGTTGCTCTGATAACTTTGCTTTTTTGGCCTACATTTCTCAGTAGTTATTATTTGTTAATTATGTTATATAGTGCTCACATGTGGGCTAATTGCTTCCCCAGGGAACTTCCAATGAAATGATGGACAGAACAGGGGCAGGATGTTACACATACCAGAAAGTAAAAGGGTAAGGTAGGACACACAGGCAGTATGGATAGTTAAGCCCTTAGGTCTGTGTTTAAAACACAGTACCACTGTGAAGCATGCTGTGGGAGAGTTGGGTTTGTGGGGGGAAAGCATGGGTGCTAATTTGAATTGATCTGAGCAGCTGACTGGTAGGAATTTTTGTGTAAGAAAGAGCCAAAACTAAAGGCAGCAGTGAAGAAAAATGCAAAAATGTATGGGAGAAGACTACAAGGAGGTTGAATAGAGCTTATTTGCAGAAAATCATAGAATCGTAGAATGGCTTGGGCTAGAAGGGATCCCAAGGATCATCAAGTTCCAACCCCCTGCTGCAGGCATGGCCACTAACCTCCAACTTAGACCAGGTTGCCCAGGGCCCCATCCAACTTGGGCTTGGAAAGAGGAGGTGGAATGCAGAGCTGTACCCTGACAGTTCATAGAATCCTAGAATCACAAGGTTGGAAACGACCTGTAAGATCATCTAGTCCATTCTTGACAGCAAGAACAGGATCTGTATGAACTGTAGGGCTGCATGAGTGATGTTCCTTGGAAAAATAAAACCCTTTCCTCACAGCCACTGTTTTCTCCGGTCCTTAATAGATGGGAGAGAAGAAAAAAATGCATGCACATCTGTGGGATTGTATTTCTGATTTCAGCTCTCTTATTCGTGATATTCCTATTCTTTTTCTGCATCTGTCTTTTAGCCTGCCTGCTTTCAGGCAGGAGGGCTTTGCTGGTATTTATGGTCTATGCTGCTCTGAGTCGTAATGTTCTGATTCATTTTCCTGTGCTGCAAATACTTCTTCACACCTGCTTAAAGAAAAGGAACCAAGTCCCGATGAAGGCACGCTTAACAAACAACTGACTAAAAAGTGACACAAGGAGGTATTCTCAGCAGCTCCTCTGCCACTACTTGTGCAGAAAAACAGGAAATATCTGTAATATCTGTACCCTTGCACGAAGGTCTGACTTGATGTTGATACGTGGATCAGCTCTCCAGCATATTGCCCCCCTCAGAGCAAAGAAGCGGAAGAGTTTCAAGTGTGTATGTTCCTTTTGAGAAGCATTTTCTAAGGGGAAGGGGAAAGGATTGAAGGTATGGCCATTTGAACTATCTGCTTTGAAGGCTCGTGGAAAAACTCTGCTTACACACAAGCAGTCCTTTCTGGGTTTGTTATTAGAAAGAGAATAGAAGTTTTGCTTAGATATCATCTTCAGACTTCAGAATATGTTTAGCAGAAGCCAAGCTGGATGCTAACTGTGCTTACTCTTACTACTTTTATTCTCTGGGTGTTTCCAATGATTTTAATGGTATCTTTTCTCTCAGCATCTTAGTCTGCATTTTACATTCTCCTTGCTTGTACCTTTGTTTATATTCACAGTGTGGCTAGCCAAGCCCACTTGTTAGTTCCATCTGTTCCATTCAGACTCTTGTATCTGTGGGGTATAGGAAGGAATCCTTCATTAGGTAATTGAAAAGGGTTTGGTCTTCTGAAACCTGATTAGAAAGGATTAAAAGCAGCTGCCCGTGCCACTTATTACAAAAGGCTAATGAAGAGTGCCTAGGGAATGACATGATAGTAGTAAAACAACCGTGTGAAGAAGTCTTTGATTACTTCTAAGAGTTCCTTACAGTGCTGCTATCTTCTGGATGCCACTTACAATAGCTGCCCTGGCCACTGGCATTGACATTACAGTGTGGCTGTGGGATAAAAAGACCAGACTGTACTGATTTCATTGCAGTCCTGCCCACTCCTTCAAAATCCTCTATCTGAGAGTGTATATGGGCATGTTGCAGAACAGACAAAAATTGCAATGTATCTATTCACTGCTAAGTGTCATAGCTGCATAACACAGGGAAATGGGAAAGCAACATCCTTGCGCATCTGTGTTGCCTCTTTCAAGGATCTCAGAGCACTTTATAAACACTTAATGAAACTTGTAGCTCTGCTGCAAGTTCCACATAGGTGCTAAGGCATGTTTGGAGACATTCAAGGCCAAGCTGTGGCTCTAGGCAGCCTGGTCTGGTGGTTGACACCCCTGCACATAGCAGGGGGTTGAAACTAAATGATCATTGTGGTCCCTTTTAACCCAGGCCATTCTATGATTCTGTGATTCTGTACTTAGCCTTTTTTTGGTAGCCTGGGCCGTAGCACATAACTTGTCTGTGGTTTTGCATCAGCTCTGTTTATAGCTGGGAAGAGAACTTGGGAAACGTGACCTTCCCAGTGCTGTGCTTGTTCTTCTGGACCGAGCTTCCTCTGTTGTTCAAGGTGAGAACAGAACAGTTAGAATTGATTGAGATGCTTCTGGGAAGATGAAGTCACTGTGTTTGGATCTCTGTACCGTGCCAGCAGAGAGATCCTAAGGGAAATCTCTTCCTTTAGTTTTGTTTATATTCAGTCTAACACACAGATGTAATTTGCAAGGAAATGCAAAGGAAGAGAGGTTTTGCTGGCCTCAGCAGTGTAGCTAGAGTGAAATGAGATGTCACAAGGATATCTAAGTGTCTCTCTTTCAAGAAACAAAAAGGATTTTTCTGCTCTGCGGTGTGCTGACTTCTTTTTAACTCTTTCCCCGCCTGCCTTCCACCCTTCTTGTGTGTCACCTCCAAGCCCATCGCAGGCTGTGTTCTGCCCATGGACTTCACACACTGTGGTTCTTTGCTGAGACGTAAATGAAAGCTTTTTTTCCTGAAAAGTGTGAGAACAGTAGGAGGAAGTGGGTGCTCTCTGCACAACACGGTGTCAGGGCTCTCGAGCTGACGTTGGAAGTCCAGGTGTTGTAACTGCCAGCATTGTGACTGCTAGTGCTGTACGAATGACCAGGATCTGATAATGACAGCTGGAATGAATCCCCATGGCTATCATTGTAATCAAGTCCCTGGCCAAAATTTAATCCCTTGCACTTTTGCAACCCTGTTGCTTCCTCTTACGCTGTTGTTCTCAGGCTGAAGGCAAAACCTGGCTGAGTGTTACAGCTTCTTGGATGGCTCCTGTTTCAGTGATGGAAACAGGCTGGAATCCAGTACGTTGTACAGGCAGTAGAAGTGCATTGTTGATATGACAAGCAAGTGGCATTTTGGATGCCAAGAGATGGCGTTCAGTGAGTGAAATAGCAGCTTTCTGTTTCAGTGATAGTAAAGCGTGAGTTATACAAAGAAATGCAAACGCTGAAATTGGCCACTTGCTGAGGTAGAGGGTGAACCTGCAGCAAAACATGTAATAGAATAATAAAAATAGAATTACAAGAAGGTCTGGGAGAATTTGGATGCTATCAGAACGGAAACACATCACCACTGAGTTCAATATTGAAATAAAAAATGGAGTCAGCAGATGCAGCACAAGTGTACTTGAACACCAAGCACCTCTGGATTTATGTAGTAGATTGCAGTGATTGCTGCTATGTGATGATAAAAACAGGTATCTGGGAGCATTGAGGAGCCTCTGCCCTTGGAGGTTCTCACAACTCAGATGGAAGCAGCCACAGCTGCCCTGTTCTTTGTTGGCCGTTGGCTTGAGGTCACTTCCAACCAGTGATTCTAAGAACAACCCCAAAATTGTTCTGAGCATGTGCTACAAAATTCCTTACCCTTAGTTGCAGCAAGAGCAGTCTGCCTGCTCATTCCTTGTGGATGCAGGCAGTTGTAGCAAGCATGGATCCTAATGCCTCAGAAAAAACAGGTTTTCTTAAAAGGGTTTTTCCTTGTCTCTTTTTTTCATTAGTTGCTTCCTAACCTCACTCCTTGTCTTTACTGATTAACAGGCAGAATTGATGGTTCGTGTGAAGTACAGTAGTTAATATCCAACTGAAAGATCTCCACTGGTTTCCCTGTCCTCTAGCACGGAATTTGTTTTAATGGAGCTGAAGAGGAGAGTTTTTCTGAACAGAAGTCCACTGAAGAAGTGCTGTCATGCTGTGTGGCCCAGACAGCTGTTAGACTTGTAGGACTTACATTTTGTTTCCCATAGGGTAGATACCTTGCTTTATTGGCACTCAGTATAAGAAGTATGATTGCAAGAAATCAAATTACATCTCCTTTGTTGTTGTATTTTTAATTATTATTCTTCTTATGGTATTAGAGGACTATAAAATGCTTCTAGAGCCCAGATAGCCTATATTCCATTCTGTAGAACCATAGAATACCCCCATTTGGAAGGGACCCACAAGGATCATTGAGTCCAACCCCCAGCTCCACGCAATGCCACCCAAACCCTGTGGCTGAGAGTGGTGCATCAACTCCAGCAGCTTGGGGCCAAACTAGGATTAACTCCACCTAATGCTTTCCTGCTAGTTTTCAGAGTTGCTTTTGGTGGTTGAGGCTCCTGGTGATTGAGGTTTCATGTATATACTGACAGCTTCATCCTGCTAGCAAAAATCTGTGGTTTATATCTTGTCACTTGTCTTCTCCATCGTAAGCACAGGGGAAATTCTCCCCTTTTCTTGGCAGCAGCTCTTCCTGTATTAGAAACCTGGTATCATTGGCTCTTCCTAAGATGCTGTCTGTAGTATACCAGTCTTAATCATGTGAACTGAAAAAGTGGGAGCCTCCTGGGTACCCATTCTTACGCCAGAATCGACTTCAGAACTGATGGTTCATGGCCTTATTTATGCATGCATTTGTTTTAATCCTGCTTAAACTCATCATGCTGCAAGTCTTTGTTCACTCTCTTGCCTGTTTGATCCCAATCCAAATGTTTGTGCTTATACTTAATTTTAAGTTGTCAGCTCCTTAAAGCAAGACTGTCATCCTTCATGTCTGCAGAACTGCAGAGTGATTCTCTGTTAATAATCTGCCGTGCTTCCCTGCATTACAGCTAGACTGGGTTGGAAAGATACAGGGATGCCCTGGGTTGTTGTTGCCTATCAAGTTCTGCACGCTGCATGGGGGTCCTACCAGCACTGAGGAGCTGGAAGAGCAGGAATAGAGCTGGATTAAATTAATCGTGTTGGTATGGTTTCTCAACAAGAAAGTAATTAATCACTGTGATTCACTCAGGCTGTGGAGTGGGGGTGGCAGTGTAAAGCCATGGAGCGTCATGTGATCGCCTTGCATCTCAGGCTGGAGCTTTAGCTTCTGCTTCCTTCATCTACCCATTTTCTGTAACTTAAGCGAGAATCTACTGAAATTACAGTTTAGCTGTATTCTGCCTTTATTCTTGGCTCTTCTGCACTTTTCCTTTTTGTGTCATTTTTGTCAATTTGGGCTAACAAAATGACTTGTGAAGTAGTGCACCCTCATTTGCAAACAAGGAAGCAAAGGCATGTGAAATCTCTTGACTCCAGTAATTGTAGTTCGTATCTGGCAGATCTTAGACTGTGTAGTAGATAATTTTTTTTTTCAATTCACCTATTTTAAGCTTTAAGTGCTAAGAAATGCCTGCAATCTGAAGAGGAGGAACGTTTTGTTGAATCAGTCCACGCTGCAGCCTGCTCCTGGTGTGTGTGTACTGGCACCCTGCTCTGCTCCAGTTTGCTTTTTATGTTGTTGGATTTTTGGGTGTTAATTCTTCAGCCCAAGATCTCAAAACTCCAAATATGTTTGGCTTTGAAGCTCATCTGATTTCACGAGGTATCTGCAGACCATTCTATTGCTGCCCAACTTTCTTCTCCTTGTGATGTGAATCCTTTTCAGCATGTAATTTGCCATCATGCCATATTTTTTCCTTCCCTAAATAGCTATGGCTGAAAGATGCTCTGAGAGTACAGTGCCTGGGACATGCAGTCCTGATCCTGCACGAATCAAGAGAGCCAGGATTTCACTCCACAAGTTTGGTGTGCTAGCTTAATGATTAAATCAGCACTGTGTGTATAAAGTGAAGAAAGCAGGCAGAAAAAAACCAACCCTGCTAGTACTTAAAGTGCTTTATTTTCCATACGTTCAACCAATTGCATAAACAGATGATGTTTACTGGGGACTTCTGGCTATAATTGACCCTCATCTTTTCCTGTGCACTTCCCAGCCTCTCCTCGAATTTTCCTATTGTTTCCTCTTAATCACTCCACACTTAACACTGTTTTAAGCAGTGCTTTGCTGCTGCTTGGGACCATCCTACCAACTCCCTGCAGACTGCTGTTCCCAACTCCTCAGCCTGATTTTGTTGGCAGTTGAAGGACACAAAGCTCTTCCAAAGCCTGCAGGCCTCCCAGCAGCTACAGCAGAATTGCTCTTTTCCTTTTACATGTCCTTCAGTCTTTGGAGCAGGAATCTTCCCTCTCTTCTCTCGTACAGTTGCTCGTAGGAGGTTGCAGAAATGCAGTATTCATTTAAGTGCATCTTATTTTTGGAATTGCATAAGCTGCAACTCTTCTATCGAGAGGTGGGAGAAGAGCCATGTTTAGAGTTCCAGCAGTGCTCCCATGGCTACTTGGGCAGGAAGGGGAGCACTGCTGGCATGTAACAGCCCTTGTGGATGATTTATGGCTTTACACAAGCTTTTCCTAAACAGAGAGGTTTTCTAGAGTTGGCACCTCCTCGTTTGTCTCCATGCCCTGTTAGTTCTGTGTTCGGTGACCCGTGGTTATTAAAATTCTTATCAATAAAGGAGTTTCTGAGCAAGGTTCTGATTTTCTGTGATCATGCGTACCTACTGAACTGAGCTTAACCAAAGCAATGCTATTCTTTTTTTTTTCTTTTTTTTTTTTTAATATGCCTAATGTATCTTATAAAAAGAAATGTGTGGAGTTCAAGTAATATTTGCCTTCAATTACAGTAATTAAGTTGTCAGGACTCAAAGTCACCAAGGGAATGAGAAAATCCTTTCCTGGTTGGCCAGGGAATAATTGGTGTTCTGGTGGCCAGTGCATTTCACATCTTGGGGTGGGGAGGGAAACGTTCTGGCTGGCAGAAGAAAACCTGGGAGACTTTGTCATTTTGCAGTGCAAGATGTCAAAATCCTTCTGTGGGTAGAAGGGAAAGGGAAAGAAAGTGACCTGGTTCACTTTGCTTTAGCAGGGCATCTATTTTTTGATCTGCGTTGGGGCTGGGATGTGTATCGTTAAATAAGACAGTGACTACAAGTGTAGCCTGGTCCACTGATTCTGTGGATTGTGTCTTGTCAAGCTTCTGCTGCAGCTCTATTTATGCTCTATGCACGCTGTATTTATGTGTGTAGTTACCTTATGTGTGTAGCTACATGTGCTTTTTTCCTTGATGTGAAACAGCTCTTTGTGGACTTCTTCATAAACTTACCTGATGGCACTCCTGCAAGAAAAGTAAATCGTTTTGATAAGTGTCCACACAAACATTACTGGAATCTCAAGTGTGGCGTTGCTTTCGTTCCACTGGAATAGCTCTCTTGAAAGCCAACGTATGAGGAAATCGCTGCTCGTAATGCATCACTAATGACACAGAGTTGTGCATTCCTGCTCGTGTGAGTAAAGGTTATGGATGTATAAAGAGTCAGACCTGCAAAAACCTTACTTACAAACCCTCACCAAACGCGTGTCAGCTTGCAGGTGAAGCTCTGAAGAGAAGCAGATGGCAGATCTGCACCATCATGCGATAGCTATAAAGCGCTGTGATAAGTGCTTTCATTTCTCCCTGTTAGCTGCTGGCCTTCACCCCGTGCACTGGTATATGCACTGTGAAATACACCTGCTCTGATTGGCTTGCATTTTATATCAGTCCGTGTACAGGATGCGTGGGTAGAATGGGTGCTCCCATCTGTATGTGCATTTATGAATGGAAAAAACAGTGTAGTATCTCAGTCAGTGCAAAATGTGGGGTTTTCTAAAGGTGATCTGTGGCTTTTGCAGAGAAGAAGGCCATGCCACAAAGGGTCAGTTCTGAGTGCTTGGGTATCGATGAGGCTCCAGGGAGACCTCATTGTGGCCTTCCAGTATTTGAAGGGAGCGTATAAGCAGGAGGGGGAACGGCTGTTTGTGAGGGTGGATGGTGACAGGACAAGGGGAATGGTTTGAAACTGAGACGGGGGAGGTTTAGGCTGGATATGAGGAGGAAGTTTTTCCCCCAGAGGGTGGTGAGGCACTGGAACAGGTTGCCCAAGGAGGCTGTGGATGCCCCATCCCTGCAGGCATTCAAGGCCAGGCTGGATGTGGCTCTGGGCAGCCTGGGCTGCTGGTTGGCGACCTGCACACAGCAGGGGGTTGGAACTGGATGAGCATTGATGAGCATTGATGAGCATTGATGAGCATTCTATGACTCTGTGATTCATTCTATGATTCTATGATCCATGTCAACAGGTCTGCATTTCATCTGCTTTTTTAGCATGTTTGTTTTGCAAGTCAGAGATAACAAGTTATGTATTTCATCTTTTCATCTTGTTGTGTTTGTTGCTTTTTCAGAGTCAGTTCTCCTCGTGCCACACATAACATCCAGCTCAATGGCTGTAGTTTGCTTTTTGTTTTATGTTTATTTGCAAGGCACGAGGTTCTTTTTATAGCTGCTCACCTGCAGCTAGAGTTCAGTAGCTATTTATTTTGTGTATGCAAAAGCCTTGTAAGATCTAACCTGCAATGTTGTTTTTGCCATCTGATAACATATGATCAAATGGAGCATGTTTAAATAACAACGTCTAGGACACAATGACAGTAAACCAGCTACGAAACAAACATTTCTAAAGATCAGATAAGATGGAAGAGGTGCATCAGTGCTGGATTACTCTGTACATCATAAGTTGTTGCACTTCGCTATAGGAGGTACCCTGGGGCATGGGGTTTCCTTTATGCCACAGGCTAACTGGTCATACTGCATTGTTTTTTATGTTATTCTGTATCTTGGAGAGACATGAGACAAAGTGAGTGTAACACACGGTGTGTGACAGTGTTATATGTAACCTGCATGAGTTGCATAGGAGTAGGTAAACAGTAAGAAAACAAAAACAACAGAAATTCATATCCCCTTCCCTACCTGATGGTCAGAGAATCATAGAGTAGTTGGAAGGGACCCATGAGGATCATCGAGTCCAACTTGTGGCCAAACAGCCTCACTTCTGCCAAAGGCTGCCATTAATTTTCAAAGCAGCACATGGTTTTAAGTGCTTCTCGTTTTTCAACTTTGTTTAAGGCCACTTTGTTTCTCTTTCTCACTCCTGCTCCTCCTTGTTCCCCTGCAGGACGAGGCTACTGATGCTGAGTCTCAGGAAGAGAAGCACAGAGGCTCCTGGCTCTCTGAGTCTACAGACAGTGCCAATATTGTGAAGAGTGTTCTCACTGTCCAAGAATATTTTGCCAAGCGCATGGCAAAACTGAAAGGATCCCAGAATGAAGCAGAAACAAAGTTGGATGGTTTGGATGGTTGCTGCCCTACAGCAGAAGCTACCTTGGAGCTTTCAGAAGGACTGAAAACTAAAGCCAAGAAGAAAAAGAAGAAGCAGAAGAGAGATGAGGCAGAGAGTACAGAGCACTGTGAGAAGCCACGAGGGAAAAAGTGTAAGATAAGTAGCTTGAATGGGAAGGAACTGGATGCTCCTTTAAATGAATGTCACTCGAGGAAAAAGAAAAGGAAACATAAAGGGCAGCATGATGGGGAAAGCATTAGTTGCGATGAAAATATGGGTGATGGAGAAATGTATATGGGAGTATCTGATGGGGAAGATCCCAGCGTTGAGGACTCTGAGGCAATGCAAAAGAAACACCGTAAGAAGAAGCACAAAAAGCAAAAAGAGGAGGAAGAGGAGTGCACTGAAGGGATGCAGAGAAAGAAAAAGAAGCGCTGCAAGTAGGTTTAACTGTCTGTGAGTCAAACTGAGACTGTGAGGTGACTTGAACTTTATCGTGCTGGATGAGGAGCCTACATAAGCACCAGCCAGCCATCAAGTTGTAATTAAGTCCTGAGTACACCTGAGCTCTTCATCCTACCAAAACCACAGATTGTGTTTAAATATAGCTCTTACAAGGGGGCTGAGAACACTGTGACAGGCCAGCATGAGCTTCAGTGCCATTTTAAATGTATCCATGTATGGGGCCAAGAACTGCATGGCTACAAATCATAGAATCACAGAATGGCTTGGATTGGGAGGAACCTCGAAGATCATGAAGCTCCAACCCCTGCCACATGCAGGGCCACCATCCTCCCCATTTAATACCAGACCAGGCTGCCCAGCGCCCCATCCAACCTGGCCTCCATCATCTCCAGGGGCATCCACAGCCTCTCTGGGCAGCTGTTCCAGCACCTCACCACTCTTGGCTACAAAGCAAGACTTGATAAAAAAGACAAACCTAAGGTTCACCTTTGAGGTGATGTAGGAGCTCTGTTTTTACACAGGCAGAACCTGTACCTCCTTCAGCCCAGATTCACGCTGGTGTGACTCCATTTCAGGCAACAGTAAGCAAAGTCAGGGCTGGTTTTAACCACTGCACTTAGGACAGTGGTAAATGGCCACCTGCTGTTTCACACTGACTGACATCCTACTACTGCCTTTATTAGTAAAGCCACCATTGTTTTCATTTCTGAAAGCTCAACTCCTAGGAACAGAATGGGTTTTGCAAAACTGGATGTATTTTTTTCACTGATTTTTGCAAAGTTATGTGTAATTTTTTCATTGATCTCCGTTTACATACAAAATGAATGTTGTTTCTTCCCAAAATACTTGAGTCCAATTAAAGGATTATGCTTAAGTGTCAGTACTAAAGAATGAAATAAAATTACTCCCTTCGTTCCCTATCCAGTAGTTAGCTATTGTCAAGTAATATTAACTTTGAATCAGAGCTACAGGAGCTGTGCCTTTATGATCCATATCTAAATCTTTGGTTCCCTGGCAATATTCATGGTGCTCCCAATGATGCACCTACCATTCAAAGATGTGTTGGCTGAGCAAAGTTTTGTATGAAATTAGGAGATCAAATAGATTTTATCTGCAGTAGTATTGCATTTAGGCGTTGAAACCTTGCAGTTTACATTTATAACCAAATGAGAGCCTGTTCCTCATTGTAAACCTGGAAAGCAGTAATGAGGAGCTGAATGTGGTTTGAAAAACATTGAGAAGACGCAGATGTAATATGAAAGAATTTCCTTCAGCTGCTTTTATTGTCCATCGGGGGAAATGCAGCCCACAACACGTGGCCCACATGGCTTCGGTTGTTTTAGTTGCAGCTGAACTGGGCTTCTCACTCTGTAAGCTGTGTTGGTTTGCAAGTGCACCTATCTTGCCCCGAGGACACTCTCATTCATTGCAGCAAGATGTGCAGTACTGGCAGGAAGAGCAAGCTGCTTTTCCCTGTGCTCCCTGCCGGGGTGCTGGTTTTTAACCCTTATGGCATTTGCTTTTCAGCACTATGCAGATATTAGCCAGCACGATGCCGCTGTGCTGAGCTTGTCCCCTGCCTTCCTTCAACGACAGCTCCCATGAACACCATCAGATTGCTACACTTGGGACGTGAAAAAAAATGATCTTCTCAATGGGAGAAGCACCAAAATAATGTTTCACATTGTATTGAAGCATCTCTGTGTTAAAGCAGCTCTTCTAGTTCCTTTCTCACTATGAGTTGGAGGGTTTTTTTTGTCAGTAGGAGCCCCGCCATGTTTCCCATAATGCTGTTTTTAACTCCTAAGGAGCTCAACCTTGTGGTCTCTTTGGAATTTTAAGTTTAAAAGTTGCTAGTAAATGAATAGGGTTTCCTTCTCCCAGTACTGCTGGGTTTGTTTGCTTGTTCTATTAATCTTCCACGAGTTTCTTCGTGCTAATTCCTACGGAAAGCATTTGGCCAGATTCCAGTGTTACTTACAGAAAGAACAAAAAAAGGAATAAATCTTTAAATTTATGGTGCTACTGCTGTTAAGCACAGTCTGCCTATGATTTCAGTCTGCCTCAGATTGAAATACGGGCTACAAACGGAAGATTCTCTGTTTGTACAACAAATGGGAATTTCACTTTTTCCTGGGAAATGGGGGATTTTATTTTAATGTGCCTTGGGCAGAACATGGGTGGCGGGGGAAAAAAAGTCTTTCCCGACACACTCAAATCTGAGAGAAGTGACTCACGTTGCTGCACTTCTCTTTGTATGTTAGTGATCCACCAACTGCATCACGCAACCGAAAGCTCTTCATGCCAGATCGTAGAATCACAGAACGGCCTGGGTTGCAAAGGCCCACAGTGCTCATCCAGTTCCAACCCCCTGCTGTGTGCAGGTCACCAACCAGCAGCCCAGGCTGCCCAGAGCCACATCCAGCAGTGGTGCCTTCCCACATCCAGATGGTGCCTTGTGAAGTGGATGACCAACGCCGCCACTTGTTTCAAAGTAATAAATAATTGCTTTTGTTTATAGTGGGCTGTGAGTTCAGCTTTAACCAAACAGCTTGGCAAGAAAGTCGTTTTAGAAAGCGTAAGAGTTACATCATTACTTGGGTGGTGGAATTAGCAGTGTGTTGAGCACAAAGAAATGATTTGGGTTTATTCCCACAAAAGCTGGACTTGTAAATAGCGGTGTCTTCTGTTATATGTCATACCCACACATTGCAGCACGAATTTAACGCACCTCCAAGTGAAGTTACCCAGAAGCCAAGCAAAATGAGTGCCACAGTCTGCTTTTGCTTCCAGATTGAGAGTGATGCACACACGGCAGTGATGCTACATCATTTTCAGTCTTTAACTAAATAGTTTTCCGTGTTGGTGATCCCAGGTCAGCAGAGTCATAGAAGAAAATGACACTTTGTCGTGAGTTCCTTGTGGATATGGAGTTGTTCCTCACTTTGAGCTGTGAAATGAGTTATTGGTGCAAAGCCTGCTCCATGGCAAGCTACATGAATTGCAGTTGCAACTCTGTGAACGGCAATACGCTAACTTTTGTGTTTGTAATCGCCTGGAAAGTAGAAACCACTCCAAGTACTTTGTTACCAAACCAAACCAAAGTCTGCTCGAGCTGCAGCTGGACACAGGGTTTGGTTGGATGGTATCTGCTTCAGTGAGGCACCAGTACAGGTTGCACAGAGAGGCAGTGGTGCCCCATCCCTGCAGACAGCCAAGGTCAGGCTGGATGGGCTCTGAGCACTGATGGAGCTGTGGGTGTCCCTGCTCAGTGCAGGGAGTGGGACAGATGGACTTTAAAGGTCCCTTCCAACTCAAACCATTCTATGATTCTGCTGCTCTGGAGATGCAGGATTGGTATGAGCACCACTCCTCCAATTTCTATCCAGGAACTGATTGTTGGCTCTATTAAGCACAAGTTTCAAAACAAAAATTAGGATTTAGAACTTCATATCCCTATGTCTATGTGAATTTCAGCTGAGATGCAGCTGCTTTGTGAAATGTGGGAAATGCACTCAGGGACCCATTCCGTTCAGCATCTTGTTAAATTAATGCAGTTTTCCTTTAAGGAAGAGACAGTGCTCATTCCAGTGCTCATTTCTTTCAAATAAGCAGCTCTTGGCAAAATTAGCTGAATGCACCAATGTAATTAACCAATTTCTCTTGTTTAAACACACAAGACTGAAATTCTTCAAGCACGTACCTTCAAAAGGCACCATTTACGTCACGAAACCTCCAGACCTGCCAGCACCGAGGGGAGGAAGGAAGCTGCAAGAAGAGAGGAAAACCACACAAAGTCACTGGAAACACTGCATAGCATCGTGCCAGCCTTAGAAAAAGACCTGACAGCAACGTGTCCTCCAACAGCGTGAGGATTGCTCGCATCTGTCTAGCTCCTGGGCACGGGGGTTTGCTATGGGGCTGTGAATCTCAGCCACAGCATTTGCAGAGTGGTTGGATGGCAGTAAGGGCCAGCTTGTCCATGGCTGCGTGGCTGGCAATGTGGTCATGGCAATTCAACTCAAAAGGCTGCTGCTGATGTCTCTTGACCAGGCTTCCACAAGCCCTCTTTTAGCAGAGGGAAAGATCCTTCACTTCACCATCACACCTTATTGGTGCCGTCGCTTCATGGCAGTGCGTGCATTTGTTGAGGGTGTAGGTGGGATGGCAGTAGACACTCAGCCTTCCCACCAATGTCCCATGATGTGTTGTTGCCATGTGACAGATGGCAGCAGAAGGGCAGTCTGACATGGAAGTGCACTTTGTATTGGTCTTAATTTCCATGGAAATAAATAGGAGGCGTTACTTTCAGAGCAAGCCCATGTATATGCAGACCAAGACAATTCCTCTGCACTCAGTGCAGCCCAGGTGAGCCAGAAGGCCGGGCAGCCATCAATAAGGGTGTTGTCCCTCTGCTTATACCTGGGATAAGCAAACTTGTCTTTCTGTAAGCAAACTTTTGGTGGTGTGGGGCTGGTAAATATGATGAAAAGAAAAAGGGAAAAAAAAAAATAGAAAAGGGTTGTGGTTGCAGCAGTGGGAAAATTGTCCCGATGCCAAAGTGAAACTCCATTTCTCAGCAAGTCAGAACTTAAATTCTGCTTCTGAGTCACTCTGGGTTTTGTGTTGGATTTTTCCCCCCTCCCCCGTTTTGATCAGTTTTAAAAGGTAAGGCGGTTCTGCTGCCCGCTTCAAACCAACCCAAATGTGCTTTAGGACGTTCAAGCTGCATTTCAGAGATGGTGCTGGTGGAAATACTGATCACTGTGTGCTGAAACGTTCACATTTTACATCTTTCTCTGCAAAGGGAGCTCTGTGGCATCTCCCAGCACCCGCACAGTGCCTGGATGGGAAGGAGGCTGGGGGCAAAGCAGCCTCTGCACAACCCCCCGTGGGGAGGAGGGCTCTGTCTGTAATTAAGGAAGATGCGAATATGGAGCTAATTCAGGATTTGTGCTTCCTCACACGTTTTCCTTCTCTCCAAGGTGGGGGGTGGGCAGGTTGCTTCATGAAAAGGGAATCTCCTGTTGGGGTTAAAACACCAAAAGGGGAGATCGAAGAGAGCGGTTATGGCCTCGGCCGTGGGGATTCTCTGTGCCACCCCATGGGAGCTGCTGCCACCGTTCCCCAGGACGTGGGGAGAACAAAGCTTCCTTTCCCCGCTTTGTCTGCTGGCTCTGATTTAGCTTGGCAATTTCCCTGCTATCAAATCCCTGTGAGAGCTCCTGCCTCTTCCCGTGCCCCAGATACAGGTGAGCGTCGCGCTGCAATCCGGGAGGTAAGCAGAAAAATAAAGTCCAGGGGAGCTTTCCCCGACTGACTGCTGCTAATGACCCGGTGCTGTCGCAGGGAAGAGGTGGCATTTTCACATGGCCTGGCTGCCTTTATGTAACGCGGCGCTGCCTACGGGACAGGTTTAACCTGCATTTTCAGTAGGGCGCAGAATGAAACCCATCTTACTAATGCAATCAGAATGCCAGGTGCGAAAGGAGAAGGGGGGGGGAAAATAAGAAAAGTGCTTCTTATTGGTCCGAGAGCCTCCGTGGATTTTTTCCTTTCCTCTCGTCCTGGAATTGCAATGCAGGACGGCCTCAGCCACCTTGTGCCAATGGATTCCGATGGGATCCATCCATTCCTTTCCTTTTCCCTGGACAGGATTTATTGCAGCACTGCTGTGAAAAAGATCTCCTTGTCCCCAGGGCCTTGAGTGTAGAGCTGGTGGTGCTATCATAATGACTGTATCCAGGCCTCGTGCATCCCAAGAGCTTAAAATAATGCTGAGCAGCGTAACGTGTTCAAAAGAAAAACAGCCTGAGTTTCAGTGTGTTTTAACTCCTACCAAGGGGAAGCCTAAAAAAGATGATGTGGAGGGTTTTCTCCCTCAGTTTTCCAAGAGGATGGAGAGTTTGGTCTTTGGGTCTTTGTTGGGTTTTTGCTCTTTGAGTCTTTGCTCATTGGGTTTTTGCTCTTTGGGTTTTTATTCTTTGGGTCTTTGCTCACTGGGTTTTTGCTCTTAGGGTCTTCAGTCTTTGGGTTTTTATTCTTTGGGTCTTTGCTTGGGTCTTTGCTCTTTGGGTGTTTATTCTTTGTGTTTTTGCTCATTGGATTGTTTTCTCTTTGTGTCTTTGCTCTCGGCATTTTGTTATTTTGGTCTTTGCTCACTGGGTTTTTTGCTTTTTGGGTTTTTGCTCACTGGGTCTTTGCCCTTCAGGTTTTTATTCTTTGGGTCTTTGCTCTGGGTTTTTGCTCATTGGGTTTTTACTCTTCGGGTCTTTCCTCATTGAGTCTTTGCTCATTGGGTCTTTGCTCTTCAGGTCTTTGCAACAAGTCCCAGCCCTGCGTAGCCAACCACTGGAAGATGTGGTCCCTATGGAAAACTGTATGGAAAAAAAAGGGGAGTAGAGAGACGTGGACCAGTGCAGCATTTTGTGGTGGAGTCATCATCTCTGGGGGTGTTAAGCAACATGGAGATGTGACAGTGAGGGATGCGGTTAGTGGGCATGGTGGGTATGGGTTGATGGTTGGACCTGAAGGTCTTGGAGGTCTTTTCCAACCTCAGTGATTCTAGGATTCTATCATTCCCCACTGCAAAACACACAAGAGTGGGTTGAGGGCTCAGCAGCCCCCGTCCCTGCTCAGTCCCAGCACTTTGAGCCGTGACATGGGGCCAGCATGACTCCGAAACCCAGATGAAAGGCGACTGCTCCGCGTGTGTCGAGGGTTTGTCAGCCTATCCCAAGCTCAGGAAATCTCCTGCTCCTTTTAAATCGAAGAGAAGTTTGCCTTCCTGTTGTATTCCCAGATAACACAGCTCTGATCCAGCCTGCGTGTAAATAGCTTAACAGATTTAATCAGTTCCTTTGGAAAATGCTTCCGTGAGGATTTTGGATGGTCCTGGGGAGCAGCACCGCAGCAATGCCACAAACCAGGAAACCCAGACGGATCACAAACCTCGCTTCCCATCCCCTGCAACCTGCCCAGAGTCAATAGGAACACCCAGGCACGCGGATCTACCTGCACAAACACCCTGCCCTTGGATTTTTCCCCTTCTCTATGCATCGGGGGCAGCTCGAGGAAATGCCTTCCCCTCCGGCCCCAAAGCTTTCTGGCAGCTCGGGGAGGAAATCCACCATCAGTCAAAGCCAAGCCCATGTCAGGGGGTCAGAATCATAAAGGAATCAAGCGGCTGAAATATATTCCTCAGGGCTGAATTGGGCGAGGGGTCTGCTTTGGTGCCATCGTTCTTCGTGCCGGTTCTAAGTCCCAACTGGAACAGAGCTCCCCAGAGTTGATTTTCCTGCACCAAAATGGGATTTAGGATTTGTTCATGGGGTATACGGCGATGTGATGGTGGTGCTTCCATCCCATCTGGGCTCTGCACCATGACACGCATCAGTTGAGAAGACCATAAAGTGTCATGTTGGCCCTCCACCTCCTGATGTCCCAGAGGTGAGCAGTGAGGACTTCAAGGGGACGCTGCAGCCCCTCTGCTGTCCTCAGCTCTGCGTGACCCCGCAAAACTCCCCAGCCGGGTCCCAGCTTCCTCCCATAGGAGGGAGGTGGGAATTTGTGGTAATGGGGTGAGAACACGCAGCACAGATGCCACAGCACAGATGTATGGTTTGGGCAGGAGGACTCAGCTTGCAGCTCACCAAAACATTAGGAGGGGTTTGAAGGAGCCAGCGGTGGGAGGGGGGGGTAGAGGAGGGGGACACTTCTGGGGCCATTTTCGTTTTCCTTTTCCAACCCCCTTTCACCCCTTCCCTCTTCCCTGTGATATATCCCATGCCCCCATCCCTTCTCCTCACTTTTCCACCGCTTTGAAGGTGTAGGTGGGAGCCCAGCTCCCCTCCAGCTCCCGCCGTGCAAAGCAAAGTACAAGAAAAAAAAAGAAAAGAAAAAGAACTAAAATTCTACTATAAAGGGGAGGGGGCGGTGGAAGGAGGGGGGGGGGGGGGGGGCAGCGAGGTGCTGTGTGCCCCCCTTCTCCCTTTCCCCCCTCCCCAACCTCCCCCGGGGGTGCCGGGGCAGAGGGTGGGGAGAAGTTTTCTCCTGCCCGGGTGAGGAGTTTGCAAACAAGGAGGAGCAGCCCCGTCCCTTCGGTGTCATTGGAGGAGGTTTTTTCCAAGGAGCTCATAAATACGGGGAGGTCGGGTGGGGAGGCTGGGACTGCGCGGGGACCCCGAGGGCAGCGCAACGCAGCGCAGCGCGGCGGGCGGAGGAGCTGCGGGGGGCGGGGGGGGCCGGGCCATGGCCGCGTTAATGAGCACCTACCCGTGGCCGGAGAGGTTGGAGGGGGGGGAGGCCGAGGGGCTGCAAGCGGGGCCGCCCCCAAGGTGCCCACCGGGGGAGAAGGGAGGCGAGAGTCGCATCCGCCGCCCCATGAACGCTTTCATGGTGTGGGCGAAAGACGAGAGGAAAAGGTTGGCCGTGCAGAACCCCGACCTGCACAACGCGGAGCTCAGCAAGATGCTCGGTGAGGAGCCGGGGCGGTGCGGAGGTCGGGAGTTGAAGGAGTGGGGGTGGGGGGGTGGGGGGGAAAGGGAGAGCTCGGGTGGTACCTGTGTGGGCATCCCGTGGTGTTGGGGGGAGGAGGAAAAGCTCACCCAGATCCCGTACCCCGGGGTGGGCATCTACACATCCATCCTGTGGGAGGCAGAGCCTCGGGACAGTGCCTGTGGGGTGACCTCCCTTAGGCCATCTCACAAATGGGGTCCTGCACCCTGAGTACAGGAACCCCTGTGTGCTCCTCGCTGCCCCTGGAGCTACAAACCCCACTGTGTGCATGCGGAATGCAGAGGGGCCCCCAAATTTTCCTGCCTGTCTTTGCTTTCCCACTTTCCCCCTCCTCCCCCCCCCCAACTTGTGATTTTGGGGTGTTTCTGCTGTTTCTTTGCAGGGATCTCACCCCATTTCAAACTCAGATTCCCCCCCCACACACACACTCCATATCCACTATTGCCCCCCTTTCCAAATCCTCATTTCTCATGCCACACCGCGAGCAAACAGAGTCAACCAGCCCAAAGAGCCTGAGAACGAGCTGCCCGAATTGCAACACTCCTCCATCCAGCCTCTTACCCAAACTTTGTGTTTCCTTGGGCAGTTCTGCGGTGTTTTCTTTGGTGGGTTTCTGGGTTTTCTCCTTGCTGATTTTCCAGGCAGCATCTCTGCTTATAGTGCCATTTCTGCTCTCTCTCTGGCGAATGAGAATGCACTGAACCTTTCTGATCTCCTCATTTCCCCCCCAACTATGGGGATATCTGGTGCAGCTCATGTTTTGGGTGGAAGTGTCCTGTGCAGGGAGTGGTGAGGTCGCAGTGCCCAGGGCTGGGATGCATCCAGGGACACCTCGCCCTGACCCCTGCTCAGCTGGGCATGGCCCTACACCGCACCACTTCCCCATAGGGCTCTGAGTCCCAGCCAGGCAGTGCAGGATCCAGCCCTGGGGGAGTTTGTTTGCCTTGGGTTGTTTGCAGTGGGGCTCGGCACACACTGAGCACAGCGTGACCCTGCTTGAGGACTCAGGATGGGGGTAGGATGTTGGCAAACAGGCTTCAAATCCCTTTCCTCACCGTCTCGTCCTCATACGGTGTCTGTAGGATCCGTCTTCTACGTGGCAGTGGGATACCCCAACCCTCCTATGGGTTGGGAGCCGGGAAGACGGCATCTGCGGGTGCTAAGGGGAGTTCTGTTCTCCTTTGCAGGCAAATCCTGGAAGGCTCTGAGCCTCTCACAGAAGCGACCCTATGTGGAGGAGGCCGAGCGGCTGCGGGTCAAACACATGCAAGATTATCCCAACTACAAGTACCGGCCGCGGAGGAAGAAGCAAGTCAAGAGGATCTGCAAGAGGGTAGACCCCGGTTTTTTGCTGGGCAGCCTCGCACGGGACCAAAACGCCGTGCCTGAGAAGCGGACCTGTGGCCGGGCTGGGGGTGAGAAAGAGGGGCCGGGTGAGTATCCCCCTCGCCCAGGGCTGCCGCCCATCCGGGGCTACCGGGATCCCCCAGGCAGCGGCAGCAGCACCAGCGTGGACGCCTACCCCTATGGGCTGCCCACCCCTCCCGAGATGTCTCCGTTGGATGCCATAGACCCTGAACAGAGCTTCTTCTCCTCACCCTGCCCTGAGGATCATCACCGCTCCCACCTCGCCGGAGCTTCCTTCTCCCCGGAGTATGCGGGCAGCTCCCTCCAGTGCAACCACCACCCTCTCAGCCCCATGCCGCAGCCAAATTCCTGCATGATCCCCCCGGCCTCCAGCTGTCCTCCCCTTCCTCCTCCTCCTCCTCCAAGCTACTACACACCCGCTTTCCCCTCTCTGCACCCCACCAGCCTCCATGCCCACCTGGGCCAGCTCTCTCCACCGCCTGACCACCATGGCTTTGATACCTTGGACCAGCTGAGCCAAGCTGAGCTGTTGGGGGAGATGGACCGTAATGAATTTGATCAATATCTCAACACCCCCGGCCACAGCGACCACCATGCTGGAAGCTTGGCCAATGGACACGTCCCTGCAGCCTCAACAGCTGGCAGCTCCCACGCTGCAGAGACCAGCCTCATCTCCGTCCTTGCCGACGCCACGGCCACCTACTACAACAACTACAGCGTCTCTTAGAGCCGTGGCCACGTAGGCCTGCTGAGGAAGGGCCTGACAGCATTGCAAGGGGACACTGCTCGTTTCCCCTTAGGGTGTCCGAATCCAAACCACGAGGGCCATGGAGTCTCCTTGGTGCTTAGGTAAAGGATTTCGGTTGTCAGCTTGCCACAGGTGCAAAGCGTTGGGTGTCGTGCTCCAAAATGGCCAAGGGGGGGTTCCTGCTGTCAAAGCCCCTCTTCCAAAGCAGAGATGGTCTGGGTGCACAGGAAGGTTGCATCCTGTTTTCGGGTGCCCTCAATTCTGCTTTGGAGTCTGGAGGCTGGAGCGGAGGCTCACAGACAGCATGGGTGAAACCCCTTTGAAGGGGAGAAGTCAGGAAGTGGGGAAAAAGGGAAGATTTTGCTAAATGAGCACGTGATCTGTGAGTGTGCTTTACCCCAAGAGCCTACTCTGGGATTTGGGCCCAGGCAAGCAGTGCTGCCCCGTGTCCCTGCTCTTGGTGTCGGTGATGCTGCCTTCCAGCCAGGCCAAGCACACCAGCAGAGTCAAACATTGCCTTTCCCCCATCCCCAAACATGTCATGTTGTCCCAAGTGATGTCTTCATCCCTGGGGACACCCCAGAGGACAAGGCAGCAGCCCTGGGTGAGGCAGCTTGGGGTGCAACCTCCATGCATGTCGGGTGAGGCTGAGATCAGGGGTGCGTGGCAGGATCCGGCCCTCTATGGATCCTGCTTGGCCTTCCAACAAGAGCGATCCCAACGTGGGAGCGGCAGGAGCTCCGCACCCACCAGGCCAGGAAAAAGCCTTCGGATGAGCACTTTGGCAAAGAGATGATGATGTAGCAGACACATTTGTATCAAGCATCCTTTGAGGACGAACGCTTAATGTTTCGAGCCGCAGTGCCCAATGTCTCCTCTAACTTCCGCGTGTTATTGCTTGTAATAAAGCTGTACATTGATTTATTCCTTCCATTATTCCTCCCCTCGGATTTTGTATTGCTCGAGTTCTCTTTCTTTTCATAAAGATGAAGCTTTATTTTAAATCAGTTATATGACATGATTAATCTTAGTGTTTACTGTATGGCACTTGGTAATGATTAGTTAGTAGCGTGGCTATGATTTTCTGGTTTTCAGTCCCGGACGTGTATTAATAATAATTGCAAATAATACTTAAAAAACACAACTTCACAGGTTTTTAAGCTAATACATTCCATCTTTTTTGTGTGACTCTATGCATTTTGAATGAGTGTACATATGAGTTTGCATAAAATATTTAATTTAAATAAATATGTTTTTATACAATGATTGTTTTATGATTTAAATTGCTGTAGCTATTGACAAAGTTTTCAAAGGAGAAACATTTCCTGTGCGAGTGCTATTTTTTTAAGGGTTTTTTTTGTTGTTTTTTGTTTCAGCCAAACTCTTCTACTTCTGTTTTTTTATTGTTTTGTTTTTGTTTTTAATAAAAAAGATCTGTGGTTATCTTTACAAACTGTGGATTGTTTTCTGATGGAACACCTTGAGGTAGGACCTATGCATACCTTTCCTTGCAGTGTGTTGGCGGGGCAGCACGTCGTCCTTGATCCCACTTTCATCATCTTGTGGGTAGACCTTTCAGAGCTGGGTTCTACGTAGGTGATACAGTGAGGTTAAGGCAGGGCTCTGCCTCTGGCGTGTCAGTGTGCACTGGTGATAGAGGAGCATGTTTCCTAATGCACATTGTGATGACTGCCTGTGTATGTTGGCTGGAAGGGGCTCCAGAGGTCACCTAGCCCAGTGCAATACAACCCAACCCAACCCAACCAGGCTGCCTTGCCTTCCAAACTTCCTTGACCTGTGTCTCAGGCAGCCTGTAGTCCCAGAAGGTGGATGACTGTCCAGGGAGGCACCAATATACCCCTGTCCTGTGCTTATAGGATGATTTGGTTTAGAAAGGACCATAATGATCACCTAGTCCTGTGGTACTCCTTCGTGCCCAACTCTGTCCCCATGGAGATAGTTCTGTGTTCTCCCTTGCCCATTGCTGAGACATGCAAACCCACACTTGGCCACGTGAAGCTGGGCACCCTGCTGTGAACTGGATGACTTGGGGTGACCCGCTGGCATCGCTCACTGCTGTGACTCTTGCCCTGGCATGACACAAGGGCAAAAAGCCCAGTGGTACCTGCACTGATGGTGTGTAATGGTTCTGCCACGGCTCTGCCTTTCAACCAGTGAACTCGAATGGCTGCTTCCTTCCAAGAAAACTCTCACTGGAGGGCACACCCACCACAGGGACACTGCAAAGGGTCCTTTCTGCCAGCTCTGCTATAGGGTGAGGTGGGACACATCCTGCTGGTGAGGAGAGCCCACAAACAAGATTAACTCCTGCTCTTGTCAGCTCTGTGTATCCATCCCCTCTCATGGGACCTTCTCTGTGGGACACTGGCAGTTCCTACTCCTTGTTACCATGGCCTGATTGCCATGGGATTGACTCAACTACCTCAAAAGCATCGTCCCTGCCTTTCTTCTCACATATTTGTTGTTGGAAATTGCAAAGCCCGTGCTCAGAGCTCTCAGTGATGGATAGAGTCTGTCTCCTGGGGGAAAAGGGGTTTCTCTGCACACTCCAGCCTTGTGACTCCCATGAGATGAGCCTGTCCCCACTCGCCCAGCACAGAGCCACGTGAGGAGCAGCAGCAGTAGCAGCAGCACCAGCAGCAGCAGCAGCAGCAGCAGCAGTGTGTCACCCCATGCTCAGAACGCCGGGAGCAGCTGCAGGCCCAGGCTGGGAGCCGGGGGCCCCCCGAGGGCACCGGGAGCTGCAGCCAAGGTGAGGTGTGGCTCCTGGGAGCCAGGTCTTGCCATCCGGATCTGGGCTCACGCCCAGCGCCGGCAGCAGCCGCCGTCTCCCTCGCTGCACACACCGACAGTGGAGGTGAAATTCGGGAGCAGAGCTGTTTGTCCATTCTCTGGCAGCCTGGTGAAGGCATGATATGAGTTCTACCCCAACCCCATAACAAGCTGTTGGGATTCAACACTCTCCCAGGCACAGCTGCAGGGGGCGGGTAGAGAATGAGAGGCTAATAGAGGTGGAGAGGAACCTTTTTATCGGCTTGGGAGGGGAATGTTTCTGCAGAGGAGTGATGGTCATGGAGGTTTAGAAATGCTGGGGAGATCTCCACACCAAGGACTCTTTCCTCATCACTCCTGGGCATGATTCCCCTCCCTTCCTGTGCACACCAGAGTCCTGTGGTTTGTGGTCTGCTTTCTCCGGGCTGGGAACCAGCAGGAAAATCAAATCAGAGCTGCAGGAAGGGATAAAATGACCTCAGACCGGGCTGCAGCTCAGGGGTGGCAAGGCAGGGCCAGAATAAGACCCTCTCCTTGCCAAGAAGTAGCCAGAGAATGAGTCCAACCCTTGTCCCCAGGCTGCCCTTGACTCTCGGTGGTTGGGTATTGGGAGCCAGGATGAGGTCACCTTCCCGGATAGCATGGATGGGGACTGGCTGAGGGCTGTAGCATGTGACATGCTCTGTCATGATGGGAGATGACCTTCATGTCCCTTGGGCAGGTGGTGACTCCTCTACTTCATGTCCTGACCTCTGATGGGGGGAGGTGACCCCCATGTCACAAAGCTTCATGAAGAGGGAGTATTTTGGAAAGGGGCAGCTTGATCCCAGGGTTTGCCCTCTTCAGAGAACATCACCAATGGCAGGAAGAGCTGGGTGTGAGCTGGGTGGCACAGAGGGCTTGCCCCTATGACACAGAGCAGGGACAGACCCTGGTGACAAGCAGCATCTCCGTGACTCAGTTTCCCTGTTTGTAAAATGGAGCTAACACTTCATTCCCTCCCATCCTTTTTCTGTCTGGTATTGCAACATGAGCTGCCTCTTACCAAGAATCTGAACAGGACAAAGTCTCGGTGTTGTCCTTGGCACAAGGGGTATCTGCCCCCTGCTACAAAATCAGATGTGAGATTATTCTTTTCCTTCCATTGCTCCCAGAGCAGAAGGCAGGCAGCTCAGGAACGAAATGGAGGCAAAAACTGATTGAGGGGATCACACTGAGGTCTCCCTGCAAACCAGGGGCAGAGTCTAAGGGAGATCCATGAAACCACCCACTACCCCAGATTCCAGTTCACGAATGATATCCTTCTCCTTCCACCCCTTGGTCCACACACCCCATGGAACTGCAGCTCCTCCTCGGAGCAGGGAGGGAAGGTTCAGACCCTCCCTCCCATCCCTCCAGAGGAGGGATTGAGACAAGCTGCTGAGTGGTTTCCTGCCCAGCACTGCCAATGGGAGCTGCTTCGGGTGCCGGGAGCAGGGAGGATGTATCCGGAGCTGAGTGTTTCCTGGCAGATAAGGCCAGCCCCTCCTGCCGGATGTTATGAGTCCAGGGCCTACCTCCATGTTTCAAGAGAGGAGGCTGAGGAAAGGCCTGGCTGTTTATGTCAAGGAAAAATAACTTCTCCCTCCATGCAATCCTATGGCTCCCTCAGGGCTACGTGCAGGAGGATAAACACTGGGAATGGGAAAACAGGGCTGGAGGCACAGAGCAGAGTGTTGGCCTCAAGGAAGGAGGACTGGGGGGTTTTCCTCCTCACCAGGACTGGGACAGGAGGGTAACAGGGCAAAAGCAGAGGTTGCTGGGGAAACAAGCCAGGGACTGGCTGGTGCCAGGTCAACCCAGAGAATGACAAAATAGTTGAAGCTGGAGGCACCTGTAGGTCCTCCCTGCCCAGCAGGTCCTTCTCGAGCAGGGTGCCCAGCACCATGGCCAGGGGCTGTGGGAGATCAAGGAGGGAGTTTCCACCACCTCTTTGGAGACTCAGCCCTACAGGCTCAGCCTGTAGGGTTGTTCAACCTCAACCCTACAGGCTCAGGCCCAGCATCAGTCAAGAGCAATTTCCACATCAACCTGATTGATCAAACCCAGTATGTTGCTTGCCCCTACACTTACTGAATCCCACCACATACAGGGGATTCAGCCCCAGTGAGGCCTTGCTCAGCTCTCCCAGTATGTGGGAGAGTCCCTTCAGGGCAGGAGTTGAGGTCTCTAAGGCTGAAGGCTTAGGCTTGGCTGCTGCCCACCTCTGTCAAGCAGACAGGGAAATTGGAAAGAGGATGGAAGAATTACATCTGAGACCCCATCAGGGTCAAGTTGGCCAAGGAAAAGGGAGAGATTGTGCAGTTGATGTGGAAGCAGTGGGATAAATGGGAATCTTCTCCAAAGGACAGATTTCTGTCTTTTTGTAAGCAATCAGTAAAACCTAGTGCTGGCTAGACCCTTCTCTTTCATTTATAATTGTAGACCTTCAAGTACCATCCATAAGGCTCAAGACAAAACCTCTGCACTGCCTGACAGTCAGCATGTTTTTTAAGGGTTGTCCCTGGACAGAGGATGAGACAGAAAGAAACCTGCAATGGATTTGCACTTCCACTCTATAAAATTATAACAGCTCTCAGTACAGCAGTGCCTAGGCCAGCTTGTCCTGCAGCAAGATTTGGGTAGTGGGAACAACAGAGAGGATTTGAATCATGGAGAGTAATCCAAAGGGGTTTTAGGGACAAGAATTTGAGTCTGGACACCACCACACAATCTGTAGTTTTTGTTGCTTTTGGTAGCTTGTATGGGCTTGTATTGTTCTTTTTTTAATTGTTATTTCTTTTTTTTTTTTTTAACCTAACATTGAGCAATTTCTGATGGAGAGTTTTGTCTTTGGCATAAGGGTAGAAAAGTGCAAAAATAGAGAAAACCTGGCAATCTCCTGTCCAGGATGATTTATAGGGCCGAACTTCTTCCCCACCCCTGTTTACCACTTCAGTGTAAGAAGGACTGCTGGGGTCCCATTTCCCACCCTGTGGGCAGAGAGAGGAGTGGGGGGAAAAGGGAATGGCCCTTCCCTTCCTCCTTCAGAGCTTGGGAAGCCCATGCATCTCAGCAGGGGAGCGAGGAGGGCCTCAGCAAGCCCAAGATGTTGTTCTTTCCCTTTGATTTTCCAGGAGCTCCCGCACCAGTCACAGATCCTGGCTCCCAGAGCTTCGCAAGCGAACAAAACATCAGAAGGTTGGGCTGGCGGTACAGGAAGGAAACCCACTCACGTGGGGGCTGAGTCACGATCCTGCTGCTCCCTCCCAGTATCCCAGGGAGCTGGGAGGCACCAAGGGGATGGATGGTCCTGATCCCCACTGCCTGGGCAGGAGGTGGGAACGACTGCCCTGAGTGACTGCCCAAACCTGTGTCTGCTGATTACTTAATGCATCTGTAGCATCCAAATTCTTCCCCTACGCCACCAGCTTTGAGAAATCAAGTACTGTTTCTTCTTTCTTTTCTTTTCTTTTTTTTTTTCTTTTTTCTGAAGCTTGAGTGAAAATAGCTGGACTTCCTTCTCTGGAAAATTAAGGGTCCTATGCTGCCCTTTTTGGCCTTGGCCAATATCTTGGAGGAACACAGAAAAAAAAAAAAAAAAAACTAATTTAAAACAGGCTTCTCACCACCCCTGAACTGAGACCAACAAACTGATTCTCTGCTCTCAGAGACAGCCGTCTCATCTGGTGGAAGACGTGTGCAACAACTGCACAGGCAAGTGCTCCGGTGTTAGGAAACACTGGACTCTAGCATGTTTGTGCAACTCCTTCTAGGTGCCAGGCATTGCAGGAGACCTGAGGTTACAGGAGACCCTGTGATGTGATCATGCAGTTAGAGGCATTATTTACATGATCACATTACAGGATCACACTTCTTTTTTCCCCCCTTGGATCTATGCCTCTTTCATCTCACAGATGGATTTGGATGCATCCACTCAATGTTGAACATTTTACTGAGCCTGCCAGGTCCCTCCCCGGTGATTGCACAGATTTGGGCAAGTCTGATCAGTTATTTAAGGTGGGATTTACTTCCCAGACATGCCCAGCTATCTCCACTGTGAGATCCCAGAGTAGCAGCGCTCCCAACTTGAACACCCCAGCAGAGGCATCATTCAGATAGCTAAGTGTAGATCACAGCATCTTGGTAATGACTGGATGATAGATTTACTCACTCTTCATCTATAGCCCAGATCTGGGACTTATTTTCTGTTTAGTCTTTCCGCTCTGCGGCAAAAGCAGAGGATTTGGATTTTCTTGATGTTTGTCTTGCTAATACTCCGGTGCTTCACAAGCTCAGCCAATTCCTTGGCCATCAGAGAGGCAAGATATCAGGGAGAGAAAGGAACTTCCCATCAGGCAGATGGATGGTGGATGCCCGCTCAACTTCTACTCAGCAGCCTGGCTCCTACCTGCAGCAAGGGCACCAACCCAACCCATCTGCACAGCAGCTCCTGCTCACAAGTTAAGCATCTGGAAAACAAAAGACTTTCTGCCTGTGACTCCAGCAGGCTGATCTTCTTGCAACCCTGATAGACAGTCTGAACAGCAGAGGTGAAGAGATAACTGGTTCTCAGACCAACATGTGTCCATGTGAACACTGAGGAAGGACGTCCATGCCTGTCCAACATCCCTACCTCATTCACTTCATACCTTCTTGTGTTGTCAGTCAGCAAGACCAAGGGATCTCAGCAGTAGCATTTTCTTCATTGCACGTCTGATCCATCTAATGGAGCAATCCTGAGATAGAATAGAAAGCTGAATCATAAAACACTGGCACCAGGAGGAGAAATGGATGTTGGGCAGGAGCTCTTAGTTCTGCATTCATTCAGTGCCCTGCATGACAGAAACCCGCACATCTTTAACTTCCCAGAGAGTGGAGAAGTTGGCTTGTCTCTAGGTGCTGAGAAGAGGAGCAGGAATGGACAGGTCTTGCTGAAAGATCAGTGGAGAACACAAACTGATTTGTCCCTCCAAGCCACACCACGTCAGTGCTCTGACGGCTTGGTTTTGTAAGACTGTGGGTGGATGGTTTTACAGAAAGGCCAAGAAATGCTGCTATCGGATAGGTGGCCTCCAAATTTCCAAGAACACGGCACATAATCACTTGGCATGTACAGACATAGCTTTCTGCTCTGTCCCTGTCTGGCTTGCTCAGTCAGATTTCAAGAGCTTATGCTGTGCTTTGAGTTAAGCACCCATTCCAGGGATGTGTTCCCAGCACTGCTTCGATTCATTTGCACGGACCAGAGGAGGTAAAGGACCTTTATCTCTTGGCATTGTGGAGGGTTGATCTGAGATAATTGCACATAAGGACCTGGTGGTGCTGGGGTTCAGCAGGTCATTCTGTTACAGGTTGATCACCCTGTGACATGCCAGGATCTCTATGTCCCTTTGGTATCCCAAACTCAGGTGGAGACATGCTAACCCATTTCTGACTTTCCAAAGGCCAGAATTTTCAGTGCAGTCCCACATCCCTGACTAGAGCATGCTTAGATCTTCCTTGGGATTAACAAGTCCATTGTGAACCCTTGATACCTGGGCTTCCAAGTAAACCCAGCTGTCCTTCCAGGAGCCTTCCTCATGGAAGCTGTTGCTATTCCCTGCCTTGGTGATGAATCCTAAAACAGGCCCAGAGCCAAAAATGCCTCTCCCATCAGCACACTTGAAAAGGCATAGAGCAGGACTATATTTCTACACTGAGGAATCTAGAGATGCGTTGAAAGAGGTGGCTTCTGGAGTCTCAGCTCCAGGATGTCAAAGACAGTCTGGATATCAACCTGGAAGATGTCATGGATGTGTCTACCTTGATGCTGTTTATGTCTTTCATAAGGGCCTCCTTCTTTTTGCTTTCAGCAAAAAGAAATGGAGGAATGTTGGGACTTCACCTTTCAAAGTTGCTTCTTGCTGGCAAACAAGCTCAGGGGAGGGTTATTTTTTCTAGTAATTGTATGAGGAAAGGTTGAGAGCTGGGCTTGTTCAGGTTGGAGAAGACAAGGATCATGGAAGATCTTATTACTGCTTTCATTTACCTAATGGGAGGCTGTAGAGCAGACAGTCTCTTGTGAGACCTGTGCAGAAAACGGATAAATTCAAAGGATACAAGTTGCAGCAGTGACGCTCTGAAAGTAGTTCAGCATGAGGATGAGGTCCAGAACATCCATGGGATGTCTATTCTTGGAGGTATTCAAATTTCAGTTTACTGAGTTCTTGAATAACCTGTTCTAATTGGCTTTGCTTTGAGCAGGGGCACAGACTAGAAATTTGCTCTTGGTTCCTTCCAACTTGAACAATCCTGTGTTTCTCTCCTGCAAATCTTGGAACTCCTTCCTCTTCTAGAACATGGAACTCGCCCAGATCCAGCCTAGTTCAGAGGCTCTTCACAGAATCTTTGAGGTTGGGAAAGATATCTGGAGATCCCATATGGGATAGGACAGAATCTATGACAGATCTTTTCCAGGTTGAAGGCCTAGCTTTGAGGCAGAAGGAAATGGAACGTGGTTGAATAATTCTTGTGAGGTCAAATGGCCCTCTCTGAACCACCGTTACATTACAGAGCAGCCTTTCTCTTGCATAGACCCTCCACTAGCAGCATCTCTACCAGCAACCAAACTATGCCCTTCTATGGCTAGCAGGTAGCTGGGAGCCAAGGTCCTGTGGAGAACCCCTGGAGGTGTCCCTTCACCACCCATCTCTTGCAGGGCTCCCCATATCAGGGCTCCTGCCCATTCAGTGGAAGGAGGAGAAGGAAGCCTACAACCCAGACCACCACCAAAATACCTCCACAGCCTGCCCTCCTTCCCCACCCTCCCCAAAAAGTCAAGATGACCAACCCTAAGTTTTTTTTTCAGTGCTTAGGACTGATTTTCAGTGGACTTTCTGTAATTAAATGACCCACTAGGGCTTCCTGGTTATTCTTCCCTGCTTCCTGAGTTCAAAAGGTGATTTAGGATGACATGCTCTGCTCTACATGAACTTGCCAGCTATTGCCAGCAGCATGACGAGACTCCCCTTCATTGTACATTAATTTCACTAGGCATACGGCCCAACAATCAAAGTACCTCATTAAAGTTTAATTAAATTTCCCAAGTGATTTGCTCCCGGGCTGAAAACCTGTAATGCAAGTTGAAGCAGGTCTGCATGTGTATGTGTGTATGTATGGTTTTAGGAGTGTCTTTTTTTTTTTTTTTATTTACACTGGTGATTTTTTCTCCAAAGTCTCATCAACTCTTCATTGGTGTGCTGTGGAATAAAACCAGCAGTGGGAATCCAATCCAAACTGTATGAAGACAAGCCAGATCTTACAAACGTTCTGCTCCCATGGCTCCAAGAATGTTCTCCTCCTGTAAGAACAACAGGATTTTGCACAACAGTGACTTCGTGATACATAGGGAAGAATTGGACCAAGAATTGGAATAATCACCCTTAGATAAATCAATTCCTTCTGTCAAAGTTTGGCAAAAGCCAACAAACAAATAAGCAGGATAGAGGATAGAGGAAATTCAAACTCAACGACTTTGGATGGCAAACAAAAACAGATTTCTGTACAACAAAGACAGGTCTGACTGTATATCCAAGGCAAGTCTCATATCTTATCCTCCTCCTCAGTCTCACAGGTGAAAAATGAGGTGGTCAAAAGATCAGAAAGTGAATTCGTTGGTCTCCAACCTCTTAGCCCACTCCAATATCTGTGCCACTAACATCTTTTAGTATATGGGGTTTTTACCTTTCTGACTACTTTCCTTTCTTTGTACACTTAAGGATGATATCCTTCTCCGTCCTCAGTGTCCTTCACAGAAGCAGCAAGGTGCTGTATTTTTGGGTATCATTGTCCCATAGGGTAGTAATGAGCTGATTGAACACCTACATCCATGTGGGAGCAGAAATGGGGACATAAGGACCCCCAGGCTGGCATAGCATCTCTGCCATTGCTCTTTCATGGCACAGCATGACTTGATAGAGGTGGAAATATTGGAAGCACATGTTGAGAAAGTGATTGTATGTGATGTTCATCTCGAGCAGCTTCAGCCTTGGCTCATAGATTGCAACTTCTTCCCAAAAGATTTGAAGAACTTGGGAGATTTTAGACTTGGAAAGAGACTATAATGGCCCCAGAGTTATGAATTCAGCCAGTGAAAAGAGACAGGCACTCCTCAGTGTGATCCTCCTGCTTTGACATCTTACTAACTCTCCAGAAATGGTTGGCTTTCCATGAACTACAAACGGTGACCTCTCAGCTAAAATAGCTATTTAGGATCTTTAACTGTGTGCTCAAAAGTGAGTGAACACAAGCCCAGATAAGCCTGCAAGATTCCTGCAGCAATCTGCATGCACTATTTTGGTACTTCCCTTTTAGTTGCTCAAATCAGGACCAGTGATAGCAGATTACTCAGGACCTTGATGAGTTGAGCTGCTGTTCAGTTGGAAAACATAACTTAGCCTCCTCTTTCCCTTTATTATAATTATTTTGTTTCCCACATTTTTTACCTGAGCAGGAGAGAGGATGAGAGGCTGCTGTTTCCAAAGAACTGTTTAACCAGATCTTGCTCAAGAATCCTCCAAGGTAACCTAGTAAGCTCTGCCTAGAGGATTTTGACAATAAAGAGGTCGAGCAAGCATTTTGATGAGACAACATTCATCAAAGGACAATACCTTCCTGGCATTTTCTTCTGCAGTTCAAAGATGCAGTTGTCACTAACCTGAGGGAAAGCAAACCACTCTGATGAATGAACTAATTGCTTTCAGAGAGACTAACCTGTCGCAGGGCCCATACCCTGCCTTGATGGTCATGATGTGGTCAAGTCCCTAGAGCTAAAGTCTCTCCAGAACAAAGTGATTGTATAGAAACAACCTACCAGGAATGGCCCTTGGGTTGTGCTAACTGCTGGTCCACAGCTGGGGATCACTTGGGGCTCTGCCAGCAGACTCAAGTGAAAGCCAAACGAATGCTTATGTTAACAACAGTGCAAATGCCTGAGCTCTGGTGAGCAATCCGTATCAAGGGATATCCAGAAGGTCTCTGCTGTTTCCTGCAGGTTGGAAGTCAATCTCCCTTTTTTAATTCCCTATCGACAAAAGAAAGAACCGAGGGAGGACTTCTTCAGAGGACTGCAACAGAACAGGCACAAACATCATGGTTCCCTTCACAGTGATCATGCACTGTAATGGAAAAGGGGGAAATTTTCATGTTTTTCTTTGAACTGGAGTGCATGGATAGCAAATAAAAGTAAATGCTGAAACACTTACTCATACCGAAAGAAGTATGAGCACAAAATCCAATCACCCCCTTGAAACTTCAAGTGAGGTGGGGATTTCCATGTATTGCATGTGTTTCCAGATCTAAAGATAAGAGTACAGCTGGCCAAACATTTTCCATTGATGATTTCCTTGCAGAAAACTTCCTTCTGAAGAAAAATAGAGAGAACTTGTCGAAAATTCAAGGGTTGGCTTAGGTTCCCTCAAACAAACTTAAAGAATATTCATCTTACGCAACATTTCCTCTCTTCTTTCCTCTTTAATGAACCACATATATAAAGGAAAAGTGATAACTGACCTGCCAGAGTGAAATTGGTTTTATTAAAGGAAATGGTGCATATATTTTTTTAAGTAATATTTTTCATGGCAATACCCACTGTCTCACAGAACATCCATAGAAAATAGAAAATCTGATTTTTTTCCTCATGCACGACGCTTATTTCTTTTTTATTAGTTGAAATTAAGGCCTTCTTTGTCAAGTTAGGTTTCACACTACTGATGCATTTCTAACAGTTTGGAGGCTTACGCAGTTTTAGTAGATTAAAGACGACATAATGAAAAACCAAATGTCCAACCTTGAACTTTTCTTGCTTAATAAACAATCTCAGTTCTTAAAAATAGATAAAACCATAAGTGTTACAGAAATGTTATTTTGCAGTCACATCATTTATCCAAGTCTATTTTTCCTTACCCCACTATATGCAAGTCTTTGATCAGTTTCAGTCCCAGTGAGGGTGTGAAGGAGGTCCAAAAGTTCAGGTACTTTATTTATCTCCACAAACTTGGAAGTGTCTCTGAATCTCAATGGAGACACCTAAAGGTAGGTGGGCTGTATCTCACCTCTAATGTCTATAACACAGGCACTGCCTTGAGAAATGAACTCTGTAGGTAACAGAGATAAAGGAATTACTGGGACATCTACCTCATCTATCTCATGAACTGTTTGAGATGAAATAATCCACCCCAACATCTCTGCTGGGACCATTTTCTAATAATGGATAATGCTCTTACCACGTGCTGTGTAGAATGGGAAATATGTGAGAGTGGTGGGAGGAAATTCATGATAATAATAATATCCTAACTTTAAAACTCAGTGGTGTTTCAAGACACAGTATCACAGTAACAGAGGTGGGAAGATACGGGTTTTCCATCAGATGATCCCCTTCCAGTCAGCGAAGCAGTGACTTGGAGGCAATATTTTTCTTTCAGAAACGTGCCTTTTTGTTGAAGAAAATGTTATGAGAAACCTGAACAGAGAGAACAATTCAGATTGTTCAATTTCTTATTGCTGATTGCCAAATTACAAAATGTCCTCTACAAAATCAGGGAATACTTCTAAAAATCAGGTGTGAGGGTTACATGGGTTTTTAAGTCTGAAGGGGAATGGAGAACTATTTCTTAATCCTGCAATCTGAGAGATGTTAATGGCAGATGGCAATTACAAATGGCGTGAATCAGGACTCCACAATTACAGTCTTTCTTCTGCCATCAAATCATTACACAGCCTCTTCCAAGCCCCTTACCCTCAGTGAGCTCTGGCTAACCTGTCTGCTGTACACAAATGGCAATTCCTCCCTGAAGGGAATTGGGAAGCTTAATTATCTAACATCCATTATTCTCTGCAAAATCCTAATGAACAGATGCTGCTGTTAATTTGCTCCAAGGTGACAGTAATGACTTGGAGAGCGATGGGTGTCTTCTGGGAGAAATGTCTGTAGCAATAGGTTGATTCCTGGGAGATGAGACTGTTGGAATGAAGATATTTGGTTGGTGAGGAAAATCTACAGCAACACATGGCAAAAGCACAGCCAAGCCCACTGGGGAACTGATGCAAAGCAGTGTTGAGTAAACTGATGTGGTTATTAAGTGCTCCATTCCCCTGATTCTTTTTGACGGGAAATATCCGAAAGATCTTAATTACGTGGGGATGTGAGAGCCTGATGCCAGGGATCTCACCTGGAGGCACATCTAGACTTTCTCCAAGCTTGATGTCCAAAAATGAGTCATGTCTCAGGAGTGGTTTCACAGGAACAAGGCTAGGAATTCTCTAGTCCCGTCCTCTTCCTATCTAGACATGCAACTCCTTCAGGATCCATGGGACAAATGGGAATGGGTTATCACTGTGCAAATTTTCCTAAATACACTGTCAGACTTTGCAAATGTTGGTTCAAACACTGAAGCGAGGCCTACACCCTTTGTGCAATTATAAAAGAGAAACTGTAAAATAAATAGCGTATAACTTTGCACACCTTCCTCAACAGGACAACAAGGAAGAGACCAAATACGTGTTATCAACTTTACAGTGATACACAAGTGTCAGGCAGGCTGGGCTACAGCTTTTGTTCAGTGTGTGCAGTGCAGTAGAATCCTATTCAACACTAGATCTGTAGCACTGAGCACTGAACTTGGCACTACATCCAGGGAAGTAAGAAGAAAAAAAAATCATAACCACTTCATATCATCATCATCATCATCATCATCATCACTGGTAATATTATTTCTGTGGAACTGGCATTCACAGCATTGGTTCAATGCACCTGAGTGACTGGAAGGGATGGAGCCAGGATCCACCCATTCCCAGACCTCATTTAAGGGTTGGCAGTGGGTGTCTTGCTGGAGATTCCTGGCTCTACATGTAGAGTCTTTCCTTTGTTTCTGAGTGCATGGCTGCTGCACTAGGGCTTTGCCACCCTGTTGTTATTGCTGTACTTTCTATCGCATTGTAGCTTTGCGTGGTGGAAGACTGAGCATCAGTCATAGGATCACATATAATAACCAGGATGCTGTTTATCCTACCTTAATTCAGGCACTTGGAGGTTATATCTCCATTGGTTATCTAAATAATATCAGGCCCGTTCTCTGGCCAAACTGCTGTGGTGAATCTTCAACCAAAACGTTAATCTCTTTATTAGGATCATGTTCATACACTGCCTTTGGAAATGTCCCCAGTCAGTACTAGCTCCCCAGGTATGCACAGAAATAGCCTGTGTCAGTGCCAGCTGATCAATATAAAACCATGTTGTGGTCTATGTTAAGTATTTATCAGAGTAGACTGTAGACAACCCTAACCCTAACCCTAACCCTAACCCTAACCCTAACCCTAACCCTAACCCAGAGTGTTCTGAGACTCCCTAATTTGCTAGTAGAAGCACAGCCTAAAATTGAAGACCAAGATAATTTCCTTAGCTTTCCTCTAGCCAAAGGGGAAAGCTGAGAGGTGGCTAGGAAGCTTTTGACATCTATTTAAAAATAAGACAACTTGTCCTTTATAGAAGTGCCCTTTGTTCATGCTCCATTATTCAGTATCTTCTCTATAAAGTATAAAGGAGAGTGAGAAAGGTGAAGTTGGCTTTAGCTGCTCCATTTTGTGTGGCTAAGCTTGGGAAGATAAATCCTAACCCCACAGGAAGAGCCTGGAGCAGCTTAGACAACAGTACCCAGTTTTCCTGATTCACCACCGGTGTTTTACTGCCTGTGTAAGCAGAGTTATCACTGAACTGCCAGAGGACTTCAGCCAGTGTGCAACAATACTCAGTATCAACATCCTTCACCCCAAGCCCATTACAGACAGGGCATCTAGGAGGCCAAAATGCAGAGTTAACATGTTAGGATATGGACACAGACTTAATCATGTTAGGATATGGACTCATTTCAACCACAAGCTGGTTTCATTGAATGCTACCCCCTAAGGTTCAGCGTAACTACTTCTCATTTGCTTCCCTGTAAGCTCTGGCCCACCAGCTGTAGCTTCCCCCACTCTTTTCTTGCACCCCCTTAGCACTTAATCACACCCACGTCAATGTGAGGTAGCTCCATGAAAGCACAAGGAGTTGCTCTCAATTCATAGCAGCATCATGCAACGTGAAATGAGGTGCTATGATTTCCTCCCTGAGGCCTGCAGACAAGAAACAGGCAGAGGGGACACCAAAGTTCAGCTGCATGAGGAAGTTATTTGCAGCACCAAGAACTCGTAACATCCCAGTGTTGAAGGACAGCTGTAGCGGAAAGAGACCTCAAGCTTATGCTGAAAGTCCAGAGCATTAAGCTCTAACCTCCCTGAGGTTACTTAGTGATTAGGCAATATGAGATGTGGCCTCACAACCTGCTGGTAGATGCCTGCAAGGGATCTGAGCTCTCCTATGTTGCAAAAAGAGCTGAGAAGTTAAAGCATATCCTATGGGTCTCCTAAAGTATGAATTCTGCTCTCTGTGATGCACGTTCCATTTGTTGGGGCATAAAGAAATGGCTTTTAATACATTTTAATGTATTTCTAATACAATCTCTTGCAAGGAAAAAACTTCTCAGAAAGAATGGTCAGGTGCTGGATATGGGCTGCCCAGGGAGGGAGTGGGATCAGCATCCCTGGAGGTGTTCAAGAAACATTTAGATGTTGTACTAGAGGACATGGTTTAGTAAGGAAGTATTGACAGTAGCTGGACGGTTGGACTGGATGATCTCGGAGGTCTTTTCTGACCTTTCTAGTTCTATGATTCTAAGCCTGATATCTTTATCAGGCATCAGTTGTAACATAATACAGAATGGGCTGGTTGGGGGACTTGCCCCATGCAAAGCAATAGCAGGGGGAAGCTCTGGGGTAGATGGGAAATTGTTGGATGCCTTGGAGGAACAAGGCTGAAACCATGCTGGAGGATGGATGGGAATTGGCAATTTGTACTCAAATTAGGAACGTATCTCCCAAAATTGAGTCAGAGCTGGGTGGAGGTAACCAGCGTCAATGTTCTCATTTCAGCAATGGGTCAAAAGGAAGGAGAGGAAAGGGTGGCTGTAGGAATCACCTCTGGGAATGTGGACACTCTTCTGAGGGATGTGTCTCAGACTGGGATGCACCTCTGGCTATATCTGCGCTATAAAATGAAAATGCAATGGCACCATTGGTTTCACCTTCAGCCAGTGGTCACCAAAACACACCAGTCTCCAAAATACGGTAGCCTCACCCAAGCCATTTCTTGGGAATGATCCCTGCTCTGTGTTGGCTCGTGACCTGCACCAGAGGTGTGTTAAGCAGCTCACACCAAAAATCATGCCCAGGATTTTGGCCACCTTGTAACACTGAGAAGAGCACTCATTTCAGGAGGTCTGTGTAGGTTCCCCCTTACTGGCAATCAAAGCACTCTTTCCCTTCCTATGCTCAAAGTTCTCCACCATTCCACCATTTCTCCAACAAGAACATTCCACTTGTGCGTAATATCTGGGCCTATTTCTCCATCCCTAGACTTCTGCTCTCAAGACAGGTGGCCTCCATGAGCTTCTGTAGGTCTTGGACAGCCTCCTTCTTGCTCTGTGTTGTGACCATAAACGACACAGGCCTCCATGCTTACCTGTGTTAAGTACCTTAGAGCCCCTCCACCACCAATGATCCATTGCTTTTTGCCATCTCAGTTTGCTGCTACCAAAGTTAGTATAAGGCATGAAGATGAGCTCAGTCTGCCCCTGACTTTACACCTTCACTTCTTCCTTCCAACACTTGGATGAAGTAAAATTTATTTTTATTCCCCTCTGCACTTCTTCTCTCCAAAAAAAGTGAACTATGAAAGTATGCTGGCTCTTTCTCAGGATTTCAGTCCATCATTGGTATCCAATGCATTATTCAGTGAGCTGATTATAAGTAAATCAGCATAGATCCTTCCCCCTGAAAGCTTAGAAAATCTGCAACTTTGTCATAATGCCCTATGGCCCTTCCCAACCTAGCTGACTGCAAAGACAAATTTAATTTCTTACTGTTTAATTCAAATTTAATTTAAAAAAAAAACACACACACAAAGAATGTCATTAGTTGTTTTTTATTTCAAAGTGAGTGCTTGAAAAGTGGTGCTCTGATCCCATACAGTGTTGGGGTGGTAATGAATGGATGTGTTTTTGTAAAGAAGAGAGTGAAAATTGTAAGGTCTGTGGGTTAAGAAGCATGGGAGGATTGAAGGAGATGTTCCATGACTGAGGCTGTATTTTTTTACAGAATGAGTAAGGAATTAATTATAGTAAAACTCATCCTCTTGTTAGGAAGGTCAGCAAGAAACAAATTATAAAACCTTGGCTAAATTCTGCCTAGACATAGCAATCCATTAGCAACTGTATGGGAAAGTTCAGCTACGTTTCTGGTTGTGCTTTCCTTTTCCTCCTTCCTTTCCCTCAAAATCCACCCTGCAGCAATTTCGTCAGGCTGAGATCTGATCCTCTATCGAATGTGCTGAATGGATTATCTGCAGTGGAAACAAGTTGCCTGTGAGATTAATTTCACCTCTGAAATCAACATTATGCAAACACGACCCACCCTAATTTGTGTGAACAGGCTACTCATTATCTTAAGAGTAAACATCTCTGTAAGAACCAGAATACCTAATATCTCTGGTTTCCCTGTGCAGGGTCTAATCCAGGGCAGATAACCACACTCCCTCCACACTTGGTTCTGCACCTTTGATATGGAGTTTAAGGCCTGGAGGGGTTACATCTTAGTTTTATTTCATAGGTACCCTCAAAATCACAGTGAAAAAGAGAACAGATTCACTGCATAGAATCATTAAGATTGGAAGAGACCACTAAGATCATCTCGCAGGTGCACCAAACCCTGCTATCTCTCTTTGTCCATTGGTGGACATGGACAACCTCCAAAAGATGAGTGAGGTGGGAAGCCAACCCATGCAAGACAACGTGGTGCCCAGAGATACTGCCATTCCCTGTTCTCTTTCCATCCAGTGCAGCTGTCAGTTGGATGGAAGAACTCCTGCTGAGTTCTTCATGAAGTTTTGCTTCTGGTTTTTCTTATCACTTGTAATTTTCAGCGGGGCCATGAGGAGAGAAGGATCCAGCATCCCCAGCTCTCTCCTAGCTTAGCTTGTGTCTGATTCCTGCCCCATGTGCATCTGTTCATATAAGAACTTAAAAATGCCAAGGAGATGGAAGGGAAAGCATCTCAAGAGGAGAAAAAGCCTTATTATACCTTCTGGAGCATGATAGGGAGGACTGATTCCCCTTTATATGGAAGTGTCTGGGACTTTGTGAGATGCATCCAGAATACTTTATCTAGATTTGGACTTTTCTGTTTCAGGCTTTTTCATGGAAAAAGAGACTGACAAACTGGAGAGAATGAGGCAGAGATCATGCAGATGGTTAGAGGGCTAAAGAAAGAACGTACAAGTAGAGTCTGAGGGAAATAGATGTGTTCTGCCCCTAAAGGTCACTGCAGAGATCCTCTGCTGATGCAGCTTTGAACAAGTGCAGCGTGCATGCTCTTGTTCACCACTGGTAAAAATGCAGAGCTAATGGTGACAGCTGTGTTGAAACATAGCCTTTTGTAGCTGAGAATTTGCTCCATCAGTGTTACTCTTTGTAGAGGTTGCAGTTTCCATGGAAATAAATAGGAGGAATTACTTTTGGAGTGACCTATGCATATGTGACCCAAGACAATTCCTCTTCACTCAGTGAGGCCTGGGCAAGCCAGAAGGTTGGGCAGCCATTCTCCCTAATGGGAGGTGACTGCCCAGCACTGCTCAGAGTTGTGCTGAGTGCTCGTGGAATGATAGAATCACAAGGTTGGAAAGGACCTACAAGATCATCTAGTCCAACCATCCTCCCATTACCATTGCTACCAAGCAATGGGAGGCACCCAGTGGTGTGAAGCAATTCTGTTAACTCATAAGCAATCAAGGAAAATATTCACCCTAATTTACTTCTTGGCAGCAAGAAGGAATGAGAAAGAAACAAGCTGCATGATGATATTTATAAATGGCCATAACAATGCAGATACTTTGAAGTACCCAGGTGGTTTTTACTTTCTGTGCAACCTGTAAAACAATGCAAACTGAGACTCTTACAGGGCAAAGCCCTGAGGATACCAATACATTCATGCCTAACAAAGCCACAGCTGTCAGAGACAGCATAATAAAAAGATACTACAAAGCCTGTAAACCAAACAATGGCCTGTTCTCTGACCTTTGGTAGTCCTGATGAGTTTTGGCCATGTTGGCAGTAGCAAATTCAGCCTGCGAAACAGGGTGGTTTTGTGTTAACTCCTGAACCGTGCCTGGAAGATTCTTGGGAGAGTGGAGCATGATGCCATGGAGTTGACTTTATTTATAGAAGTGTAGAATCATAGAATCACCAAGGTTGGAAAAGACCTTCAGGATCATCCAGTCCAACTGTCCACCTATCACCAATAGTTCTCACTAACCCACGAGTAGCCAGAGTTCCCAGTGAGCCTGACCAGCTCCCAGCAGCCTGACCATCCACACACACATGCTCACACATGCTTCCAGGCTAATTCACTCCTTAGCTTTACTAGTGAATCCTTGGATAACTCCACTACCAAAGAGAGTAAAACATATTCTAATAAGAATCTTCACACATCTCATGAAAGAGAAAATGGAGTCACCTCTGTGAAGTCAGAGCTGGGCAAGGTGTTGACTTGCCTACAGAAGTAAGGACAGGGGGGTGGCAAACAGAGTTGGTAATTTTAGAAGAAGATAAGTGCACAGTCTATCCTTGTTCACTGGGGATGATCCATCTGCACTGCACTTTGCAGCAGTGCCAAAACCAGGTATCTGCAGAAGTCCTTCAGCGGAGCCAATTTCTCATTCTTAAGCAGACTGTCACACCCAAGATGGTTATAATGCTCAACACCAAGTGAGGATGGAATTCTGGATTATTTTCAATGATATAAAACCATACTAGCTCCTTCAACTTTAATATCTTTACTCCATATTTGCACCTTTGTAATGGAAAATCTGTATCTTCACCTGGTACCTATGAATGGACATAAGTCTGAAGTGACGTAAGATATGAGTAAAATCCCTAGCAGTACCTTTCACCATCATGCAAAGTCTCATTTTTTTCATCTGACTTTTCCTTTCTGCTGCTGTATAGTGAGAAAAGGCGGGGACAAAACTAACCTGATGACAGTGTCAGGCTCATGGAGGGGTGAGCCCAGCACCAGGAGCAGCTGTGGGCAGGACCCCATCTTACCTGCTGGCCCCAGGGGTGTTTACCTGCCGCGCTCACATCCCCACTTGGCAGGGAATGGATGGATGTTGTCATCTATATTACAAAACAGGGAAGCTCTTCAGCAGCTCACTGGGAGGTAGGGTGAGGGCATGATTTCATACCAATCACACCGGTATGCATATGCCAACAACCCTACCAGACTTGTTCTGCTGGGCTGCACTCCCAGACATTTCGCTCAGAGCAAAGCAGAGTGTGACTCCTGGTGTCCCCAGTAACCACAGCTCTGATGAGCCCTTCCCTCCTGGCCTCATCCCAGCCTGGGGCAACTCTCAGTCCACCGTGGACTTTTCTGCCCCTATTTAACACATAATGCAATTTGTGCACCCTCTCTGAAACAACACCTTCCTGCTATGGCCAGGATTTTGTGCTAACCATCCCACACTGTATACAAATCCTCTCTAGAAGCATCGTTTCCTTTCCTTGGTGGGGAAAACCCCCAGTTTGCAACATTTCTTCCTTAGACACCTCGGGAAGGTCTTAAATGCATGGTGCTGTTCATGGTGGTGATGTGTCGACATTTGGACTAGAAGATCTAAGTAATTTTTTCCAACCTTAATGATTCTATGATTCCATGTCCTATGTTCTCTGGTTAACAGTGGCCGCTGATCGGGTGAGTTAAGTAGAAGTCCATGTCTTGGTTGCAGAGCATATGTTAAAGCATTCAGAGCCTGCCGCGCAGCCAGGAGAGAACCAGATATTTTGGTACCTTGTTTAGCACTATCATTTCTGTCGTTGCTTTCAGGAGTTCAAAGTGTTTGTAATAACAAAGAGCTCACGGGATGAGTGGAAGGGATCTCCCCATGAGCTGGTACAACTGGGGCCAAATCTTCTGGTTTGGATTTGAGATGCATCGTTCCACAGAATGCAGAAGCTTTCCACATCAGATGTGCCCCACCCCTACATCTTCTTTATGGCCTGAATTATTTCCAGCAAAGATCTATACCTAAGGAATGCCCATCGCAACTATATAAATGCCTGAAACTTGGATGAATTCAGGCTTATGCAACTGAAACTGTGAACACAACCTCATCATGAAAACCTCTGCTCTTCAGAAAATGCCTCTGAACTGAAGGCAAGCTCTCAAAGTAGAAACATTATGGCGTGGCTATAGGAATCAGCCAAAATTGCACGTGGAGCAGCTGACTCCTGGTAAGGTCTCACACCATCTAGAAAAGGAACATCAAGCCTCTTGCTGACATGTGGTTGTATTTTAGTATAGCTGCAGAAATGACAAGAAATTGCAGGAAGGCACAAGGACCAGGCAAGGATGGAGCTCTTTAAAACTCGATCACGTGGTGGGTAGGGGTGTGGAGGTTGCAGTACTAATTGAGCCCCTAATGCTCTTAGCACTAATACATTAATGCCTTAGCATATAAGGCAGCTCTCTCTTATACAGATTTTGGGTACAAGGAGATTAGTAGGGAGGGGCTATCATCTCTCGCCCTTGTGTTCTGCATCACACCCATCTCTCTGTGCATCATACAGTCCATCCCAGCATAAGAAACAGCATCTTGAGGGATGAAAAAAACACCAGCTCAGAAAACCCTTACGATTACCCTCTGCAGGTATAACTGTCATAAGTCCAGAGGACTTGACCTCAGCAATAAAGCTTGTGGTCCTTCAGCTGCTTCCCAGCAGTGACCTGAGATCCTAATCTCAGAGAGCGTGATGAGTGCAGGGGCATTGGACCGAGGCAGCAGTATCACCCCGTGCATCTGCTGGTGGGCTCTCCTGCTAGCGTTGCAGCACAGAGATGGACCTGCACAGATAAGTCAGAAGTTGTGCTCCAGATGAGATAAGTGCAGCAAAGGCTGGCGGAATTCAAGCTCCCCATTTGGGTCACCTAGAAATGTTGCTGGTGATGGAGAGTCCTGCAGGTACCCCCCACTGTGGTCAACACCCCTCCAAGATGCTCTCAAAGGTGAGAGCTGGGGAGATGCTTGAGCACCCCACAACCAGCTCTTATCTCTGTAATGGATCAACTCAAGGTCATCTCATTGTCCTGAGAGTAGAACATCTCCCAGTCAATCAATGCTCTCAGGCTTGTGGTTTTGGCTTCTCTGTTCCCCACCTTGCCGTTCTGTTTTGGTGCTGTTGGGGAGCAGAAGATTGACTGTGGTCAGGCAGAGCAAAAGCAGCTAGATAAGTGCAGACCTCTCTCTGCTTCCCACCCTAGTGGTAGAACCACCTTTGTTTCTATTTTTATAATGCACAAGAAACAATAAAAAGGTGGTTTTTTTTTTTTAATGACCCTAAAATATTGAAGTAAAATGCGTGTTTGGTGAGAAAGGTTTCAAACTAAAGAAGGGGAGATTTAGATTGGATATAAGGAAGAAGTTTTCTACACTAAGGGTGGTGAGGCACTGGCACAGGTTGCCCAGAGAGGTGGTTGTTGCCCCATCCCTGCACACAGCCAAGGTCAGGCTGGATGGGCACTGATGGAGCTGTGGGTGTCCCTACTCAGTGCAGGGAGTGGGACAGATGGCCTTTAGGGGGTCCCTTCCAATTCAAACCATTCTATGATTTGACAAAGAGGTAAATTTAGTGTCAGTAGAAAAGAGATTTCCTGCACCCAGTGCAGAGGTCTGCCTGCAGCTGGGTTTCCTATGTCTCTGTATTACCCAGAGGTCTTTACATACTCTTGATCATGCCTAGGCTTCATGGTGCCTAGATTCATGGTGTAGATCATCTGCAGTTGGGCTCGTCTGAGCAAACCAGTCCTTAAGTCTAAGATTGGCCTAAGATTGCACAATACTGATATATTACCATACACATGGAGACTCCGAGGAACATTATTAGCTCATAAAATTACTTTGGTTAAGAGCAATAAATGCTGAGGCAAACAGGGAGGTCTATGATCATTCTCTTGTGCTGTAAAGACCAGGCAGCACAATTATCTCCTGATGAATACCTCAGGGAGGCTGGGACTGATATCCTTTCAGTATATGGAAAATAGGGCCATACAAAAAAACCAAGGCCCTGTTCAGAGGAAGAGAACCTAAAAGCACCTGCTGGAAATGAGGTAGTGGATATATTCCCTTGTCAACAGGGAGCAGGTGATTTGCCTAAAGTAATCACAACTGTACTATACACAGTTGTTTTTTTTTTTCTGAGACCTAACACCCTTGCCAATTTCAGCCCTTAAGCATAAAACCTTTAAATAATGGATGAGAAACAGGTGCTAATAATATTCAAACATAAGGAAGGGTTTATGGGAGTCAAAGAACTTAGGTTCCCTCCATCTCTCAGTCAGCAAATTTCTCCTGTCTTCTGCTAACCAGCCTGATTCCCTGTTAGGCAGCGAGTGCCCATTAAGAGCAAATAGGGACTGCAAAAGGAGATGCTGGGGTTTGCTGTGTGACCTGCTGCTGTGTTGCATTCCGTGCACTACTGCATCTGCCTTTCTCTTGCTCTCAGTGCAGAGAAATGCCATGGCTTTTTCTCAAGACCTTATAAAACTCTTAATCTGGAGAGGAAACAAGGTCAGAACAACCACTGTCATGTGCAGCCATAGCCTCCAGTGTGATTCCTAATTCATGGAGGAAAAAAAAAGGTTCAAATTTGGGTTAATAGCTATCTGCTCCTAGGGCCTGATTTACCATGGCAGGGCTTGAACTGGGTAATCTTTGTGGTCCCTTCCAATCGAAGCCATTCTATGATTCTATTCTGGGTGTTACTTCTCCCCTATAATTTGACCAGGGTTCAGCTCTGAATTTGAGGAACATTTCCAGCAAGACTTTTCCAAAACTGAAGAGTTGTCTGAAATCCCTTTACCCCACCCATAATTCCACCTGAACGATCCTCAGTGATGTATCCTTTTTCATTAATGCCTTGAAGTTCCATAGAGATTTATAGGCAGAATATGCCAGAGAGACTGCCAGAATGCAATTAATGATTATTTATTAAGAAAATCTTGGAGGAGAAAAGAGCTGGAAATCTTCACTCTGAGTAACTCAGCATGTAATCTTCTTTTGAAGGACAAAAGGTCAACCACTGCAGCATGAGCTCAAGCTGATCTTGTATAGCTTTAACCTGTGATACCATTTCATACGTTAATGCCTGAGAGATTCCCCTTGTTCTCCCTCCAGAGATTCAACTTTACAACTGCCTGAAGTTGCACACTGCAGCATGTGGAGTCCTCACACATGTCTGAAGTCAGCCCTGCTTTCAGTTCCAGTCTGAACGTCATGCAGATGTGATTTAAATTTCAGGTAGGGACGGATGAGAAGGGAGGCTGGAGTACAACATACCAAAGGAAAATCATTTTTACTGCATAATCATTGCTTTTTTATTATTATTATTTATTATAATAATAAAATAATACTTCTTTTTTTTTTTAGGTAGATCATGCAGAATTACATTCTGCTGTAGTTATGTCTCTTGAATAATGTGTTCCAGGCAGCCTTTGCCCTGTAGGTGAGCAATACTCACCTGCTCGGGTAGCTCAGAGCTGGCTGAGGTCTCTCCATCTCCCCTGCAATGGAGAAGCAATAGAAGCACCTGAAGTTGGGTGGTAATTGCCAGGACTGATTGCCTAGCAGTGCAGCTCACATGGAATAAGGGTGTGTAAATTCAGATCCTGAATACTCTTCATGCTTGTGCTCTAGATATTTTTTGTATGATGTTGTTGTTTCTCTGAGCAGCCAGTTGGAACTATGGTTGAGACTGAAAAATCCCCCAGATGACCCTAATGCACAGAGTATGGAGGTGTCTGTCTTCTACCAAGTAAAATTCCAACAGCTGCAGTTTTATTGCCCACCTTTCCAAAAGGAAAATCCTCATCAACCTATGAGGGGAACTGTGCTAATTCTTCAGCACAAATTTCAAGAAGCATATGTGATATGTGATATGTGATATGTAATACTTAAGGATGTGGCCAGAGGGCAATACAGTGGAAGGTGGACAGTTGGACTTGATGATCTTAGAGGTCTTTTCCAACCTCAATGACCCTATAATTCAAATCTAAATTATTCTACTGGTTTCCACAGGCTGCCTTCAGGCACTGTTCTGTTCTGAACCTGGAGATTTACTCTCACACTGGTGGGCTGAAGCTTACCTGCAACTAAGGTGGGATGGGAAGGCATCTGACCTTGTTAAAATAAAAGAATACCTCAAAATAAAGAAAAGAAAAAAAAAAGAACAATTGAAGCTTTTGTATGTAAAGCATAATGGGTGCCATTTTTATGATTAGAACTCCTGATCGCTAACAAAATACTTGTAGCAATTACTGGATAATAAGTACCCAGAAGAGCAGTGAGCTAATTGCTTTCACTCCAGGATAAGGAAAGTATTTGGAAAATGCTTATTCTCGTGAGCATTTTATGACTGGGCATCCATCTGAATTAACTCTAGGTGCCTAGCAGGTATTTGAGCTAGCATCTCAATATTCCTTTATGCTCTGGAAAGGAGGAGCTGCTCTTGAAGGTGAATCATCACTCCTTCCTTTGACATCTGCTATGGGATAAGAGGAATTGTGCCCCAGGAGCGTGATGAGCAGGAACCATAGCCTGCTAACTCGTGGGGTAGACACTGTATGTCATTTTCACCCATTATGTGACCCACTACCATGACACCCAGCCATGCACCATATCTTCTCCACACACTGTTGGTGCAACCCAATGGAAGCCTCTATAAGAAACCTAGAATAGAGCTTCAGCGTAATCTGGCAAATTGTTGAGCTAATGATCATTAATCGTTATGGGCATACTTTTGGTAAGGAATGGGATCTCATCTGGGGTGAAGAGATTGAGAATATTTGTGGTCTGCACCTGCCCTGACCATGGGAGACATCCCTGAATCTGACAACATCTCTTTTTCCACTGGTGAACAAGGAATAATGTTTTCACTCACCCCCTCTGGGGTAGTGATTTTTTCATTTCTTAGTATTTAGAGATAATCCTTTGCTTTCACATATTCCATCATTTGATGGAGTATATGGAAGTTTGTCCTGGATTTTGATTTTTTTTCTTTGTGCTCTTCATTCTTCAGTTTGCAATCATCTCATCTGATTTATTGCAGGCTGGAAACTAAAACATGGGCTTAATGTTCAGAAAAGCACTTGCCACCAGGCATTTCATGCAAAGGATTCATAGAATCTCCAAGGTTGGAAAAGATCTCCAAGATCAACCAGTCCAACCATCCACCTACCACTAATATTTCCCCATTAAAACATCACAGAATCACCAAGGTTGGAAACGACCTTCAGGATCATCCAGTGCAACCATTCACCTATCAGCAATAGTTCTCACTAAACCATAACCCTCAACACAAAATCCAAACATTTTTGAACACCTCCAGAGATGGTGACTCCACCACCTCCCTGGGCAGCCCATTCCAGTGCCTGGCTGCTCTTTCTGAGAAGAAATCTTTCCTAACATCCAACTTGAATCTCCCTTGTTGCAACTTGAGGCCATCAATCTTTCCCTGCATTCAGGCTCGTGACTTGTGTGTAAAAAGAAGAAGGTATTCAGTCATGCTTGTCACAGAACAGGGCAAATTCCTCAATCAACAAGTCTGTGCAAGGAATAAGGAAAAACATCTTTAAACCTCATTAGTTAATTATCGTCACTGCAGATGGTGCCCAGCTGTAAGCTCCTTTCTGCTGGTCTTAATCCCGTTCCCAGTGGCTACCCTGGGCAGAGCAGCCCATTTGTTTCTTTATCAGGAGAAGTGGTTGAGCATGTGGCTGTGGGGAAAGCTATGAGAAAGGGAGCAATGTAAACCCTTAGAAGGGAGATGGGGGTCTGTCCCCCCATGTAGGCAGCAGGTGAGCAGAAGTGCTCCATCTTACATTTATAGGGATAAACAACGTGAGGAGGAAAGGTTTCTCTCTGGCTTTTCATCTCCTCTGTGAGTGCTCACGTGAGGCCCAACCTGGGATGGATTACTGACCTGAGCAAAGCTATGTATCTGGATTACCTTTGCTGTGGTAAGTTGAACCTGCTTCTCTCTGTGTTCTGTGCGTGTGTGAATTGATGCAGGGGAAAGGAGCCAACAAGAGAAGCACTGCACTAGTGAAAAATTGCAAGAAATAGAGGCTTTGTTGTTAGTATTGATAACATTTTTCCAATGTATGTTGTCTTCTTTCATATCCTTTGTTTCCTACTAGGAAATAAGTTGATGTCCCCGTTAGAAAATTAGCTGAATCATAGAATCATTAAGGTTGGAAAGGCCATTAAGACTGTTTGGTCCCAACATGAGTTGCCCGTGATAAATAAGAGCTGTGCTTATGGCAGAAGCTTGCTGAGATCAAGCAAGAGCTGGTGGCTGTGTTTTGTTCTGTGGAGCAATGCAAAGCAATATCCAGCAGATTTCCACAGGCTGTGGTTTTGTTCTTCTGGGAGCCTTTGCCCAGGGATCTGAGTCCCCTCCTTAGTGGGGTATTTCCTAAGAAAATGAGTCTCTCTTTTTGAACTGAGCTGGACGGCAGCTTTCCTGATATAACTTCTTTTTGCTACCTGAAATCTCCCTTGCTATTCAGGGACAGCAGGAGATTAAGAGTGGATCAAGCCTTAAGAAGCTCAGGGCTCCTGCACGCAGATCAGGGACTCCTGTCCATTTCGAGCAGCGCTGCATAGGCAGGGAGCCAGGCCATGCACAGGCCTGATCCAACATGGTCCCTGGTAGCAGAGATGGTGGCTTTTACCACAATCCCAGCTGGGGGCTCAACCAGAATTTCTGCTCTGATTGTCTTCAGTAAGATCTGAGTAGCCCACAGGACTTTTTTTTACCCTTTTGTTGGCAATCTCCCAGCCTTGTACAAGCCGAAAGGGAGGCCTAATGTTTTTGGCTAATAAAGGCTTCAAGTCGTTAACCCTTGGCTGTTCAAGAGTGAGATAGCATGAAGAAATGAATTCACATTTGAAGCTGAACAGACTCAGAGAGATGATGACATAAGGATCACTTCAGCACAGAATTTGACCCCTTGAATAGTGCAGGGCACTGAATTTCATCCCATAGTTATTGGTCTTTCGCTTTTTGCAGTCCTTGTATGTCATGTTGTGGAAGTCGTGATGTCAAGACTTCGCATCTTTAAGGGCTAAATTAACACAGATAAGTGGAAGGGTGCTGATAAAGGTTTGCCACAGGTCTCTATTTTAGCAGATAATTGAGCCTTTGATTAGAAGATCTCGCAACATTCACTTGCCTTTTGCTCAAAACCCATTTGGTTTCATTTGTCTACTTCAGACAAATATTTTCTGGTGGACGTGCTCTTGATTTGGGGATTTCTGCATCTCTGTGACTTTTTCTGCAGGGTCAGAATTGATACTTGTATTTGCCTTTGAACACCTAAGACTAAAGTAGGTTCTTGGTCTACCTATAATCACAGTGAATTATTGGTTGTGATGGCAACTGATTAGTATTTAACACTGGACATCTTCTGCTCCCTAAATTGCTTCTTAGTGCAGGTGAAGGTGTGAGATAGTCATTCCATGTCCTGCTGCATTTTTTTCCACTTGTTTTTTTTTTTCTTTCCTTCACTGGATCTCCCTCGGCTCTCTTTTGGAGCTTTAATAAGATTCTTCTCATTTCTTTCATTTATTTCCTTGTAATCATGATTGTGTTCTTACTGTGCCTTGGAGAAACCCGAATCATTTGGCCAAATAGGTGAGGTTTATTGCTACCAATTAATGTTGTTATTAATTTGATCCCATTACATATAAAGAAGGGGAAAACTGCACGCTTAAGTGTAAATATGACTTCTGTGGCTTATACAGTGTTTTTTGTATTGAAAATATATTGTATGAAATATATGATTATATAAATAAAATACTTTGGAGAGAGACAATGGATCCTACCCTCTCTGCCCTTTACATTAAAATTCTTTTCTTTAATGTCTATTTTCCTGTATAGGAATAAATAAATTCCTACAATCTAATCTTAAATAACCTGTGAGAAGGGCTTTCTGCTTCTTCATTTCTGGATTATTCCAACCTAAGTGACCTCAATTCCCCTTTTTCACAGTTCCATCCCATTACATCCATTTATACTTTCTTGCTCTACGATGAGCAATTCCTCTGCACGCCTGGGAAGAATCAGTGCCTTAACATTTCAACCACACAGAGAATTACAAGCACAGGAGAAAATCAAGACACAGGTGCAGCCAGTGCCAGAACATAGGTTGAGAAGGGTCTTGATTTCATCTATTTATGTAGTGCCTACAGTCGTCAGCTTCCCCTAACTTATCTCCTAGCTTGCAGCACACTCATTCCTCATTGTTCGCCTACAAATGCTGAGAGCTCCTAACAATGGAGATCCTACTTCTTCCTTGGCTCTCAGCTCCCTCCTGCCTGCCAGCTCTTCTATTTTCCCTTGGGCGTTAGTTGGCCAAGCAATGTGTATTTAGTGCTTTCAATCTTTTTTTTTTTCCCTCCCCTTTTTTCCCTTCCCCCCCCCGAACCAACCCCTTAATCATTTTGCTGCCTTTCTCCAAAACCTCTCCAAATTGTCGGTATCCCGCAGGCTGTCTGATGTTATCCTCAGCCTTCTTCCTCCTCCTGCAGGGTGTGGAGGTTAAGTTTGTTGCCTTACTTTCCAAGGTATATCTGCTTATATTGGTGGCCTATTGTGTGAGCGGAGCTTCATACAGACTTAAAGGATTAACAGGTGGGGTGGGCTACTGAAGTGGCTTTGCACATCCCCCCATGCTGCTATCAGAGCAGTTCACAGGGACAAAATGCAATTTTGTTGGGAAATTTGCCATATCTCCTCTTTCTTTATTTAGTAAGGCAGTGTAAGTCACCGTGCTAGGATCAAAAAGGCAAAAAATGTGTTAGAACCATAGAATCATTAAGGCTGGAAAAGACCACTAAGATCCCTATCCCTACCATGCATGCTGACCATGTCTCTCAGTGCCACATCTCCACAGAATCAGAGAATGGCTTGGGTTGGAAGGGACCTCAAGGATCATCAAGCTCTAACCCCCTTGCACATCAAACACCTCCAGGGACAGTGACCCACCACTTCCCTGGGCAGCCTGTGCCAGTACATCATCACTGTTTTGGAAAAGATATTTCCTAGTGATGTTCCAACAGCCTAATACGTGATGTAGGATTCAGTTTCTCTATCATAGAATAGCCTTAAGTGGGAAGGGACCAACAAGGACCATCGAGTTCAACTCCAGCTTTTCTCTGCCTTTTCTGACTGTTGCTCTAGGAACTGTAACTATTGCTCGTGGATGAGTATATAAACATGAAACAGAGACCCCAATCGCTTGTAGGTTCCCTGAACTTCCTGCTTCATACCCACACTCTGTGCCACGTGTTGGGCTTCGGCAGTGTCTCAGCATTCGCAAACCACTTGGAAGGTGCCAAGATTAGGTAATATCTGCTGATGGCTTTCTCATGGCATGTGCTGGGCCACCTCGACCTTGTCCCAGCAAGCAGAACCTGGCTGCCACCGCAGCATCCACTGAGCCGCAGTGACCTCATTGTGTACGCGTGCCTGATTGCAGCGTGGAGCTGGGCAAGCCCATTCCTGACAGCAAGCTTGGGCCAGTGCTGACTGGCAGTGTAGATGTCCTAACACGTGCATTTACCATCAGTCACCTCAGCGGTGGCTTCAGAACACTGCTGGAATCTAAAGAAGCAGTAAACCTGTAGATATTCTGCCTTCTTACTCAATCCAGTGCATATCTAAAAGGTGTATTGCGCCAATTCTGCTCCTTAAGTGTGTTTTTAGACTTTGCTATGCTGCTGCAGTCCACAAAGTGGCGAGAGTGGGAACGGGATTCTTTGCTTCTGTATGGAAAAATGCATTCAAGTGCTGGTTAGTCTAGTTCAGTTGCTAGGGACTGGGAGTGAGAGATGAGCAGAACATGACCTTGAGTCCAGGTGAAAAAAGGCCTTGTCAAGTAATAAAAATAAATTTTATAGAATTGTAGGATGGCTTGGATTGGAAAGGATTTCAAGGATCATCAGGTTCCAACCCCTGGCCACAGGCAGAATTGCCAACTGCCAAATCAAGACTAGATCAGATTACCCATCCAACCCATCCAGGGCCTCATCCAACCCTTGAATGCCTGGAGGGACGGGGCATCCACAGCCTCTCTGGGCAACATGTTCCAGCACCTCACCACCTTCTCAGTGAAAAACTTTTCCCTGACATCTAATCTAAATCTCCCCTTTCCACCTTCCCCCCCCTCCCTCCCCCCCTTTAGTTTAAAACCATTCCTCCTTGTTCTATCAGTATCTACCTGCTCATGTAAAAAGTTGATTTCCCTGATGTTTATAAATAAATTACCTGCTTTGGGAGGGGGGGTTGGACTCGGTGATCTCTGGAGGTCTCTTCCAACCCCTACAATTCTGTGATTCTGTGAAATAACTAATGGAAGGCCACAATGAGGGTCTTCCCACAGCCTTCTCTTCTCCAGACTGAACAAGCCCAGTTCAGATTTAAACATTCAGAATATTCTACATCTAGAATTACTAGGAAAAGAGACTTGTACTTACTGAGACCTTTGATGTTAAAGATACACCTTCAAGTACTGGGATAGACCCTACAGTTGGTTGAATAAATTAGTGTGGCGGGATTTTTTTTCTACTTGAGGGAACAGTCACTGTTGCATCATAATTCATTTGGAATCATCCTACATGAACTGATAATTGATTTCTTTAGCTCTGTAGCTTGGTTTTTCTGCATTCTTTGTGCATTCGCTGTCTGGGCTTAGTTATCTGCATCACCTGATGTCCCTGTCTCTTGGCTGCACCACTCTCGTGCCCTGAGATATGGTCATGAGGCCTGGCAGGGACATGGTTCTGACTTGCCTCCATGAGTACCCCAGCATGCCCATGAGCACATCTGGCAGATGTTCTTGCCATTGGAGTTCAAGTGAAGCAAACACTGAGGTTGGACAAACATGGCAATTGGCCAATCCATGAAAAAGATAGCATGCAGACTCCCAGGTATATCTTGCAGTACTTTTCCAGAGTATTCCCTTTTTGTTTGGGGTTCATTCACTCACTTGAGCATGCCATTTCTTTAAGCTTCCTCAAAGGCTTGCAAAGCTTCTTAATAAATAATCTATTTCTTATCACATCTGCCTCTGAGTGAGAGACAGGACAAATGGGACAGTGTTCACACATGAATCCAGGTCAGCATCAGCTGTAAGCTGGGAAATGGTGGTGATAAGGAGCTGAGTGATGATTGTGGTGTTGTATAAGCTTTGCATTTACTCCTACAAGTTTTAGGAGATCTGAAGATGGGTATGAGGCCCCAGAAAGGAGGTGAATTGCAGCAGGAGAAGTACATTTCTCCCTACAGTTTGACAAGATGCCAATAGCTGCAATATCTGAATGCTTCCTGCTGTGGTTTGCAAGGCGTGAGCTGAATTGGCCAACCCTAGAAATTTTCAGGAGAGGCAGAAGCAAGGATGGAGAAGATGAAAATGTTCAGAGCTGCAGTAGTGGCAGGAGTGAACGCAAAAATTTGGAAAACCAGAGGGAAACCACCAGGGTGCAGAATCATAGAATGGTTTGAGTTGGAAGGGACCCCTAAAGGCCATCTGTCCCACTCCCTGCACTGAACAGGGACACCCACAGCTCCATCAGTGCTCAGAGCCCATCCAGCCAGATCTTGGCTGTCTGCAGGGATGGGGCACCACTGCCTCTCTGTGCAACCTGTGCCAGTGCATCACCTTCCTTATTGTAAAAGAAAGGAGTCTTTCTGGGAGGATTTTGAATACACTGGGGTAATGCACTAGATGATCTTAGAGGTCTTTTCCAAGCTTAATGATTCTACGGTTCTGTACCGTTTTGAAAACTGGTAAAAGTTTATGAAAGTTGAGATAAGCTTAGAAACAGGTAGGTGTTGTAGCAAGAAGGGGCAGCAGGAGATTTTGGGGAGATTACAGCCAGTAATCTGTAGTATTTGGCCACCGTCCAGGTGTGAGGGTTTGGTGTGAAGGAGATGTAGGTGTCGAATACAACGCGGAGACTGTGAGCTAAGTGTGGGTTATGCACAGCGAGGAAGGCTGGCAGAGGGAAGAGTTTGTGGTGAGAGATAAGGAGGTGTTCTTTCAACCGTGATAAAAGTGTTGGCAGCCCCATGGCGGGGAAAGAGCTCGGAGGGAGGGGATGAGAGGAGAAGCCCAGCAGTGGAGAGCTGCACCTGCTGCAGTGGATCAGAAGAATGATGTTAGAAGGCATGGTGGCATCACAGGGAGCGCGGTGTCACGAGGAAGAGAATGAGGATGGGGAAGAAGAACATTCAGAGATGGGGGAGGTGGAGGATACTGAAGGTGATGTCCATTGCTGAGGATGCCAAGGACAGCTCAAACTAAAAGGGAGGTGGACCTTTTGGGTTGTTCTTTAAGACCAAGTTCAACATGGAATTTTTAAAGTATTTCCCTCTTGGAGATTTTTGTGGTTAGGATTTAACCTGAACCTTTCTGTCCACGAAGTTTTGATTGTTTCAATGAATTTTTTCTCTAATTTTTTTTTTTTTTTTTTTTTTTTTTTGCCAATTCTTCCAGCTGCCTTAAAACACTGTATGAAAAGTCAGGTGAAGTTAAATTTTTATTTAGCTGACAATGTTGTGGTTTTTTTCCATCCTCATTATTCAAAAATATTGAATCCATTTTGAAAGATTAGCAGATGAGAAAATATTATTTTTTTTCCTTTTTTTCTGCTCAGCATTTCATGTACTCACTTTTTGATAATTCTTTACCATACATTTTTTTTTTCCCCAAAAGCTCCAAAAAATCCTTTTTCAGGAGTCAGCCAAAGACAATTGTTCCCCTTCCATTTAAACATTTCCAATATTCTCTTGAGTGTCAGGACACAAGGGATGACATACACCTGATAAAACCTCTTTATTTCCACCACCTGAATTCATCACTTTCAGCTTCTTTTCTTCATGTTGCTGAATGTGGGGAGCCCAGAGAAGCTGTGGGTGTCCCATCCAAGGTGTTCAAGGCCAGGATGGATTGGGCCCTGGGCAGACTGGGCTGGTGGGAGCTGCCCCTATCCACGGCCTTGGCTGATCCTAGCCCCTGCTTTGTTCCTTCAGAACGGCCCCAGCACATTTGGAAAAGAGCTTGCATGGAGGAAATGCCCATCATTGCACGGCAGCTGGCGGTGGAGAGAAGGCATTGTCCCTTCTGCTCCTGCACAATGCCCAAAAGGAGCAGATGTTCAGCAAGTGCTAATCCCAGGAGATCGCGGGAGCTCCACAGAGCCCTGCTAGCTTATCTAATCTGAGAATCTGGCACTTGGGTTCAGTATGTGAGGAAAAGAAAGAATAGTTTATTGTTTTAAAAGTGCAGACAAGAGAAGAGAAACCCCCAAATTTAGACTTTGGCAAGGGTGCCATTGTTAGCAATGCTATCCTTTAATAACAGTCCACTAACTTGAATTAAAATCAAGAGTAAGGAAAATTGGAAGGATGTGAATCTTGGGGTTAAAGCAGAGATAGCAGATTAAGCAAGCCCATGAATAAATGCAAAAGGACAGCGACTCAAAACAGTCTGAGTTACTGAACTCCTTTAAAATAAAATAACATTAAAAAATCCAACTCTCTCTCCTAAACAACAGAAACAAACACATAGGAAAATAATTTGGATGGGATTCTCAGTTAGAAAGGAAGTCCCTATACTGAAAAACCCCATTGACAAAGAAAAAGTGGAGGAATCTTTGAAAAAATTGGAAAGCACACGGATCAGCTGGATCGTGATGGCAGATTGGAAGTTAGAGAATGAATTGAGAAACCAACTGCATTGCTCCCCAGAGACAACTGATGCCAACTGCGGTGAATAAAGGAGAAAGGATTTGGACAATATCTGTGGGTTTTTTGTTGTTGGTGGTGGGTTGTTTTTTTGTTTTTGCCTTACTAACCAAAGCCAAAAGAAGAAAGTCATTCCAGGTGAGAAATTCTAGTATAATGGGACAAATGTTAAGGCAGAAATAGCTACACAGCTGCATGGCACAAGAAATACAGATGAAAGGCCAAGTAAATACACAATGCCAAAAAAAAAAAAAAAAGAAAAAAAGAAAAAGACTGCTTCTACTGCTTATCAATTTTTTATAATGTCTAATTTGGCTTGGAAAAAAAATATTTCTAAGGATTTTAGAAGTTTCATTTTTGGGTGAGTAAAAGCTGTCCACAGATTCAGTAATAAACATATTGGAAAAAGTCTATCTACAAAGAGTATACATGTTAAAATGTAGAGTGATTTGATTTGTTAAATATATTTTGAAATAGTTCTGTAAAAGTGCAAAAAAAAAACATTAAAAAAATCATAACTGATAATAATATAAGGAACCATAGGTATCAGAAATGAAAGAGAAAGGGTCTAAAGAGAAAAACTAGAAACAGTTAGAAAAACAAGATCCATGCTGGAAAAAAAAGTGTAAATGTTACATAGCAGGGTAGTAATAATCTCAAGTAATGTAAGTATTGTTTTGGAAACTCACTGAGAAACATGGAACTGGGAATGAGCCTTATGGATGATGAAAATAGCAGGATACAGTGTGTGTGGTGCTACACAAGCATCCTGGGGAGGTGCATCTGTTCGTGTGCTCATGTTCCTTTCATGTAGGCAGTTGTGCCAGTTCTAGGTTTCTGCATTTTGTAAGCTGCTCAGCTCCTGCCATGCTGTCACCTCCATCTGATTGGATGCGTAGTGCATCTGTAATCAGTTTTCTGGCATAAAGATGTGCATACTCTGAGTGGTCAGGGGCTGGGATGGGCTGCCCTGGGAGGTGGTGGAGTCACCGACCCTGGAGGTGTTCAAGGAACATTTAGATGCTGTGTTGGGGAATATGGTGCAGTGAGAACTGTTGGTGATCGGTGGATGGTTGGACTGGATGATCTTGTAAGTCTTTTCCAACCTTGGTAAGTCTATGATTCTATAATCTTGAATGTGAAACATGAAGCCTTCCTTCAAAGGGAGATGTAAAGTTATTTTCCCCAGTATTGCTAGACATGTGAGTAAAGGTCTTTACGCATTCTCTGCCAGTACCCAGATGTCTACAACAGAAAGCTCTTGCACTAGAAATACCAGTTCTCTGTGCTGGGGTTCTTCTCTTCCTCTTTCAGTGGAATGCTTTAGTTTTGTCCACGTTGGGCTGTGATTATCAGCATCCCATAGGAGCTGTTATTGTACAGTTGGATTGAGGAGCTTGGGGAAATGATTGCAGACAACAGGATGTGCAGGGAAAAGGATAATGAACGGGGCACCAACATGCCCCTCTCTCTTTCTGCTCTCAAAGAGCAGTCTATCATCTTGTTTTATTATATTGCACTCATTTGCCTCCCCTCCCAAACAGAAAACAAATCCCATAACTCAGGAATTTGAACCAAGCCCTCCTAAATTGCTGGGGAAGCAGCCTTGATAAGGTCTATCCAGACCTGGCACCAGATCTCTGACCCAAGCCCTTTACTCTGAAATGCAAACATTACGAGCTTTTGTCTTAGCTTCACAAATTCACCTGTTAGTTGCAATGGTGAAGGTAACTGCTGGCACAATCATAATGCATCTCAAACGGATTTCATTCCATGCAGGAAGAACACAGGTTCATAGTTTAAGATAATGTCTTAAATCGAAGACTACTCCAGAGATATTTTCTACAGAATTAATATTTTTAAGTGTAAGGAGAATTGAAAATAATAAGTTTAGAAGGTTTTCTTTCTTCACGCTCCTGATTTATTGCTGAGAAACTCATTAGATAATGTATCCAGAACAAGAGGGAGATTTACAGTAGGTGAATCTGATCCCCGAGACTAATTCTTATCCTCCAGAAAGCTGGTCTTCTTGATTACCTAGGTTAAGAACAATGTAATCCTCTGCATGGAAGCTTGTACCTGGAAATAAAATTTGTACTGCTGCACTTTAAAGACCAAATTGCTTCAAACTGAAGTGGATATGAGTAAATAAGAAGTAATGCATTCTTTCATTAAAAAAAAAAAAACAAAAAGGGAAATCTTTGTACTATCTAAATGGTATGTATTTCCTTGTTGCTATTTCTATCCACTTCACCCTACTACTTCATTAGGCACATCTGGGAAGAGTCTGACTAAAACCATGTTCTAGGTAGTTAGAGACAGTTGTCTCTTCCCCAGATCATACACTTCCAGTGATTTGCCCTCCATTGGCACATCGTGCACGTCTGTCACCTCTTATCCTCGTGGTGGCTTTTGCTGAACTCATTCCAGTATGCCAGTGTCTTTCTTGTGCTATGGAACACAAACTTGACACAGTATCCAGATGTGCAAAGCAGAAGGGAATTAGGATTTCTCTTGGTCTACATATGAGATCCTTACTAACACAGTGCAGTAACTGGAAGGCATCTCTTCCCAGAAGGGCTCGACACTGACACCTGGTCACCAAGAGGACCTTCATAACCACTCCTGCAAGGTTACTACCCACCAGCCTGAGGGGTTTTCCGTCCCTGATATGTGCTGCGTGTTTTCTGAGAGTCATGTCAATTGATTTCTCTAGCCTTTTAAGGTCCTTCCAAATGGCAGCCTTGCTCTCCGACACATGGGCTGCTCCCCATAGCTGGGTGTCACAGGTAAAATTGCTGAGGACCTGGGTGATGGTCAGTGTGTTCTAAACCCGTTCAGTCAGAGCACAGAATGACAATGTCAGCTATCAGAAACCTCTTTTCCAAGCAAATAAATATTTCAAGTCCAACACAAGGTTTGACAATCCTTTTCAAGTAATTTTAAACAATAAACTGCTTTATTTGCAGAGAATCATTTTATTATCACTTCTGTTTTCTTCCACACAATGCTTCCACTTGGTCTGTCCATGAATACTGATTGTTGATAAGATCATTTTGCCATTAGAAAATATTTTTTCTTTCTCATAGATGGGTGTTGGAGCTTGATGATCCTCGAGGTCCTTTCCAACCCAAGCCATTCTATGACTCTAAGCTACTATATAGGAGCAAAATGAAGTGAACATTTCTAGAGAAACATGGTTACATCTTACAAGAAGATAAATTGCCCTTTTTTTTTTTTTTTTTTTTTGACAGAAATCCACCTTTTCTGAGAAAATTTTCAAATGAAATAATCTCGTTTATGATTTTCCAATAATACATATCTAGATTTTTCAGCCAGCCGCATTTCAAATATTATTGGTGACCTACAAATTGCTCTTCAGTCTGAAGAAATGACTTTTTAAAAATGGCAGCTAAAATTACTTGAGTGGAAAGAGAAACTTCCAGTAAAATGTTGAACATTAATTTATCAACATTAAGAAAAAAAAGAAACAAAAAACCCAGTGGACACATTCAGGTTAGACAGAAGGCACAGACGGTTAGCTGTAAAGAGAGATTAACTATTGGAACTCTGCTTTTTGGTGAGGTAGATTCTAAATAACTTAAAATGTTGAAGTCTGAATGGTCAAATAAAAGTTTTCTTATATCTCAAATGGAGGAAGGAAGGATAGGAGGTCAGTTGAAATCAAGCAGAGATCTGATAGGGTTTAGAAGTGCATGGCTTGTCTGTCTGAGTGCTATGGTTTAGTGTTTTTGTGATGTCATTTAATCTATGGTTGGAAACAGAAAAGTTGGAGTGACTCTGGAGCTGGTGAGTTCCTGAGAAGTTGAAATGGTCTCCAGAAGGTGTTCTGTCTTTCTCAAGGATGGATTCCTACAGATTTTCCTGTAGAGCTCTTGAAATCTTGCAGAAAATACAGGCCAACAGAGAGATGACCATGCTCCTCTGAATCAAGGACCCCACAGCAATGGTCTCTACCTGAAAGGTATGCTGTCCACAGGTAGAACAGCAGTGCTGGATGAGGGGGACTGCATAGTGTCTCAAGACGTATCTTCACATGTGAGAAACTCGTGTTAAGGATCTGAGGTGTAAAACTTGCTGAACATGCTCTTGTAGGACCCTAAAACCCCTGCACTTCCAGTAAGAGCACTTCATATTCTGTTCTCTCTGAAAGTAATTGCTTTCTGCAGAAGATGTTTAGTGCTATAAGGGACATCAGTGAAGGGAGGCAGTGGCTACATAAATAAGGAACAAAACAAGAATTCCAGTTCGTACAAAAGTAAGGTTTTCCACTTATTATATATTTGAATCCAACTGATTAAATGACTCTTTTTTTGTTCATTTGGGTTTTTTTTGTGTATGCTTTCTTAGCAAAGAGGAAGTGCAAGAAGAGAAAGTCTCTTGTATGTGAATTAGAAAAGAGAGCATCACTTTTTGACACTTATTCACAGGTTACTTATCTGTCTTTAGCTTTTGCCCAAATCTCAGTGATCCAGCTGTTCAACGTTCATGTGAGAACATGAGTTTGACATCTGCACTGAATCTGAAAACAACTGGGCTAGGATCCACTGAATTTTCCCATTAAGACAGCACTGCACTGAAATTTTCTTCAAATTTCTGCCATCTATCAGCTCAGAAGTAATTAAGATCTAAACATTTCTCAAGAACAATGTTCATCTTTACTGTGACTCTACTGATTTTCCTGGATTTATCTGAACTGGATTAATCTGATTCCAAATCATGGCTGATGAGTGGATGGGTTGGTGAGTTGGTCGTTGTGGTGGCTCAGTAAAGTTTCCTCTAGTCCTTTATGCAAGAGGAAGGAATTGCCTCTGGTTTTGATTGCATCCTCATTTATACTGGCATGATTGAGAGGAGTGTCACTGAGTCAGATTTGCATCCTAGTGACATGGACACAAGCAAGAAAAGGATTGGGCAAACTATGCCTAAACCCCAGTGGATTTGAGAGCCTTCTCCAGTAGATTAGGTAGCTTTTCTTTCTATCTTTAGCGCTGCAGTCCTGATTAACCCTCCAAGCTGTGATCAGTCATTTTGAGGACAGTTTGATTGACAGCATGTAGCCTGGTAACACTTTTCCCTGCGTTGTCCAATGCATTCGGTCCTGGTTGAATGGTTTTGTTGGCTTTTGTCTTTTAATTTTATTATTTTAAAACTCCTGGATATTCAATGAAGAGAAAGTCATCTTGAGCAAGCAACATGAAGTATTTCGATGTAAGTATGCACTGAGACTTCTCTGTTACGTATGTATAAGAAGGTGTATTTTGGCAAGATCACCGTTTTTGATGTTTTGCCAGATATTCAGTAGAATCCCCTTCCAATTCTGTAAGAAACTGAGAATAAAATACTTCTCCCTGTGGCCACTGATTATATTTCATGTGATGTTTTTATGGAATTATCTTTCTTCATATTGCGTGCTGCTTCATAAGATACTGTCTGACAGACCTTTAAAGTTTGGGTGGGTAACAAACTATTATCACCCCAAACACATGGGACAGAATTCCTTCACACAGGTGATCCCAAAAGAGCCCTGTGAAAATATCCCCCAATAAAGCCGGTGTTTGAAAACTCTTTAATTTGTTTGTTCCATATTTTACTTGTTTCTAGTTCTTTCAACATGGTCCAGCAGTTTGAGATAGTAGAATAAATCACTGGGAAGCTGCTACATGTCTAGGAATGCTGCCAGAGTATTGTGGGCTACTGTTGGTCTAGAGACCACAATTTGTCTGGATTATGAGTTTGTTTGGAAATTACACTGCGGGTGTCTGGAAGCTCTGGTGTCGGTCTCACAGGGGAAAAAATTAGGGTCAGCTTTCTGAAAACTGTTGAAAAACAGAGAAAAGAGATATTTATTGTCTGCAAGATAGGGTGATGCATTGACCTTTAACTGGAAAATAAAGAACTGAATAATTGCTTGGTGAAATACATCAATAGGAAGAATAAATCACGCTGAAATCTTTCAGTATGCAAAGACATCGGAAGGAAAAGAACTCTCCAAATGATAATCTTTCAAATGATGCCTAATGTCTTTTCTTACCTCCCCAGGTTAAATTTTCAATTACTGCAGAAATGAATTTGCTGTAGTGCAAAGCGCACAAGTATTTCACTTCAGAGTAGCACAGTTAGAAAGCAATGGTTTCGCTCCAAAACGTAGTGAAAATTAGTGTTTGCATGTTGTTGAATGCTGCACCTCTGAAAATCACTGACAGAATTCCCATTATTTAAAGTTTTCACAGAACTGGTTCTCTGATGAATGCCTTGTTAGTAGGATGACTATTTTCTTGAAACTAGAACTTTATTCAAGTGCCGAAAGCAGCCTGGAAAAAAAAAATAATAAAGGAAGTATGTCATTAAAAATGTATTGATTGCTTTCTAACTCATTTTTGAACACTAAGAAAATTATTTCTTGTGAGATTTTTTTTGAAGTAGCCATAGAAAATGCTATCAACTGAGAATGTAATCTGTAAAGTTAACAGGGCTCAGGAGCAGCCAGAGACCACCACCAAAAATGATACTGTGAGATTTTCTACTTAAATCTGAGTGATTAAATTACTCCTTGGAATCACTCTGTATGTTCATAAATCGTCATTCATCGTATTCATTATAACCAATGTTGATTTTTTTTAATTGTTTTTGTTTGTTTGTTTGCTTTCTCCATATTAAAAGGAAAACGACTTTTTCTAGCATAATAGTTTCATTCCATGTGAGGGTCAGAATCTTTTAGTTATTGGCTTCCAAAACAATTTATTTGACAGGGAGAAGCAAGAAAGAGTAGAGCCCAGTGTCTTCTCAGCTTGCCTCCATTGCAGCAAATAGTTTAAAAACAGGTTCCAAAGCTTTCAGACTCTACCTCTAAAATGAACTTAGCTTTAAAGGTGGAAGGCACCAGGAGCTACCATACAAACTGGGCAGATATTATCCTCCCATCAGTCCCTACTAGGCTGAATTCAAGTTTTCCCTTTTTTCAGCAGAACCAAATCTGTAGCTCTATTTGAGGTCTTGAGATATGCCATACTGTTTTTGTTTGTATAACTGGTCTGAATTTTCATCTAGATCTTGTCTTAGCACACTGTGGCATGGCCATGTGGAATTATTCTGAATCCAGGCTACTCGTGATACAATCAGAAACGGCGTATGCTACAGTGTGCGCTCACTATGTGAACCAGGAGTTGGACCTGAGGATCCTTGGGGGTCTCATCCAACCTGGGTTACTCTAGGATTCTGTGACCAAGTTCAGTATTTTTTTATTTTTTGGTGCCAGTTCTTAGGCTTGATGGGTTACATGAGAATTTCAGTTCTGTTTGTGAGAAGAAAACCAAAGTAATCTCCAGTTCTGATGGTTTCAGAAAAAAAAACCTCAAAGATATCAGCAAGGAGGACACAAAGCTCAGAAGGACAACAGAATACGAATATCTGTTTCTGTGGGTTTTGCCTGGGGTCTGACTTGTGGTTTTGTGTCTCGGGGGCTACTGACACTGACTGAGTTCTCATTGGCTTCTGCAGGACATGGATAGTTTAAGTGTGAAGAGCAGTGTTATGGCTACTCTTGCTGCTTTGTTTCCTCATATTTACCTAGACACAACTCCATATATCAGAATCTGCCCTTCCTGAACCTCAGATGGTAAAACGGTTATGAAGGAAAATGAACTTCAATCCCATGCGAGTTGGGCTGTGATTCTGCATGACTCAAACAAACTAATCTAATTTTGCTTTTTTTGTAGCTACCTTTAAGCAAGAGGAATGACTCAGGTGCCTGCTGACTACCTGTCCACCACCAGCTCCTACAATTATGATCAGCCCCTTCCCTCCGCGGGTCGGACAAGCACTGTCACCCAGGTACCCCCGGCCAAAAAAATAACCTTCTTCAAGAGCGGGGATCCTCAGTTTGGGGGAGTGAAGATGGCCATCAACCAGCGAAGTTTCAAGAGCTTCAATGCACTCATGGATGACCTTTCTCATAGGGTCCCACTGCCATTTGGAGTACGGACCATCACCACCCCGCGAGGAATACACTGCATTAGTGAGCTGGACCAGCTGGAGGATGGAGGATGCTACCTTTGCTCCGACAAGAAATACGTCAAGCCTATTAACATTGCTTCTGCTGGACATAGGCCAGGTCCTCCACGAAATGGTCGTCCTTCCAGTACCTTGAGAAGAGCAGCCCAGGAGGGCAGACTAGATGACTATTCCGCATCTTTCACTCAGCATGGCCCCAGAATACCCAAGAAAATCACTCTTGTTAAGAATGGAGAAACTAGCTTTCGGCGCTCAATTATCTTGAACCGCAGAAATGCTAGGAGTTTCAAAACACTCCTTGATGAGATTTCAGAGATTCTGCAATTTCCAGTGAAAAAGCTCTTCACTGTTGATGGGAAGAAGGCAAGTGTCTCTGGTACCCGATGCTCTGATGCTGTTAATTTATGAGGTGTTTTCATATCATTCCACATGATGCAAATCCTATATCCTATGATGCCAATTATTTACCCACACTGTCGTAGGCCTTTGGACTTGTGACTGTCACATTAGTTACTTCCCCATGAGTTTTATGTAGGTGTGATGGAGAACAATCTGGTTCGGTCGTCTAATAATTTCATATATCGCATGCTGGCTCGGGTTAATAGCAGGCAACTTCTGACACATCCAGAAGCTTGATATTCTGCAGAGAAGGCACCTTCATCATGGAGGAGAGGAAGCTGATGCTTTACAGTACTTCAACTGCCAATAGAAATAGGCACTTTCAATTGCAACTTCATAAGCAATAGTCTAAATGACTGCAGGTATCTGGAGATGGCTTTGTTTCAGACTTAGCTACTTTAATGTCAGTGTCTAAATGTGTCCATAGGTGAGGTAAGTAGCTAAGCTCCCATGCAGCTTTTGAAACTAAGCTGACAATCAAATGAACTTGAAGCTGGCCAAAGATAGGTGCCTACTTCACAAGCCTTCAAAATTGGTTAGATTCTTTGTTTCTAGCTTCCATGAACTGTTTGCAAGTTTATCACATCTCACAGCTACAACTGTATTACTAAATTTTAAAAGTGTCAGTTCACTACTTCATCCATGCTGCTAAACTCTTGGCATCCTTCCTGGTTTGATATTGGCTCAGAATAACCATCTACCAGATAAATTCTGGGAAAAGCTTAAGGGTTAGAGCTCGTGACCATTCACTGTGAGAAGTTTGGATATGGTCAGCCCAAGTTAGTGTGAGAGCAGCTGGGCTGTTTCTGTTGGCTCCCATGGTGTAGAATAGGGTCTGGCACTGCTTGATTTATGATTACAGCCAATTTGAATTAGGAAAAAAACAATCAATGCTGCTTCTAAGATGTGTAACCATCTAGAGCATTATACTTTGCCGTCCACCTTTCCAGTTTTCAAGACTTGGGTTCCTGTTCAGTCTGTGTGAAGATAGTAATCTTGTGTAGTGGTAGTAACTTTTTCATCTTCAATTTTTGAGAATTTTCACTTTTTTTTTTTTTTTTTTTTGTAAAGAAACCTTTTCTCTCCAGTCAATATAACTTCTTTCATTCCTGTTTGTTATAAAAAATAGTATGTTAGCTGGACTTTAGAAGTAGCATACACCTAGTAAACACTTCATCTTTATTATTATTATACCTATTCTTATTCTTTCCTTTGGAGATCATCTAGTCCATCCCCCTGCTAAGCATGTTTCTTAGAGCAGATCACACAGGAAAGCAGCCAGGCAGATCTTGAATATCTCCTGAGAAGACTCCACAACCTGCTGTGTGCAACTGTGCCAGTGCTCTTCCATCCTCGAAATAAAGAAGCTTTCTCTCTAGGAAATGTGATTATTGCAGTCTTTAATGAGAAAGATTTTAAAGTTTTTGTTTTATCATTCTTCATTTTAATCATTTACCTTTTGCTTTCCAGCAGTTCTTACTGCTTATTCATTCATGTTAGTACTTAACACAAGTACTTAATGGAGTTTATAGCCTAGACTGGAGTGCAAAGCATTTTTGAACAACAACAACAGAAAAAAATCATTCAGTCTTGGGCTGTCCCCAAGTTTTCACTAGATACTAAGAGTTTCCTTGAAGAGTGAAAATGACAAATTTATCATACCTTTTGGGGCAATTTTCCTCAAATTATCTCCTTCAGCTCCTGCTGAAGATTAATTTTGACTATGTGTCTTACCTTTATACTTCTGTTTACGTTCTCTTCTAGTGACAGTGAATCATGCCTTCATTCTTCCATGACTATTCAAAGATGTACATATGCCTCATAGTTCTTGGGTAGTTATTTTTGCTGCTCTCTATGTTCTCTTCATATAATAATTAAAATTCTCTTTTAATAATTTTGTTTGCTTCTTTTAGCTTCTTTTACTGTGTGCCTATGCACAATTTTGAAAGCCTTTTTACAGAGACCCCTATTTCCTGCAAAGGGGAGAGAGGGGATAAAGGTTGCTCAGAAGGCACTGCTTCCTATTTACCACCATCTGATGTCACAGGCCAACATAATAAAATAGGAGGCACATCAGAGCAGCCCTTATAACTCTTGACATGCATTCCTGTGATATGACAGATGAGCTTAATAACAGTGAGATTTATTTCTGAGCAATGAATCTGGAATGCTGCTTGATTGACTTTGTATTTGTCTGGCTTACAGTAATATTATTCATAGCATCTAATAGCAGATTCGGAGTCTTTTTTGCTAACATTTTTTCCTTAATGTATTGAAAATCAAAGAGATGAACCCTGTCCTGCAGATGAATCAGTGTATTTTTCTATCAATGAAAGCACTGCTTGTAGACCTAAGAGCATTGCCCCTTCAGTCTGCTTTTGTTTTCTTCTACTACTGGAACTCCAGATCTAAATTAAAATCTTAAGTGAAATCATCTCTGGAACAGAATGCATGGTTAGCTTATATTATCCCAGTGCCTCTGTTTTAATTTCTTTACCATCCTGAGTAAACATGGAACGCTTCAAAATTACACATTTTATTTTCCTTCTATGTCTTTATGTGGATATGAACACGGAAAAGGCTTGTTGGGCTTGTTTTGTGTTCTTTTCATGCAGCATTTAATTCAATTGTAACTCAAGGAAATAACAATTTCGAGCAGCAAATTTCACTAGCTTTTGTACATCAGTACTTTTTCTCAACTTGTCTCATTTATTTTTATGACTTTCATTCTGCCTTTTATCTTTTTTTTTTTCTTTTTTTTCTCTTTCTTTCCAAAATTCTCTGTAGTCTGAAGTTTCAGTTGGGAAGGGAAAAATGCTAGTGAGTTCATGAAGCCAATGGGCTAAATATTGTACCACTTTTTTCCCCTATTGAAAAAAGTCAGCAGAAGGTCATGGGTTATGCACAATCCTATGTCTAAAGGTGGTAGTGTAGATTCAAGATCCATTGGAAGCCAGCAGAGATCTTACTTTCAGGATCAGATTATTTTGCTGTTATTTTCCCTTTTCCTTTTGATGCCAGTTGTTTTCTTACCTCTCACATTTTGAAGGTAGTACTTTACAAGCTTTTGGGGAAGGCCGGACTCTTTGCCAGTTGTTTCTTCTGTAGCCTGAATTATGGGGCTTTAATTGCTGCTAGGTTTGAAAATTCTTCCAGAGCTATAAATTCATAATTAACTTTTGATAATCACAAAAAAATCCTCAGGTCAGTAGAAAAACTAATTGAAAGAGACTGATTCCAGTGTCAGCATAATTACAAAGGGATTCTGTTGGAATTTGCACAGTTGAATTTTTGTTCTGTTTCCCGAAGCTTTGAATTGGGTGAAACCAATATTTTGTGTATTGACAGTAGATTGGATTTTGTGCCTGCTGGAAAAATGAGCTACCCCTGCTGAACTGAATAGATGTTTAAGGGTCTGTGCACTGATTTCAACGGAGTCTGAACACTCTCTTCTTGAGCTGGCAGTTGTTCCTCTTATCAGTTTCTAAATCATAATAAATTGATGACTGTGGTGTTGGAACAAAATTTATTTTGCTTTTAGCCTAGCAAAAAAGTTAATTTTCCTGCAAGGGTAAATAATATAGCTCCTTTCAGTTCTAGTTGTTGTTTTCAAGGTGACTAACTGGACCAGCATTGGTTTTTAATACCCAAATAGAGAAATCTGTTAATTAGGTTATCATTAACATGTCATTAACTTGCCAGTTAAACTTTGTGTGAGTTTGTGCACTAAGAAGGAGATAGGCCTAGGCTTATTTCTTCTAAATCTTGTCACCTTAGTAGGCATACAGGACGGGGATCATTTTGCCTGTTGGAAGTAATTGTCTCTTTTGTTTTATTTCTCAATAGAGAAAGATGAGAAGACTTTCTCAGCCCAGTCACCTAAAATTAGGAGAGATTGACCTAGGAACAATTATTCATACACTTGCTTTAAAGTCCTGAGAATATTTGAAGATTAGCAAACACAAGACATGGGATACTACATCTGACAATCTCTTACTTGGTGAGCCAGTTGAAAATTGCAGCTTAGCTCATTTTTGCTAGGGATATTAGCTCTAAAAAGAATCTGTTATGCTACTAAGAATAGGCATCTCAGTAACAAAACATAGAACAAAAAACATGTAGGTTTCTGTCTCCATCAGACATATTTTCATCTCTGTTAAGGGAAGTTATCATGCAAACCATTGTACAGCCTTTCTCCTTGGGTCAGACCACAGAAGAGTGAACCCTATGTGCATATTCCCACTGCCTGCCTCTAGAGAGGGAAGAAAGTGTCTTGGGGGCAAAGAGATGGAGATCACAGAAATACCAGAAATCCTCACAGACATTTAAAATAAAGAAGTAACGTGTAGGATTATGTGACAGCAACTGCACACTACTAGAGGATTTCCCTTGCAAATGTGAGTCCTCCAGGAACCACCAGCTGAATGCTCATTAGAACTTGTTTAAGCCACAGGAAGCCAGAAACACAGCTGTGTCTCTAGCTGCAGATCTCGTGACTTCTGGACTTACTTGAATCATTAGGCCATCCTTTTACTGGCTGTCTTTATATAAAAACAAAACCCAAACAAATTCTTCCTTAAAATCCAATACTCTTTCTTGCATGGCATTTGAAACCACATTGTGTTATGGCAAATAGTTCACATAGTTTATGGCTACTGGTGGCAATTACCATGAGCTGCTCCAATGGGACTTATCAGCCATCAGAAGAGTTTTCCAAGGGATGTGGCCAGCTTTGTGTTTGCTGGAGTCCAGCCAAGACTTGGATATGTTTTTTCTTAGGCACACTCAAGACTGACTGTAAGTTATTATATTTGATGACCAGAAAGACTGTATTTCTCTAAAAGAGAAAGCATTATGGAACACAAGAAAGTTTCCTTGAGGGATGAGAGAATTACTGTGCAAGTTAATCAGAGACAGTCCTGACTGAAGGAATGCTTCCCTAGGCATCACTCACTGGAGAATGTAAAGGATTAGCCATTAGAAACTCCTTGGAGGTAGGGACCTTCATTTTTCTTCGGTGTTTGTGTAGAGTTAGGAATGAGAGACAAAAGGAGCTGTGTCAAAACTAACCATTCTCAAACAAATCAAGCAAGCTTTGGCAGTAGACAATCGTAGCAGAAAGGCACATATAAGTGATTCTTTCCTTCATGTATCATCCCAGCCTTAGGCAGCCTGAAGAACTAGGTCAGAGCACCTACTCTGATCCTGAGACCGCATGGAACTATCTAACCATACCCATTTGGTGGGTCTTCCAAAATATCCCCTTACCTGCAAAACTAGATGCCTACATCCAAGCAACCTATATGGAGCACTGCAACAGGTTGCCCAAAGAGGCTCTGGAGTCTCCCTCCTTGGAGATCTTCAAAATCCATCTGGTCTTGAGCAACCTGCTCTGGGTGGCTCTGCTGGAGCAGGATGGGACCAGGTGGACCTAGAGGTCCCTTCCAACCTCAGCCATTCTTCAATTTTGTGATTCTGTGGAAAGCTCCTTGTCATGTGCTGAATCCCATATCTTCACGGGAACTGCGTGAGAGTGCAGGTGGTTCATCCAGGCTTTAAACACATATGGGCTATTCTAGTAATGTAATAGTACTGGCAACTATATCACAGTGCTCTGGATCCAAAGCTGTTTAATTTACTACCAAAGACAGAAGCTTTATTTTTAGTTGTTATTAGTAAAGGTATTATCCTGACTTCTATTACTAAATCATTCTTGGTAATAATGACTGTATCTGCAGTGACCTTAGGGTATAGGGCAAGGAAACAGGCTTGTCTGACATATTTCCTGACTCCTGACATATTTCCTACACATCCTTATAGCCATTTCTAGGATATCTGCAGGCATCCTCAAGGCTGCTCACATTTGTCTACCAAGCTCATCTATCTTAAAGATAGGTGTCATCGAGACCCTGATGGAAGAGGGAAATGTGATACATGAAGGCAAATGAGCAAGCTTAAAGGTTTAAATGAGAGAAGAAAGGTGATTGTTTCCCTTCTTGGAATAGTTAATTTTCTCATTCCGTGTTGCCATATTCTCTGTGACACTTGTTTTTGTGCTGTGTTCAGATATGAATGATTGCAATCAATTTCAGACCCTCATCTGGTGCAAACCATTGTTATCAAGTGAACTGTACCATTTTCCACCCACCATGTGGGTGACTCATGGTCTGAAAACAAACCACAGGTTTCAGGTTCAATATTCTCTGATTCCATGCCAAAACCACAAACACTCCAATGAGATTTACACAAGCGATCTGTAAACCTCATCAAAACTTTCCATGAACCTGATCCATAAGAAGACACGTATCCAGGTGTGTTTTATGAACCTTTGAGATGCCCTGAATTCATTTGGCCCATTGCCTTACAAGATGCAGTTAAATGGACTCCGTGTGCTAGCCTCTTTCTTATCTAACATGTACCAAATCTAATGCTCTCTTATCTATCACTTACCAAATGCAAATGATTCCCTTAGCCTGAGGAGATTTTGTTCTTTCAATAATAATGTAGCAAAGTGTAATTACTTTCTAATTCTTTTGAATTTAATCCGATACTACTGTTGAGTACATGCAATAATATTTGTTAGCATTATGCTTCTATTTATTTATTTACCTAGAGTGCAAAGAATAGCAGAATTCTACCCTCTCCTGGAAAAACTGTGAATATTCTTTTAGCAATTTAAGTAGAGATCACTGATTCTGGAAATAATTTTTTGCAAGAAAAGCAGTTTTTTTAAAATATATCTAGTTTTCCAAATACAGATTTAGCAGTTTTTGGCAAATCTGACAAAGAAAACAGAACGTCTTTCACGTTTTCATTAATTTGTTTCTTCCTTTGGACTATGAGCAGAGAATCCAAAGGATTCTACTTCAACTCAGCAAGGTCTAGTTCTCTTTTGATGGGCATCTTTTCTGAGATAAATCTGCCTAATATCAGGAAGATAATTCTACTGTGCTGCCAATTTCAAATCTGTAGTAGAAGCTTAGCAAACTGGGGTTAATAGTCTGGCCTGGATAAAAATAATACTCCTGTCCAATTAAAACAAAGTTTCCAGCTAGATTTTTTTTTTCTTTTTTGCCCTTTTTACTCCAGAAATTGACCATCATAGGCTGTATTCTTAGTTTTCAATGAAGTTCTTAGTATTCTCAGTATTCTTAGTGCTCAGTGAAGAAAAATGCTTTATGTAAGAAGTGCTCAGGATGGTAAGACCATGGAGTGGTGCCATACTGGGCTCTGTGGGCACTCTATGGGCTTGATCTAGAAGCAATAGGTCTATATACTCAGTCCCAGTGTTTCTCTGTACAGCTAGTTGGAGCACATCTATATTGTGCTCCCTTATTCCTTCAGTTTCCAGCTGTGTACATTTCTTATGTAGAGAGAAAAAGCTTTGAGAACTTCTGGTCACAGGGAAAAACTCAAACTCATGAATCCCCACAGAATCAGTCATAAAAAGGCTAATCATAAGAACAAAAAGCTTATTATTTTTCAACATTTGTCAATTTTTAAGCTAAGCCTATCCTTGGAAAGCATGCGGTCAGGCACTTTGTAAAGTTTGTCCTATTAGTTTTAAATGTTGGTTGTAGCTATTTAATGAACCTGGTGTCAAAGAAGCAGGTGGCAAACTGATGGTCCTGTAAGTATATCAGTATATCAGTATATCAGAAAGTGGAAAATATCTGCAGGAGAAACTTTTCAAGAAATATTTGGTCTCTTGTATGCTGAAGTTTGCCCTCTTAACAGAAATTTCATCTGTTTCTCTGGCTGATTCACGGTAAGTAAATTCTTCAGTGTCAGACCTTGTTTTGAGCTGATGGAGTGGCTGGGTAAGGGAAAGGCCATAACAAGCTTGTGTGTGACTTTGGTTTGATGTGGAGATCTCATGACTCCATCCAGAACCCAAAGGAAGTCCTAGGAAAGACATTCACAGTCTTCATCAGCAGCTTTCTCTTCTTCTGCAGAGGTAGTAACCACAGCATTTTTCATCTGATCCTAGCAGCTTGTCCTACCAGATGAACCAGACCATAAATCAGTTTTCTTCCCCTTTCTTCACCTGTTTCTCAAGAACATTCCTTTCCTCTTCCTTTCCCTTATTCTTTGCGGTATTTTTTTTTCCTTCTGATTCCCAAACAATTTCCAACGGCCACCGAACTGATTGCAGTATTTCTCCTGGACTGCTGAGGAACTTGTTCATCCAAGGTATTTCCAGAACCAAACTCAGAGCATCTTCTTTATGCCTGCTCAAAGTGCCAGATGCAGGCAAAATGCATCTTTGAGTCCTCAGGAGCAAGCTGCCAGGTAAACATGGTCTTTACCTTGTTGAGGGAGGAAGCAGAGAAGTGCATTATTTCTCCAGATTTCAAATATTTTACTCTGACTGGTTGAGCGCTTCATGGCCTGATTTCCAGATCACAACTCCCAAAGATGTCACTTTTCATGCAGTTCTACACAATGGTCAAAAGTAAAACCTAGAGAGCACATGGGAAAGTCTTCCTGCAGCCCATGTCTGGGCAATTCTCGTAGGCTGACGTTTTGAGAAGTGTTACTATGACCAATCATCTCCTATTAGTGAATCTCTTTGGCATCTGAACTAATGGACAGGCCCACACTCTCCAGATATAATTAGCAAATAAAGGTAGTAGCATAATATGCTTAGAAGATCATCTGCTGCTGCAGGAGCCTAGGATACTGGCATCTCTCCCGTTTCCTGCATGTGGATTTTGAGATTCTAGATTTCATATAGCCCCTAGGAGATCACAGTATTGATGTGCCATGGAAAAGAAAGAGCTAATGTGTAGTGTTTTCTGGACTAATCTGGTGAATGCTACCATTTGCACAGGATTAGATACATTTCTATGCTTCAGTTCCCTATTTTGAATTCAATATTAGCTTTTGCTCTGCCTCTCTCCTCATGTGACAGGAGAGCCTTCTGGCTGCTCGTCAGATACACACCCTGCCACGTCCAAGAGGCCCACCAGCCTTTTCCCAGTTGGCAAATGGGGCGTTCTATGGCAGCAGGGCGTGCAGAGGGTTGGCCATGCTGATGTCAGTGAAAGCGAGGTCAAGTAATGCACTTTCCTGTACCTTCCACCTTTCTTTCTTCCGCTAATTTGCTAATATGAATGTGGGCATGGGGTGGCAACGCCCCATTACTCACATTCTGACCAACAGATTAGCATAGCTTTAAAAAACCACTCCCCAGAAGCACCTCTCTCATTCCTCCAGTGCAATACTGGAGAAGAGAAAATGGGTTCTTCAAATTAATAAAATATAAAATTTATTACTACTAAACTCCAACCCAGATCCTATATTGCCCTGCATTACATACAGTACGACTACAAAACAGAAAGGTTATCTTGTAAATCTGAATGAAAAACAAAAAGGAACAGATGAAAGAACTCAAGGAAATGGGGCAGTGAGTCAGCATGAGAAGCAATGAACTCAGCCCGTTAGCCTCTTCTTCATCATGCCTGTTACAAGTTTTTCCTGTTTCTCTCTCACATCTCAGTACTTTGGAAAATTGACCATCTTATGGACTTGTGATCTCATCCATATCTTGCATTATTTCCCCATTTGGACTTTCTCTCCCTGACTCCTTCACATGCCTATGGTTGGCTGGCCGCCAGTAAAGGGAATGCAAAGTGTACATCCTGCTGTTTACCTTCATCAGGAACTGATATTTTTATTCAGCTTCTGAGATGAGTACAGTTTCCATGAGTTCTTTCTTCTCTGGTATAAAGCAGAGGACAGCATGTTCTCTACGCAGAGAAATCTTTAAATTAGAGCTATTTTGCTTGTTCTTCTGTTTTCAGTATTGATGACTGTTGCATTATTAATTGTGTTGCAGTAGCACCTAGAGGTGCTTGCTGAGATCACAGCCCCTTTGTTACTGTTCAGTTCCTGGTGTATTTATGGAGACAATTCATTCTCCAATGGATCAAAACTAGACTGAGGAAAGAGATGTAGTTCAGAAGAAATGATGTCTCTACATTTCTGCCTCACACAGTAGTTGCCTTCCCAATGAGGTTGAAGTTAATGTCTATTAATTTATTTCTTTAAATAACACCTAGGTGTTTTGAACCAATCGATACAGCCCACAGTGACATGAATTTCTTGTGCTATGCATAATGAAGAAGAAAACAAAACTTCTACTGCTTTGCAAAATCACAGTTATATCATCGGAAGTTAAAAGAATTCAACAAAAGCAATGAACATTGCCAAAACTTCCCTGGAAGATCCTTTGCATGTAGGTTTAAAGCGCAGCAAACTAAGGTTTTGTATTTTTTTCATGTGCCCTGAACCCAATACCTGATCTTTAGGACACCACCGTGGTTTCTGGACCAGAAGTTGACTGGTCAGAGCAAAGATCATTCAACAGAAATAAGTATTAGCATCAAGATTTTTGCTTTCTGGCCCAGAACTTCCCTCACAACCTCCAGAATTCACTTTGTTCTTGATTGATGTAGAGGTCAATAAAGAGGTCTTGATTTATTCCAGTGGGATTTGGATCTGGCCCTGCTGTGGGACTGGGAGACATCATTTCATTCCTATGAGTTACACAATGGAACTTCAGTGAGAGTCAGTTTCAGCCCACTGAGAGAAAACTGCTAGACATTCCCTTTAAATTTTGTTCAGAGCAGTTTATATCTGCATTTCAAGTGCCTTGAACTGTTAGTAGTCCTTACCTTGAGGTCATATGATAGGGTAACTACATTGAGGGAAGTCACAGAAGGGCTTGGAACAGAGCGATCCAAAGGAACTCCTTCCTAACCCCTCAAAGAACTTCATTATAAGCCTTTTGTTTTCTTCTAATTTATTCCTAACTCTTCATTATCACAGAGTATGCTTGCAGATGCCATGGTAACGGATTAAGCTTGCACGTGAAGACAGTTCTCTAATTGTCACTATGTAAATGTACTAGATGCATCCTTGGGTTTCAGGTGGTAGTCTGATGAGACACAGGTCTCGTATTTATCTTGAATCCTCTCTGCCATCTTGTCATAGAGATACCCTTGAGATACCATCTCAAACTGCTCTAGGCTTCTACATTAACATAACTGCATTTAACTAGTTGATTTTTTTCTCTAGAGATAAGCATGCCTAGAGGGGAATATATCACCTGTATCAGGTGGCTTTCCTGAGGCCAACAACCTACCCTCCAGAAATACTAACTGCTCTCCACCAAGTATGCAAGAAATCTGAACAGTATAAAATGACTCTTATCACCAAGTTCATGGCGAAACTAGAGGGAAGAGCATTCTCTTCTCCATCACACTTCTTTCAGGTGATGACCAGATTTTGAAAGTTTGCTGTCGGCTGTCTTTGTTTTAAAAGACTGTGTTGAACTGAGATGCAATACTGTTTTCACGTAATAGAGTATCCTGGCATGGGTATTCAAGAATCTTGCTATGGCAGCCCAAAGGAAGTGGGAAATCTGCTTGCCAGTAGGATTTCCTTACAGGTTCCTGCTCAGAAAAGATAATAGCATCTCTGAGCAAAGAGAAGATGAATGTTGGAAGAAATCTGTGGAGTCCAATCGGTAGCTGCCATTTTAATTTATTGGGTCATTGTCTGACCTCCCACTTTCTCCTCTGTATTAAAAGAAAACATCAACAATTTAAGGTTTTATTAAGTGACTTTTTTAGAATGAAGCACATCCTACCTCGCTGGCATTTATTTTTTCTCCACTAATTGTGATTACTAAAGCAGATAAGACACCATACTGCTTATCAGGTTGGCGCCTACATGACAGCAACAACAACATAACCTGCAACAAATTACAGAATCGCAGGAATGCTGAGGTGAGATGAGACCTCTGGAGGTCATCTTGTCCAACTCCTCTATTCAAACCACAGCTAGAGCAGGTTGCTCAGGACCGTGTCCAGCTGAATATCTCACAGGATGGCAACTATGCATGCCTGAGCAACCTGTTCCAGTGTTTAATCACTCTCATGATGATTTTTTTCCTTATGCTTAAGTGGAATTTCCTGTATAAATGAATTATCCAATCCAGTACAGGTCAGACAACAGCAGACTCTAGGGTCCTGTGTTTTAACTGGTTGCAATGAAGTCAATGAGCCCTTTAAAATCTTTTAATTCTTACGGCAGTGGTAGTTTCTCTTCTTCATCCCAGGTCTATAACTTTTGGCCTATCTTGTTCTATTACTGTACAAAGCCCGAGTCCAGAAGTGGTGATTGTAGAGTAACAGAGTTCCTAAGAGTTAGACAAGGATCATGCTCAGGAAGGCACGTTTCATCCTTGGACAACAAGATGCCACATGGTGGCATTCATACTATCCTTGGTATATCCTTGGGAATGGTAAGACCATTCCCACCTCATACACGTCCTGAACAGAGATTCAACATCAGATTATTTTTCCATAATTTCAATAATCAGATCCATTATTCCATCTCTTTCTCTGGAATCACATGCTTCCAAAATAAGAATAAGCTGCTGCATCTGCTTTTAGCCATGGTGCTACTGACAAATCTTATACTCCAATCTCTCATGCCACTTCACCAATTTTTTGTTTGACATCCTGTCTCCTTTCCTAGCATGGAAATCAGTGACAGAAAATGCACAGAAAACACAATTTCAGAGAGTTATAATAGCTCTTGATCAGGTGGCTGTTTTGTCCAAGCAGAACAGGATTGCTCCTCTTTGGAATGGCAAAATAAAACCCATAGTTTTTATGCCAGCAGTAAGATGCAGTCTACAGAAAAGCCAGAAATTCTGCATTATGAGTCTCAACAGCAGACCTTGGCATGCTTACAGGATCAGGAGCTGAACCATTCATGTTAAGAATTGTTTTTATGTATGCCTCCAAGAGAGGCAAAGCTGAGGAGCAACAAACATTGTGAAATGCTGATTTCCAAACAGAAGTGAATTTATACAATCGTTAATTTAAAGAGATTAATCCTGCAAGATATCAGGCAGAAGATCTGCCTTATAGGAAGACTACTGCTAAAGAGCTGATGATGCCAGAAATGCTACATGACAGAGCCCTTCTTCGAAATCACACAACACAAGAGAATTCATATGCATGCATATAAATGCAGTAACTCAGCTGGCTCTGCTCTGTTGACTGCTGAAGTGGTGTCATTGGCACAATCCATTTTCTGCACACGTAACACCGTGGTGATGTGTGTGACTGAAGCACGGCACCAGGGAAGGAAATGACCTGGGCAAAAATCATACAAATATTTCCTATGGTGGGGTTTTACAGACAGATTGTTCAAAATCAAGGTCAGAAGGGGTTTCATTTCTGATTTTCTTCCTTCTGTCCATTCTTTTATTTTCCTCTTCCTCCCCACCTCCTTTTTCCTACTTGTACTAATACACACCGAAGGATCTCACTAACAGAATAAATCAGAAAAGAGTGGGAATGAAATGTACAGGCAGTTAAAATACTCCAAATATTGTCATTTATTAGATTATGGGCTTTCTATGCACTTTCCATGTGAGCTAAAGAAGTGTTTCCTTTAGAAATGTGCAGAGAGCAATTGGGTTTATTTACAAATGGCAAGCAATAGACATAGACTGGGATTTGTGTTTCTGCCTTGCTATACTAACCATACAGACTCAGTTTTGTTGCTTTACACGCAGTTGTGCTTCATGCAACATCAGAAAGCTGAGACACTCTTACCACAGGTTTTCAGAGCACTGAACAGGATGGGACTCATGTTGCAAGTGTTGTTATAGTGCAAACACTAAACAAAAATTAACAGGAGGATGATGGGATATAAGTATATTCATGGTAAGTAAACAAATAAGCAGACAAATAAATAAATGCCGTGTGCCTTAATGTAAGGAAATCTATCTGATGTGTTTAATAGGATTGTCAGTGTGACTCTGTGTGCCTTGTTTTTTCACCCTGTACTCATGCATCCATTCTCTGAGTAGCACAAGATCCAGCACTGGTATCCCAGTACCTCTCAAAGCTGGTCATACAGTTTAACAAATCTCAGAAAGCCTCAGAAGCATTTCACAGACTTGAAATCTAATGGGTGCTGATCCCGCATTCCTTTGCTATGTGGAATTTAGAAGATGAGGTTTTTCTTCTTGCTGCATTGTGCCAGGCACATGTGTCATCACACTGCCTGTGAGATTTTTCTATTTCATCCTCAGTTGCTGGTTAAAGAGCTGATGATTGAGTGACACAGTTGGGTCAGGATGCATCTCATGGCTGAAATGGTGCTCAGCTCACCAGCAGTGCTAGCTCTTGATAGCCCAATGCATGGCTGCTTTTTAGTAATAAGCACTCACATGCTCCAGAGATGCTCTCCTGTTGTAGCAGCCTGAGAAGCTAAGAGCATTCTAGCACATCTGTGAAGGTCCCAGACAAATGTTGGCCACTGTGAAGTCCTCTCAGACAGTGAGAAAGATCTCTCAATCCTCTTCAAAGCCATCAGGTGATTTACTTGGGAGCTCAAATCCAGTCTTACAAATAACAGACTGCAGAAGCAAGAGAGACGAGGAGTTTTAGGCTTTGTTCAGCCAGTGCTCATCAGCAGACTGTGAAAATAAAAGTCCTGCTCCTTTACTTCCTAAACAAATGTTGTGCTTGAGTAAAAGTGGCTTTCTTCCACTTCTAGCCCTGCTATTGGTTACCAACTGCAGATGGCATGAAAGACTCTGTGCATAATCTACCAACAGGTCACTAAGTGGAGATGATGATGCAGGCTGTAAGCTTGGGTTCTCATGGAGGAATGGAATCCTTCACATGGATGATCCCCATTGAGAGACAGTGTCCCACACTGTCCATCACTGAGACAGTGCTTGAGGTAGTAGTAAGAAAATCAGTTTAGATACTTTCCTGAGCAGAGGAAGGAAGAAAACTAATGATCAATCTGGAATACACCATCTACCAGATCATAATTACTGTCCTGTGCAGGATTTAGAGGAATTACAGAATGTAATCCTCTATAAGAGAAATTCAGAAGTCAGCAGATCCAATGTCTTTCTCAATGAATATGTATCATGCTAAATTCTTTCCCAGAAGATGTAAAACTTTCCAATAAATGAGATATCCTCACCATTATGCAATCTCTCCCAACTCTTCCCTGTTTTGTGAAATCTGATTAAAGCATAACAGAGCTTCTTCATAGAACCACAGAATTTTAGAATTGTTCAATCGTTTAAATTTAAAGGCCATCTGTCCCACTCCCTGCACTGAGCAGGGACACCCACAGCTCCATCAGTGCTCAGAGTCCATCCAGCCTGACCTTGGCTGTCTGCAGGGTTGGGGAACCACCGCCTCTCTGTGCAACCTGTGCCAGTTCTTCACTACCTTTGTTGTAAAAAATGTTTTCCTTACATCCAATCTTGAAGTTTTCTTCAATAGAAGAGAACTGCAAGAGAGCCTTCCAGCAGCCTCTGACAGACCCTGAAGTTCTCTACTCTTCGTAATGTTAACATGTTTATTTTAAGGGACATCTAAAAGCCAACTGACTGCAGCTCCAGGAGGAAAAACATAGGTCTCATCAGTCACCTAATGGCGATCCTCTTTCTCTTATCTTTCCAGATTGACAGCATGCAGGCTTTGCTGCACTGCCCCAACGTGCTGGTGTGTGTCGGCCGTGAGCCGTTTAAACCTGTATCGATGGAGAATTTGAGGAAACACTCTGTGGAGAAGCTGCCTGACCTGGCTCCCCGTTCCAATGGCAACAATGCCAACGAAAAAAATGAAAGTAAGAAAAACTCTGGGGCACGTTGCACAGTCGTCTCCAGGCCTGTGTCCTACAACTTGGAGATTATAGGCACCTATTGTACTACCCCAATGTGCAGATTTCATGTGTGCTGCTTCACTTGCAAAATGCACTTCCCTCTCTCTGCCTCCCAGGCATTTCCATCCTCTCCTTCTTTTTCTCTGGTTTCCTTCTAGGATTTCCTCCCTACACCCTCTAGTCTTTCTTTTACATGCTCCCCATGTCTGGCTGACTTCCCTTCCTCTTTCATATCTCTGTGTCTCCTTTTCCTTCCAGAACTCCCTCCTTTCCTGTGTCTGCCTCTGAGACTCCCCAAACCCTTGAGATTTCCCACGAATCTTCTGTCTCCTTGTCTGTTGCTCGTATAATGCTAGCACTTCTGCACCAGGACCAGAGGATGCTCTGTATTTGTTTGCAGAAGACTCAGTTTCTCAGACTCTGTTATACTTTTTCTAAATAACAGACAACTTTTCAGGGTGTGAAAGTCATTTCAAACAATGGAGCTACCTGTAGTTAAAGGAGCTACCTTTGGAAATAAAACATGCTTTTATAGAAAGGTTAGGTTAAAGGAGTAGTATGCTATAGGTTATTCAAAACCTCATCATGGATTGCCTGAGGTCACAGGTAATCACCCCAGCTACCCTTAGTAGCCAATGGGAAGGAGCTGCCCATTTCCAAAGGGTAATATCTGTATTAGGAATTTGGTTTTGGATGAAATGAAGTGTGCTCTGAGGCGGCTGTTCCTCTCTCCATTGCCAACAATAGGAACCAGGAAATATTCACTTACATGTTGACAACTAGCTGTTGCAACTTCTACACTCACACTCTGAGATAGAAAAAAAAAATATAGAGAGCAAAGAGAATAAACAGAAGCTCTTTGTCCATCAAGAGATTGAACAGACATGCTAGTTCAAATGCATGAAGATGGTTAGATAGGAGCTATTTCACATCTCATGTGTCTTGGTTGGTGTGTTCCCTTTGACACAGAGCCTTCCTAATATGCCTTCCATTCAGCTGCATATCTACATGCCCATGGAGCCATTTAGTTGTTTATGTACAAACAAGTAACCTCTCAACAAGACAATGTATGTATAAGAAATGCTATAGATACATATTTTTCAAGACACCATGACAGCAATATGCTCTGCTTGTACTGAAGGGTCCAGCACCTCAAGAAATCTGTGCAGATCACTGCATTGGGTCATAAAGGTGTTTGGATTAAAATTCTTAAAATTTCCTTACTACTATTGTTTCTTTCCATGATTACTCTGTTTCTCTTTCCAACTCCACCAATTTATACTTTCTTTTCCATTTGTTCTTCATATTTTAATAAATACTGTAATTATTCACAGTGTCACATCCCTGTGTGTATTGAGCACTGCTCTGATCTACATGGCCCTACCTGTGTTTACAAGCATATGAATGGAAAAGTAGACAATTCAGAATAAATGCTTGACACTTCACTACTAGCAAAGGAAAAAAGTCACTTCTCCATTTAAGTTCTCTCTCTCAAATAAGGATGTAAACATTCACAAGGAGTATTTGTAGTGTAATTCTGTGATAAATAGACAAGTTCTGATACTAACTTGCTCTATATGTCCTTTTTCTTCTAATTTAGATTCAAAAAATGAAGTTTAGGTACAGAAGTTTTTAATATAGATTGTCCAAACAAAACATTCTGCTCTATTTTAACTCAACGTTTACAGTCATCACTTAGTCAAAGCTAAATTTTCAAACAATGTGAACTGGCATATCTTGAATGGATTATCGATATTTGCTAATTTGAAGATTTGATCCATATATTTTTTTGTCAGCCTCGTATAGTTAACATCTATCTCCATCTTTCTTTTCTTGACTTCTTTCAAACTGCAGTGAACTTTGGATTGAAAGCCAAAAAAAGCATTATCCATCCACGGTCAGCATCAAGCAACAGATCAATGAGATTTTCCTTATCATCGGAGAAGTCATATCCAAATGGTCTTGCTGCCTCACCAGATAATGGTGCACCTTTCTCAAACAATTGTTCACATCCAAAGCCTGGAGACCTGGTCCATTCCTTGGTCAATGACGACATAGAGAAGCGAGTGCATGTGAACAAGGATGGCAGCTTGTCTGTTGAAATGAAAGTCCGCTTCCGCTTGCTGAATGACGAGACTTTGCAATGGTCCACCCAAATCAAAAAGTCAAATTTGATGAACCAGATGCCTTGTGAAGAATCAGGTCTAGAGGAGGACAGTGGAGTAGACCCCATACAGAAAATGAACCCAGAAGCCAGCTCAGAGGCAGATGATTCATTATACCCATGTGATATTGATTCTTACATGTCTAAACTTGAGGAATCTGAGTGTGATGAGGCTCACTGTCATAGCTGTGGCAAGAAACACCAGGACTATGATATCTGGAAAAACCCCATGCACACATCCCAAAGAGAAGAGCCCAGCGTACGGAGCACATGGCACACACGGTCATCGTGCTCGAGCACATCTTCCAGGAGGAGAGTAATCCACAAAAAAAAGGCTTCTGTGGATAGTCTCCGCACCACATCCAGTGAGGAATTCTCTGAGCACATTGTGCAAGAATCCTCATCCTACTCAGAGACTATAGAGAATAGGGTGGCATATCGATCTATTAAAAAGTGTACTTGTAGAAGTGATTTGTCTACAGGTGCTTCCAATGGAGAAGATCAGCAAGAATACACCCGGACGAGCACGAGTAACAGTCAGAGGCCTTCTTCCTTGGGATTAATGTCACATTCAAGTTGTGAAAATAACCTGGATACTCAAGAAGCCCCTGAAGACTATGAGGCCAGTAAAACCAATTCACAAAAGGAAGATGAAAATGGTTTTGAAATTTCCTCTGTCAAGTGCTTAAAGGATGATGCAGAGGAGGTTGAAAGCAGCAGAGTTGGAAGCGTCGTATCAAGGTCATCAGTGCAGTCCAGACAGAGCAAGAATATATGTGAGGAAACAAGCAGTGTGGGTAGGACCGTGTCCTCCTCCAGCCTTCAGAAAGCAAATGAAGGAGATAACACTGTGTGTTCCACTCCTGCCAACAGTGTGCACAGCAGGTCTAGTAACTGTAGCACACCTAGAGCAAAGAGTGAACACGATGACCACTCAGAAAACAATGCAGTAGTCTCCTCCTTCTCCAGCGAGTCTTGCCCTAAGAAAGAGGCTGAAGAGATTGAAGAAGAAGAAAATGAAATCAATGAAATCAGCTCTGTTTCAACAAAAACAAAGCCCAACCAATCAGATAAAGATGAGAGCAGTGAAGGCGAGCAGTGCTCTGCGCCAGGAACACCCCAGTCCCTAGCTAGTGTCAGGAATAGCAGGAGAAGTGACAGTGATGAGATTGTTCCATGCAATGCCTCTTGCTCTTCCAGAGTATCCAAAAACAGCAAACACAGCCATCTTCACTTGGATGCACAGTCTGAAATGTCTGTGTCTTCACTTGAATCCACTCAGAATAAAAAGAAGAATTCCCTGCATGCAGATGATCTAAGATCATGCAGCAGAGCATCTAATTACTCCAAAAGCTCACGTGAAATCAAGAAAAAATCTATTGGAGACCCCATGTCTCATAACTCAGGATCTTTTCAGTCAAACATTTCATCTACAAGTGAAGCAGAGGCAATTGCTGTTATTACTGAGGAGAAAAGCTCAAAAAGTACCACCAAAGGCTACAGTGCATCCTCAAAAGGCTCAAAGAGGGGAAGCCATAGAGAAGAAAACAGCAAGCCATCATCTCTCTGCTCAAGCGTTTCGAGCCCTAATAGAAAAGGTGGAGAAGGTCATTCCAAGATGAATTCAGAGGTCCATTCTTCAAGACATGGAAGTATAAGTGAGAGTGTGTGTTCAAAAGGTGACCACTTAACTGAGACTGGGATTAGGAATGGGAATCCTGAAAGTGTCAGTTCAAGAGTCTCTTCAAAATCAGAAGTGGAAGATAAACACTTGTTGACACAGGTATCCCAGGAAAGTGATGGTAGGTGTTCACAATCAAACATATCTCAGTCTTCAAAATCAAGGCAGATTAAAAGTAGAAATCTTCATGTGGCGATGTCAAACTCCAGTCGAGCATCACCATCAGAGACTATGTCAATATGCAGCAAGCATTGCCCTGCCCCACCAAAAGGGAAACCAAGCAGCAGAAAACCACGGTCAGCCATTTTGAAGAATTCCTCCATTAGCAGCATAGGTACTGAGTCAGTGTTCACTACAGGAAGACAGCAGAAAGAAGTTGTAGATTCCTCCAAACCAACTTCCTTTGGATCTAAATCAGTTGTAACTGAGGCAAATGACCAGAAAAATACAAAGCTTAATGGTTCTTGCGAAGGAAAAGTGGAGGAGGTGTTAGAAGACACGGGAGTGCAGGAGGAATGGAGTAATTTAATGCCATCTAGTTTACCAAATACATCTCCAGAAGAAGTTGTGCAAGAATGGCTAAGTAAAATCCCTTCGGAAACACTGCTTATGAAATATGAAATGGAGGATAATGCAGAAGAGGAATGTATAGAAGCAACCACTGAGATGTCGTGCTGTACAAATGCTGAGGAAATCCCAGAGGATGAAAAAGCTGAGAAGAAGAATGCTGAGGAAGCTGAAAATGAAACAGTGGATGAAGTGGAGAAAGAGACAGTAGAAGTCATTGCTGTAAATGAAGAGGCTGAAGAGTACGCAAATCAGGAACAAATCCCTGAAGTCTTGTCCGAAGCTGCCAAGGCTGACCAAGCAGAATGCAGTCAGTCAGTTACGTCTAGCCAAAATAACAACAAAAAAGACCTGCCAACATCTGTCCAGACTTCTGTCCAAATTATGAAGGCCTTGCTCAGTTCAAAACATGAAGCAAAATTTGACCGATCAAACAGCTTGCCTGAAGTGTCTCCCACAATGGGAAGAAAACTGAGTAATTCTGCCACTGTCCTGATTACTTGTCTTGCCAGTCTGCAGCTTCTTGATGAAGAGTCAGAAGATCCATCAGATAAATCAAAATGTTTGAATAAACCAAGATATATGGAAATGTTAAATATTTTACAAGCCCTGTGGTTTGGACAAACAGCTGAAAAAAGTGGTCCAAGCTCAGGTCAAGAGGCAAGTGGACAGGAAAAGTCAGCTTCTGGGTTTAAAGTCCCCAAATCTGTAAATGGTGACTTCACTCCAATGTCCTCCTCTGGGGTGGATGTCAGCAGTGGTTCTGGTGGTTCAAGAGAAGAGATTGCTGCTGGTTCCAAGGACTGCAATTTACTAGCACAAAAAACTGTTGAATTCAAATCAGATGGTCAAGTGGAAGATGGAGAAACTGCCACTGAACTGACTGAGGCTGAGGAGCAGAGTAAACAGGAAGAGCGCTCATCCCGGCCTTCAACAGCCTGCTCAAAATCAAAAGGTGAGGAAACAGCAAATTCTGCGAGAGAGGAATCTCTGATTCAGGATCAGTGCAGTAACTGTGAGAATGATCAGGTGGAAGGGGAGGAAAATGAGAACACAGAAAATAGCAAATTAGTTGAAAATGGAGAGCAAGAAGAAGATGAAGCTGTAAATGAAGCACTTCTAAAAGAAAATCTTGAAGAGGCAACTGAGCAGTTATCCACTACTATTGAGACAAATGTCAGTGATGCTGACTGTGGGACAGAACTGAAAGCTGACATTCAAGAGCAGCTTGAAAGAGGGTCTACAAAGGATCCAGAGCCCAAAGTTGATATGGCCACCAATGTGGGCACATCCCTTGTCCAGCAAAACTCAGTGGATCCGGATCCAGTCTGGGTCCTGAGGCTACTAAAGAAAATTGAGAAGGAATTCATGGCTCACTATGTCAATGCTATGAATGAGTTAAAAGTCAGGTGGAACCTGCAGAACAACCAGCAGATGGACGAAATGATCTTGGAGTTGAAGGAGGAAGTGAGCAAAAGGATACAAAGAAGCATAGAGAAGGAGCTGAAGAAGATCAAAAGCAGAGCAGGAACCAAGATGCCAAGACCTCCAGATGGACCTCTCAAGCGTGAGTCAACGCTCCAAACTGAGCAGAGGAGAAGGCGGCTGCAGACTATGCATAAAAAGTCATTCTTCAGTGACAACACTGGAACCCACAGTAGGCTTGTGGACACATCAGATTTATCTTTAGATATAGATGATGATACAGCATTTAGCACAGCTTTTGAGGCAAGTATCAGTGAGCAACCAAGTGAGGAGGAATACTGCCCTTGTGACACTTGTGTGAGGAAAAAAATGTCTTCCAAGCCCATAAAAAACCCGGTGATGGCTACCAATGCCCCAGTTGTGAAAGCATTTGATTTACAGCAGATCCTGAAGAGAAAGAAAGATGAAAATGAAGAAGCCTGTGTCTCAAAAGCAGCCCAGGACAGCAAAGCAACTCCCAGTAATGTGGAGGAAGCAGCAGAAAACACCAATCCAGATGAAGAGAATGATGAGAGTGACCTCCAGTCAGGCCAAAAGGAAGTGAAAGAAAATGAAGAAAAGAAGTCAGTATTAGATGAAATGGATGGTTCAGTGCCGAAAGAAGATGCAGAAGGACCAATATTAGAGAGTCAAAACTGTGCAATTGAGGAGGAGGTTACAGATGAAGAAACCAAGAAAGAAGAAAAGGAAGAAACAAAAGAAGTGGAGGAAGAAGAGGAAGAAAAAGTGAAAGACATAACATTGAAGGCAGAGGAAGAGGAAGAAACAAAAGAGGAGGCTGAAGGAGAAACAAACGAGAAAGACGATAAGGAAGTAAAAGAGGAAGCAGAGGAAGAAACAAAGGAGGAACAAGAAACAAAAGAGGAGGAGAAAGAGGAAGAGGAGGAAGGGAAGGAGGAAGAAGAAGAAACAAAAGAGGAGGAAGAGGAGGAGGAAGAAGAAATAAAAGATGAGAAGGAGGAAGGGGAGGAGGAGGAAGAAGAAATGAAAGAGGAGGAGAAAGGGAAGGAAGAAGAGGAGGAAGTGAATGAGGAGGAAGAAACAAAAGAGGAGGAGGGAGAAGTGAAGGAAGAGGAGGAGGAAGTGAATGAGGAGGAAGAAACAAAAGAGGAGGAAGGGGAAGTGAAGGAAGAGGAAGAAACAAAAGAGGAGACAGAAGGGAGAGAAGAGGAGGCAGAAAAAGCAAAGGAGGAAGAGGAGGAGGAAGAAACAAAGGAGGAGGAAGAAGACATGGAGAAGGATGAGGAAGAAGCAAAAGAGGAAGAAGTAAACAAGGAAGAGGAAGAAGGAAATGAGGAAGAGGAAGATGTGAAGGAGGAAGAAGAAGAAACAAAAGAGGACGAGGAAATGCAAGATGAGGAAAAAGCAACAAAGAAGGATGAGGAAGCAAAAGAAGATGAGGAAGTAGAAAGAGAGGAGGAAGAAGAAGCAGAAGAAGCTGAGGAAGGAGTAAAAGAGAAGGAGGAGGATGAAGAGGAAGCAGAGGAAGAAAACACAAAAGAGGAAGGAGAAGAAGCAAAAGAGGAAAATGAAGGAGAAAAAGATGAAGAAGAAACAAAGAAAGAGGAGGAAGTAGCAAATGGGGAAGAAGAAGAAAAAGAAGAGCAAAATGAAGAGCAGGAAATTGAAGTAGAATCCAAAGCTGAAAATGAAGTTGCTGATGAAGCTGAAGAAAAACAGGAGCCAGAGGATGAAGATATTGAAGCTGATGAGGAGGAGGAGACATTCAAATGCAAAGATGTTGATGGCTCAGAGGCAGATGAGAATCCTGAAGGAGATGCTGTAGAAGTAAGTGAGGAAGCTAAGCAGGATGAGGATGAGGCAGCAGAAGATGGAAATGTAGAGTTAGATGAGGCATGTTCAAATGAAGAAGAAAACAACAGTGAAGGTGGTGAGAAATATGAAGAGAATGATGAGGAACCCACCAGTGATGACCCTGACCTGGCAAACAAAAACCAGGAAGGCAACAGTAAGTCTTCTGAAAGAGCCTCCAAGGCCAAAGGCAAAAGAAGCAGGAAAAGGCTAGAGACTCTGAAGAAAGCAGTTACCATTTTTGGTTCTTCTTCTCTGGGAAACTTCTCACAACAGTCCCAGAAGGGGTCTGATGATGAAAGTGAAGAGGAATGCCAAGATAACAATTCCATAAGCGAGCACCCCAGTGGAGAGGCTCAAAGCGATGAGAGCAGCAAACCTTCAAAGATGTATCCTGATAGTGAGGAAGAAGAAGAGGACAAAGCATCTTCATGCATTGATCCTTTGGGAGATGAGGAACAGCCAGATACTGAAGGTGCAGATCAGAAAGGAGACAAACATAAGGTTCAGGCTTCTAAAAATAAAGAAGGTTCTGATGAAATTGACCAGGATGACCTGGATTTCTAGAACTGCTTATCAAAAACTGCTTTTTTTCTTTCTTTTTTTTTTTAAAGTAAATTTTGATTACATATTGCAGTATCTCCAGTGAGTGGAGCCATCATAATTGGCTTTTCTTCTGAGTTAAATGTGGTAAACTTGATCTTGAATCCTGTGAGTAAAGTCGCAATTACTTGCCCTCATTTCTAGAGGGCTAGCACACTCTTAGTGGTTTCATTAGAAAACTGGTCTGGGGAAGGAGAAGGCCGTTTTGTTTGTGATACCTTCTTGTTCCTTTTCTGTAAGCCATGCTGTTTGCTGCTTGAGTATCTGTGGCTCTGCTGGGCATCACGTCTGAGTAACCTCAGGATGCCTTTCATCTGTTGCATGCCATTTTCCTGGAAAGGTTGCCAATCCACAGAAATGTGACAAAATCTGGAGTCATTGCCAAAGTCTGGTCAGAGCCCACAGAGATGTACACTCATTTTCTCCCCTCTCCTCCAATCTCCTCTTCCCTCTCTGTATGAAGGTCTGAGACATCCAAGTCTTTTCCTATTTTCCTTGTTTTTCTTTAGAAGAAGTGAGATTGATCCTCACATCACCAGAAATCCAAAAGGGTCATCCCAGTCAATCTCTCCTCTTCCAGATCACCGATATGTTTGTACTGTGCTCATCGCTGCAGTATGTGGTGATGCACTAGTAGATAAAAAAGATGAATTAATTCATCTGCCAGGTATCTGAGAAGTGCTGTCATGTCCCACCTTTGGTCCTTTACAAGTGGTTGAATGCAGTGTTGACCAAATTAGACATAGATAAACTCCACTTCCTTGTCATTGTCTTTATTATGCCAATGATGGTATCTAAGCACTTTACAATCATCTGGGATCCCTCAAACAATTTTGTATGAGGCCCTGTTCCAAAGCTGTTGCTCAGTGCCTCACCCTTGCAGTCAATCAGTACTATTTAACAAATTATATCTTTAACATGGAACAATTCAGAGTATTTGTGCTGCAGCAAGCAACTGGAAGAGGCTCAAGCATTTATTGGATAAGTTGGAGTTTACAAAGCATGATAAAACTGTGAACTTAATTTAGCAGCTATTTTCTATTGGATTATTTATGTACATTGTTCTTCCTGTAGGGCAATGTATGCATTTCTGAATAAATGCCCAATTAATGTAAGGAGATGTCTGACCATACCTCAGCTGCATACATGTGTACACCTCTTTGGGAAACAGTCTAAATTTATCAACAATTTACAAAGGAGAACAGAACAGCAAAAATCAAAGAGAGGGTAAAAGCAAAATGCCTTAAAATGTGTGATGAAGAAGTATGTGTGTAGCATTGTGTCAGGTGCGTGCAGACATGTTGAAATAATATTCAAAATTAAATAATAAATGCTGTTATCATTTCAAGAATCATTTCCTTAAACTTATACCCTATCAACTGATTTCCACAGATAAGATTCATTTCACCTAAATTAAGAAGTAGGATTCCGTTCCAGACATAGATAATTAGTGATCAGTGCCTGTCACTTAAGGGCCAATGCAAACAATCAACACAAAGCTAGATCTCAGCTAAGCTACCCTCATGGAGATTCACAGTGCCAGCTGAGATATTCCAGGGAGCCCAAGGCAGCTCCACTGTCCTCAAGATGCAGAAGAAAGATCTGGGCCTTCCTAAAGGCAAGCACAATTCCATATGTTTACCTCATGTGCATGGTTTGGGTCAACAAGGTAATTTCAGATGAAACGAGACCTCTCCATAGGTACAACTCCACTGAACTGCAATTGTCTTAAAGTTTGTCTCACCTGACATTCTCTGTTCTCTGTTTGCTGTGTAGACCTTGCCAGAGCTAAGATCTCTTGCAAGCTGGGATTCAATTTCACTGTCTAAACATAGATGTTTCATGCCTGTTGAGAAGGCATAGAGAATCCATCTCATGTCCCAGTGTTGTGAAGGTGTGTAGAGCCCCTTGTAGATAGATAGATAGGTGCTCCAGGGCGTCTTAAACTGTATTACTCATGGATGTAAAAGAACTGATCTGCTCCTAAAATTGTGTGAGACAAATCCTACCACAGGGGATTGAAGTGAAAGTTTGAAGCTCAATGTTAAAACCCTTGTTGGCTTTGAAGTACAAGAACACGGGACCTTATTCTCCTCTGACTCAATGCATATTCTGACTCATGCATTATCTAGTCTTTCAGTATTGCACTGTGATAGAGGCTGACAGTCTGACCTGTCACACCTAAAATACATGCTGAACACCATACCTGCTCCAAATGCCAGTTATGTAGCCTCTATACCATCAAAGCTCCATGTAGGATGTAATTCAGGACACTAGTAGTGTGCTCCATGGCTGTTTTGTCCTTCTATAGCCTATATTCCCATGACATCAATATCGTGAATCTGTAACACAGATTTCTAAGATTTCCACTAATCAATATAAAAAGCAGGTTTTCAGGTATCTAGAGATACAGATAATACAGTTCTATCCACTGACATACAATGAAGGAAAAGACACCAATACAAATGGTAGGTGTTTTGCTCTACTGGGTTCTCCAAGCAGTGCAAAGAACCAGGATCTGCCAGTGTTAATGAGAGATCAGCATAGGACTGTCATATAGCTGGGAGAAGCTCTTCAACCACAGCACCCTAACACTGGCACTCAGAGCAAAGGTGTACATTCAAGCTGTAACTACCACTGCAATTTGGAAGTTGATCAGGTATCACCAATCTACTTGGTGCAAGATCAGACTGGGGACATCAGGTGAAAACTGAGGCACCTTTGGTCTCTAATGTCTACTAGGGAGCTAACTAAGTGCTAGGGAGGATGTGTTTGCCATCTGAAGCAGCTCAGTACTCAGTACTTGGTAGTCCCTGAAGGAGGTTTGCTACCCCAGCATTTCTCTCCTGATTGACTGTGGGTAGTAAGTGCTATGCCATATGTAGAGGCATTCTAGTTTCATCGTCAGGAAAGTGAAATGTCTGCTTTCTGATGCATCAATTCTTGTGGGGTTCAGAAGAACACTAAGCCAGATAGTCATAGCTCTGGTACTGGCACGAGACATACTAAAGTTGCTCGGATGGAGATGTCTAGTGTGGGAAGAGCTGGTCCCAACACAACTGCACCAAAGCATCACAAATGCACCAAATGCTCCAAGTGATGGCTTGCAGAGTCATCCCATGGAAGCGTTAAAAGTTCATTGGCTCTAAGATCACCTTGTTAACACTATTGCTAAAAACCACTGCTGCAACCACATGGGTTAGTGAGAGGCCAAGCCTTTCCCATGGTTTCTCCTCCAGCCTGTTGACTTTGCTCATTCTAAAGCTGCTTGTGCACAGTCAACATCACGCCCTATCCGTGTTGAGTCAGCGGCTTCCCCACTCGTGGGCGTCTCGGACAGCACCAGTGGGAAGAAAGAAACCAAACCAAACACCTGGAAAGCAGTTTGGTATCGGTCCAGGAGGCAGATGTTGCTAAAGGAGGTGTTTCTTTTCGCTGCCAGTATCTCCTAGGTTTACCCATGAACAAGGCACGCAGCTGTAAAGGATCCCTCGCAATTACATCTCTCACTGCTTCCAAAGTTGATGTTTCCCCTTGGCTGCTGTGACTCACTCTCATGTTCAGTCTTGCAGCTCTCTTCTGCCTCTTGCAGCACAGGAACACGTGCTGCCAGCCAGCTCCAGAGCTGTCACGTTTATACTGGCTGGAGAGATAAACCTATCAGCACCTGGAGGGGATTACAGCTGTTGGCTTTCGGCAGGAGGAGGAAGGCAGAGAGGCAACGCGAGACTTGCATGGCTGTGAGCAGAGCTGTACAGCTTGTTTTGCTGTGTATCTCTGTCTTTTGATTTTTTCTTCATTATTTTTATTTTACCTGCCAGACAAATTGCTTCTTGATGTGCATTGATTTTGTTCGCTTGGTTGTTTTTTTTTTCCTTTTTTTTGTTCGTTTGTTTGCTTTTCAAGGCAAATCTAGAAAAAAAAACTTTGAAAAAATATATTTGAGAGTGGTGAGATGCTGGAACAGCTTCCCAGAGAGGCTGTGGATGCCCCATCCCTGGAGGTGTTCAAGGCCAGGTTGGATTGGGCCCTGGACACCCTGGTCTGGTATTAGATATGGAGGTAGATGGCCCTGCATGCAGTAGGGGGTTTGAAACTTGATGGGTCTCTTCCAACCCAAGCCATTCTATGATTCTATGATTAGTAGTAAGTCAATCAGACCCATTAGTTCCTCAGGTTAGTGTGTCCTCTTGGAGGCTGGAGGAACTGTCTGTGGTTAGAATATGAGATTAAGACTACATTGGTTTAAATCTTTGCAGAGGGTGTTGCATATGATGACACACTGCATCCCTGAAAGCAGTCAGTGCCTGCAATTTGCCCTCCTTGGAGTTACATGCCTTAAGTACATGGGAGACAAACAGCTGAAGAACAGTATCTAAAAAGGTTAGCAACAAATAGAGACTGTTTGAGTTGTGAGCAGTCTCCTTGTCTCTTCTGTTGAAGCTCTTCCACATTTGGTGAACATATAGTCCTAGAGATGCAAGACATTCTCACTGCAGTAGGGGCCTCAAGTTCTGAACTACTAACAAGTGAATTATTCAGTTTTTCATATCATAGGAAAGTGCCAGACACCAAGGCATCTACTGAGCTTTGTTTACGTAACGCAGTCTTTCTAGGAAGAAACAGGGCTGGTGATTCCCAAACAATTTGAGTCTCAATTATTTGGTTGCCTGTAGCTAGATCTGTACTCATCTGCTATAAACTAGGGAATGAGAGGGGAATTATTTAGAGAGGGATTACAGATACCTCAAGCCTTGCATGTGAGACAGAAGGGTTAATACTTTTTGTGGTGATCCTCTGACACATTCAGAATTGCTGGTAATGCCTATTTTCCCATGCCCCCAAGCCACAGACCCTGTCCCTGTGTCAGCCACTTCTAATTTTACCTCCTGCCCTCTGAGCTGAGCACCAGGGTTTGTGAGCTCCAACAGGAAGCGCCTCGGCTGACCTTTCTAATTTCAGGGGCTTGATGCTTGCTTATCCATGCAATCCCCAGCAAAACCCATATCTAACAGCATCCTGCACTGCATTATATCACTTTGCGTTGCATCGCTTTGCATTGTGTCACATTTTTTATTTGCTGCAGAGAAGGATGGATGTATTCTGAACTCTGTGGTGTGAAAACGGGCTTGAACTGTGAGGGTTGAAAGGGCAGGCTGTGACAGGCTTGTGTTGCTTCTTCCTCACTAAAAAGGGCTTGTTCCTCCTGAGCCTACTGCAGCCTCCAAGCCAACAAAAGTGACACGTATTAACCTTTCGGCTTTTGCATAAAGGATGGCGCTTGGGCTCCTTTTCCAGTTTTAAAAGAGCTGAACAAAGCTCTTTCAGTCCTGTGACAGAGAGGGAGTAGGCGTAGCAGCAAGGTCAGGACAGTGCTTCCTAAGCGGATGGAAATGCTTTGCCTTGATGCCTAATTAGTCTCTTGCAGCACAGAAACCCCCCCTTACCAGTCCCTGATCCGGGAGCTCCCCACAGTCCCTGGTGGCAGGACTGCCTTACAGAACTGGCTGCTCTGGCTGTTTCTGGCATGTCTGACTCTCCGTATGCAGATACAAAGACTTATGGCTCTGGCACCAAGACTCAATAAACACCGCCATTTCATTTCCCATTGCAGTGCTGTCTTGAAGCAGTGCCTCTCTTCCTCGTGACAGCAGCCTCAGCCTCTCAGGGTTGATTCCACGTTAAGCTTCACAAATACTTAGACAAGTCTCTGGAGCCTGCAAAAATTCTTTGAAACATTTGAAGAGTAATTTTCTGGCTCTGTCTGTCAGCTGCAGTCTTCCCCTTGCCATGCTTCCATTTGTCAGACACGTGATTCACCAAACATTTATGTCAGGCATAACTAGTTCAGTGTGGGAATCCATGCATGTAGGCTCTATCACTCACTGATTCTATGCCTCAGCAGAGGTATGGGGATTCCCTTTCTTCTTGGTCGTGGTGTTGACATGCAGAGTTGGTTTGGGCTGTAAAACCCCAAAGGCATTCAGATGACGGAGGAAGCAAATAGCAGGGACTCTTCATTAAAATCTACACTGATCTGAAGAAAGAGGAGCTTGCTGTTAATTAAACCTTCCCTATTCTTCCAAATAGCCCAGGTTATATACTTTTTAACATTCTTTCAGGCTGGATATTAGGAAAATTTCTCCTCAAAAGGAGCGGTGATGCAGTAGCACAGCTGCCCACGGAGGTGGTGGGGTCACCATCCCTGAAGGGGTTCAAGAACCACAGAGATGTGGCACTGAGGGATGTGGTCAATGGGCATGGTGGGAGTTGGGCTGGGGTTGGACTGGATGATTATTGAGGTCTTTTCCAACCTTCATTATTCTATGATTATGGCAGAAGTCTTTACCTCGTGCCCAATATTTCATCCTGCCCCAATCTTAACTGCAAAAACAGACACTCATCACTCCTAGCATGTTGCATGTCTCTTGGCATCCTAGCAAACTGAGGAGTAAAAATTGAAGGATACTGATTACTTCCCTGGGGACAGAGGCCTAATGCTTGCCCCAGAGGTGAGGAAAGCTTCATTCAAGCTTTGCACCTCCTTGCATGTCCGAGAATCACATTCCAGAAGACAAGACCAAAGCAAAGAGCAATTCAGGAGCTTTCATGGTACATCTCAGTTTCCCAAGCCACTGCTGTAGTGATGCATTTAATAAATATGGAGGCTACATGGAAGATTCCAGGCCAGTGAGGACAATAATTCCTGGCAAAATGAATCCCAAACAGCAATATGTGCCAGGAGGGAAAGAGAATGCATGCATTCTGCAAGATCTTTATTACCTCCCACAGCTGTTGCCTACACTGAACTGCAAGGATTTGGTTACATCAGATGTCTTTTGGATTGCCAGCCAGTCATGGTGAAGTACCTCAACTAATCTCATCAGATTTCACCTTCCTGTGACATCCCTTGAGCAATGAAAGAGGATTGTGCATCTCTGGCTGCATCCTGGATTGACTCCGCGTGTGGGAGTGCTGGAGAAGAAGGACAGGAGTTGGGGAAAAACTTCCCCATATCCCTTCCTGTCTGCTGATCCTGGCAGAGACTGCCCTATTCCCAGAACGATGACAGGAACCCAACTCCCCTCTTGCAGTCAGGGTGGCAGGACTGAGCAGTGCTGGGAAATGGTCTGTCCTATGATCCCCACCAAAAAGAGGAGCAGACCATCCCTGTGTAGGGCTCTGGGTACGTGAGCAAACACAGCTGTTTTAGGGTCTCTTTTCCAAATCAGGAGTGTTTCAGATAATTCTGCTTCTGGATTTGTTGTTGTTGCAATGTCGGAACTTACTAACTTGTGGAAAGTCAAAGAAGCCTAGAATGTCCTAGATTGGAAGGGCTCCACAAGGATCATATAGTTGAAATGAAAGAGGGGGATTGGTATTAAGTTCATTAATAAGAGCTAGAAGTCAATCATATTAAGTACATTTGCATATGACACTAAGCTGGGGAGGCATTTTGCAGAGCTATGATCCTCAGGGTTACAAGAGATAGCACAATGACCTGGGTCTTGTAACAACTTCTTGCTGCTTTACACGGGTCTGCTGCAGAGAGAGAGGAGGCCCCACCTTCCTCCAACATGGGTTGTACAAACCCAAAGAGGAACTTTTAATTAACCACACTGGTTTCCCAGCCAATTTAAGGATGTTGCTTAAACCACAACTCTTTCCTTAGCACTGATGGCTGGCTAACTAACTGTAGGCATCTGTCTGCTGCTGCTCGTACACAGTCCCCTACATCTCCGTCACACTGAGAAATTCAGAGTCTACAAGCTGGTACTTTTCCAGCTATCATACTTGCTGGCCTTGGTTTGCTCAGTGTTCTGACAACAGGCAATGCCAAATACATTCAGCAAAAATACACACAGAAACAGCTGCTCAAGTCTCACAGCGGCCTTTCACTCGGGGATATCAGTAGGGGGCTGTGATCTGCAGTGATCTGCAGTCAGATCTCTCTTCAGGAAGATGTTTTGTTTTGCAGAGCATATCAAAGGGACAGAGCAAATCATTCAGAGTAGTGTGCTTAGAATCACAAAGGCTGGAAAAGACATTTAGATCAAGTCCAGCCATCAACCCATCCCCACCGTAACCACTGACCCCCACGTGCCACAGCTCCTCATTGAACACCATCACTTCCCTGGGTGGCTGCACCACTGCATCACTGCTCTTTCTGAACCTACCCTAGGACAACTTAAGTCCACTATCTATCATCCCATCACTATTATGAGGGAGCAGAGTCTGACCCCAGTGGCCCCTTAGGGCCACCAAGATGATCAGAAGGCTGGAACATCTCTCCTATGAGGAAAGGTTGAGGAAACTGGGCTTGTTTAGCTTGGAGAAGAGAAGGCTCTGGGGAGACCTCATTGTGGCCTTCCAGTACTTGAAAGGGGCATATAAAGGAGGGGGAATGGCTGTTTGTGAGGGTGGATGGTGATAGAACAAGGGGGAATGGTTTTAAACTGAGACAGGGGAGGTTTAGGTTGGATATGAGGAGGAATTTTTTCCCCCAGAGGGTGGTGAGGCACTGGCACAGGTTGCCCAAGGAGGCTGTGGATGCCCCATCCCTGCAGGCATTCAAGGCCAGGCTGGATGTGGCTCTGGGCAGCCTGGGCTGCTGGTTGGCGACCTGCACACAGCAGGGGGTTGGAACTGGATGAGCATTGTGGGCCTTTGCAACCCAGGCCATTCTATGATTCCCTATGATTCCCTCACCCCACCTCACTACAAGCTCCTAACTAACTGTTGGTATACACTACTGGGTAGATTTAATGGAAGAGGAATTGCAAGAGGTATCAAAGTATGCATACTTTTTCCTATAATGTGGGAAATATTAGCTTAAGATTCATTTGGAGTTATTTGAATGAAAACCCTCTGAAAATTTGCACAGAGGGTCTAACCATGAGACAGGCAAGAAGTTACTTCCACTTACAGCTGCGATTTGTGCAAGGAACAAGTTGGCAGCGTTTGAAAACACCCTCTGAATCAATCCCCTAAGCTAAGCAGGTAAGGACATGCTCAGCTGATGAATCCCAACAGGGTTTAGACATGAGTAAGCTCCTCACTGCTCATCACTGTCAAGATTTAGGCTGTTCCAAACATGTCCAGAAACAGATAAATTGATATGTTATGGAGACTGGACCGGTGGGAACTTGGAAATAAAAAGCAACTGGTGCATCCAGAGATAGAAGGCTGCAAATCAAGCTTTTGGAAGATCAGGCGTGAAATGCACTGGAGGAAAGCTCACAGGAAAAAGGTGGGCTTTTAAATGAGAAAACACCAAAACAAATTAAAAGAAGGAAAAAAGAAAAACAAAATAGCTCTTAGGTATCCAACACAAAAATTTAAATTTTGTTGTGACCAGTGGTTTTCAGTCATTTATGTTGTTATTGTCCAATCTGAGACCAAAAGTTTTCTAGTCTTAGTGATGACTCGATATGAGTCATTGAGGTACCCAATTCTTTGTACACTTCCAACCCTACTGACTCCTACTGTAGAACTGGACGGGCTCAGGCTGTGTATTACATCAGTGTTAATGTAGAGGATCGCTGGGGGGATGCTCAAGGGTTGTGGGATGGGTTTAGAAAAATCAGAATGAAGAACAGACGGAGAAATATATCTTGAGGAGGAAAAATGGAAACTGGTAAAGTTGTAAAACAGCTTCCAGGGAGGATGTTATCATTTGGGCATTAAAAATTCACTGCCCAAGAAATGAGGCAGCAGGTAGAACAGACAGCTAACAAGATATCTGCTTGAAACTTTTTGATTCCTTTCAATTATTTTTCTGAACACAGGAGAATTATCAGTTAGCCTGGTTATGAAACAGCAACATCCTGACAATATACCTCTACCAGGTAGATTTTCCTCCCTAGAAACCTTGAAGACACAAGAAAAAAAAATTTCAATGAGACATCAGGCTATGAGAGTATTATAGAAATTAGTTCAATTTGAAATTGTTCCAGTGCCAGCAGAAAGGAAGATACAACACTTTCCATCTGAATTATAGCCAATATCATGCTGTAACCAGAAGCGTGTTTACATATAGGAGGACCCTTTGCCAGGTTTTCCCAATTCAGTCAAGGCATGATAAGTTTTCTTCTGCAGCCTGTGTTACAAATACAGGCTCCTCATTGTAACCAAAAGCGAGATTTTTAGGCAATCACCACACAGAGGAGATCTGCCTCCTATGGGATTCCAAGTTGGTTATGAGTTGATACAGTATTTATACAGGGGGTAGCAAGTCAGATGGACATCCAAAGAAAAAGCTAATTTCTCCCTAGTAGCAAGGCATTCAGAAAAAGAAGGAAACATTTCAGTGCTACTGATCTTGGCACTCCCATACATGGTGTCTCAAGCCCATAGATCTCTTTCAGAAATTAACTACTCTAAAGGTTTGCAGCAGCATGAAACCCTGAGAATGACAGCGCACAGTGCTCGCTATGCTTAGAGAATCCAGAACAGTTGCTTTTTCATGCTTTCTTTTTTTGAGTTTCAAGAGTTTTCTTCATCCTTGGTGTAGAAGCAATTAACTTAGCAGAATCAGGCAGGTCACAACTGTTGTGGTAGGAATGATACCTTTGTTGCCTGCACCTTTTTTGGGTATGAATAGACATGAAACAGAATATGCTAAGTGTTAGCCCAGTAGAAGCTAGACTTGTAAGCCTATGATGTTCTTTGAGGAAAGTACCGATGCTGAGCATCAGTGGTGGCTTTCTACTGCAAATAAAGGCAGTATGTGAAATAAGAACCCATTCCCTTGTCAAGTAGATCTACATCCATGAGCAGAAATACAGGTAGGAGCCTAAATCCCCCAGAAATCAGTAGAACTTGAGGCCCTACATACTTTTTTAAATACAGATATCTCATTCAAATTTTTCACAACCTTCTCAGATGACCACAGAAATTACAAGTCCATTCAGTGGATCCAACTTTCCTTTGGCAATAGGACAGCACAGGAGTAGGCATAAGGGACACTGCAAAGGAAACTGAAGTTTCAACGTGACAAGTAAGAGAAGAGTGTTGCAAGAAAGGTTGGTTGGTGTTGAACTCAAACTCAACCATGCCTTTGGAGACCCATAATTTTCCCCTGCTGGAATCATCCATCCATGCGCATGGAGTAAGGACAGAGCAACAGATTTCTCTTCCTTGACACCTGGAAGGATGTGTGACCTCAGTGCTACACACATCTCTGCAGTTTAGCTCCATTGAGAATTGCAACAACTTTTAATCATTGCCTTTCATGCAAATGCATTTACAGCCCTCCCATTTCACCCTGAGTCTGAGCTCTCACTCAGCCCTAAAGATGCAATGGCATGTATCAGGCATGAATAGTTTGCCTTAGGTTGGTGCCACGTGTACAAATCATATTTCTCATTACGACACAGAGGAGACCCTCTCATGATACAGGAAGGGTTTGATTTCAGTGCCTCTTGGTCTCTGAGACATCCATTCAGGACTGGATGCAAGACCTCTGGCACAGACACGCTGAAGGGCAGACAGATAATAAAACAGGCTATGTGGATTAAACAACAACTAAGAAATCACAGATTGAAGTGCTCCTCTGTGACATACAATAATGTATGCCAGAAATAAATGGCCTAACATATGACCATTCATTCTAGCAGTTGGACACCTTGCCTGTGGCAAGGAGGTTGGAACCTGATGATCCTTGATGTCCCTTCCAACCCAAGCCATTCTATTATTCTATGATTTCTGTATTCTACCCTGATAATAAGAGTTTCTGCCAGGGTTTATTTGTAGGGGCAGGTTTTAACCTCCTGAGCAAAAGGGTTTAAACAGTTCAGTATGCGTTTTCACAGGTGATCCATGCCTACATTCAATGGACTGGAGAAACAAAAGCTTACGCATGGAGCGCAGAAATATGGTAGCAGGAAAGAGAGAGAAATGCAAAGGGAGGAAGAAACACACACAGCAATGCTAAAGGGCAGCTGGGATTTGCTGGGGATCAGCTGTAAGAGGAAGGCTTCAGTTTGATATATGGTGCCAGAGCCATTATTAATGATTTGCTGTTTTTTACCTTTAAAAACTTTGGGTGGATTATTTATTATGTCACCACAGTGCTCATATGATCTATGAAAGCTGCAATAATATGTATCTGTTGCTGGCCTCTCAGACTCACTATTTTTTTACAGCCTTTAATGAGGTTTTAATTCTGCACTCCCAACACAGGGAAAGAGTGCGCAGTACTTGAAGCAAAAGACAAAGAAGGAAAATACTCCCCTCTTTATTAAAAATATCCTATATGCCTTTCCACCATGAATGAATGATTCTGCTGATAGTCTCTACAGCATTTTCATGGGTCAAAGGGTTTATTTTCACTTGAAAATAATGAAGATTCCAGGGAAATCCAATGAGACTAGAAATTCTGCCAGAGCCCTGACTTCTCATCATCCCACAAAGATGGGATGCTGCTAGTGCAGCAATGATTAGTTGGTTGGTGCTGGGAAGCACTGTGGTAGTGGGATCATCTGTTTTGGGGGGAAATTTCCTGTGCTTGGGACCTTAAAAACCACCCTATCCCAATACCTGCTAGGGGCAGGATCACCTCCCATCAGACCAGGTCCCTTTCCAGTTTTCCTTCAGGCCCCTTTAGGCACTGAAAGGCCACAACGAGGTCTTTCCAGAGGCTTCTCCTCATTGAACAACCCCAGTTCTCAGCCCATGTCCATAAGGGAAGAGCTTCAGCACTCTGAGAAACCTTTTGGCCTCCTTTGGACCTGTTGGAGCATCTCCTTCGTGTGTTGGGACCCAAAAGCAGAATGCAGCAGTGCAAGTGGGGTGCTCTGGCCAGCACTGGGATCTGGGGCAATTTCTGAAGTTGCCTGATTGAGAAACCCAGAACTCATGGCTCCCTTACAGGGTGGGACATCTTGTAAGTCTCTGGACACACTGAGGCATCCCAAAACCACCACACCAAGGTTGAACTTGCCATTTTTGCAAGGGCAGGCTCAAAATCTGCAGACCAAACGTGGCCATGTAGCTGAAGAAATGGGGAGTTTAGAAGTTGTGTTATTGAGTTACTGTTCTCATCCATGAGCAGAGCACCTATTCCTGGCTATTTGGCAAGGGACAATAATAAAACAATCAGAAGAAATATTCTGAATAGTGGGAAAATGCACTTTTAACCCGCACTGTAAGCATACCTCCCGATCTGACTATTTGCCTCTTCAATGCTTTTTCCATGTGCTTATGTTTTTCTTTTCATCCATAGTTCTAATGCACGAGTGCGGATGTAGGCGTGCTCCTTCATCACCTAGAGAAATTGCAAGGGGAATGTTTCCACCAAGCAGTACCCAGGCTCCTTAGTTCCAGTTTCTTTGAATCTAGGTGGGCTGAGAAATAGGTGCTGCTGAGGTTAGGAGCTGAGTTACCTGGGAATCACTTTGCAGCAAGGATGGATTTCTAATGGCAGGAAAAAACCAGAGGTCCCTGGCACAAATTTCTAGATCTATGGCTGTCAGTTGCAAATCTTAAACCCAGACCATCCCAGCACAAGCTCACGAAGAAAGAGCAAAGAAAAGGGCTCATTACAACTCGGAAACTCCAATGGCCCTTGAGCAAAGCAACAACTTGCCATTCTCCCCTGATGAAAAGGTTTGAATCACCCAAGGCTGATGATAAATACAAAGAGAAATATAAGGCTTGGCCACAGCTTGCTTTAAAACAAACATTTGACATTTAATCACATAACAGTTATTAAAACTCCTCCAATAACCCTAAACCAGGAGCTGCCTGGTTTCACTTCAGTTGCTCTCGTTGGACCATTTACCCAAGTTAAGAGACTTTGAGGCTCATTTTTCAGTTTCAACCTGCAGTGCCTTGCTTGGGGTGATATAATGCTCTCCATAACCTCTCTGTCCTGGAAGAAGCTGTGCTCAGTCAATACCCCATCAGGGTGACAGGTCCTAAATCCCACTGCACACCATGATGGATTGTCTCAGGGTTAGATTTCATATATCTCCTGCTATCAGGAGAGGAGCTGACACAAATAATTGGTGTCACTTCTGCTGGGCCAGTGCCAAATGCTGACGAAGAAGTGCTGGTGATTTGTGCTGGGATTTGCATACTGGACAACAGGAAGGTGTCATCACAGCAGTGAGCTTGAGATGTCTCATCTTGTCAGGACATGGTGGATTCTTGGGCAGTGCAGAAACTCCAGGGCTGGTGGCTCTACAGGGCCAGCTCTACAGGGCTTGCAAATAACTAAAGGCTCATCCTGTGCCCTGAAGGGCTCAGAATCCCAGGAGTAAGGTGCCTGAATCCTTATTTTTGCACAAATCCTAGTACCCCTATTCAGTATCCAGTACCCCTAGTACTCTGTGGAAAGACCTACATGTTGCTGCCACTTAATAGCATCTCAGGTGATGACAAGTTCCTTGCACACATGGCTGGGGCAGAAATGCTGTTGCCAACAGTTGTTAGCCATTCCATGTACTCTGGTTACACCTTCAGTTCCTGAAAAGCAGGTACTCTTACTGTGAGTGCTACATCAACATATGCATTTTCAACCTTAAAATCTTAAAACTTCTACAAGCATTCAGAATTGATAACAACAAAATGGGACCTGACCCCAGATCTCCTACATCATAGAATCCTAGAATGGTTGGGTTGGAAGGGACCCCAGAGATCATCAAGTTCCAACCCCCCTGCCACAGGCAGGGCCACCGATCTCCAGATCTCATACTAGATCAGCCTGCTTAGGGCTCCATCCAACCTGGCCTTGAACACTTCCAGGGATAGGACACATCCTAGGTCTGCTTTTCCTACAAAACCTACCGCTCCCCAAACTCCCCATCTTTTTATTGCATTCACCTGCCTTTAACTACAAGACCTTGGGGACAGCAGATTGGAACCCCAGTACCACAGAAACATAGTTATATCTTGCTATTCTCTGGGAGATGATGCAAGCCAGACTGGATGAGGCTTTGGGCAGCCTGGTCAGTGGGATGTGTCTCTGCTCATTGCAGGGCTGGGAGCTGGATGGGCTCTAAAGTTCTCTCCTAACATTGCAGGACCCCATGACTGACAGCTTCCTGGGATAAATCTGACTTAACTTCACTAATCCAGTGGAGTGGATGTCACCACAGGACTGACCAGGGCATGCTGAAATCTTTCAGTACAAAAGATTTACCTAGTAACTGCAGGAACATTTCTGTGCCTAAGAACTTGGACTTGGTGAGACATGAATAGAGGGAGGGTACTTTACATGTCCCCTGGGCTTTCAAAGGCTGCTTAATTGTCCTCCTCCTCTCCCACTTTTCCTTTGCTGTATTGTTAGTGTTATCAACAATTCCCATGCACTATACCACCACACAGGAAAATAATTCAGCACCTGGCACTGGACTTGTATCCTGTCTGCAGGGGCCATGGGGTGAACAATTCGGTCTGCCTCTAATGTATGGAACCACACACGGCCGAGCAGGGAAGGAAACCTGGGACAAGTGCACAATTGGCGGGGAAGCATCAGCCACACTCAGAGGAATAGTTGGCCATTTATTAATGGATTTGCTGTTCCAACTCCGAGCTGAGGTTATGAGACGCGTGCATTTGACGCCCTCTGCTGACTATGTGATAAATATGAGTATGTCCTATTTCGTTTAAAAGCTAAAATTCAAAGCCAGACCTGGTGTCACTACTTCTTAGCTCAGCCCTTACGTGATCACAAGAAAAAAAAAAAAAAAAAAAGGAATGGAAGGGATATCTTGACCGTGCCCTACTGCAGAACAAAGTTCAATATTGCTCAAATTCTGATTACCACAACCAAATAGTTAGGCACCACGGCTATCCTGCTTCCAGCATCTGCGTCCCAGCCCTACAGATGCCACTCCTCAAGAGCTAAAGTATCACAGAATGGCTTGGGTTGGAAGAGACCCCTAGAATTATCAAGTCCAACCCCCTGCCACATGCAGGGCCACCAACCTCCACATTTCATAGCAGCCCAGGCTGCCCAGGGCCCCATCCAACCTGGCCTTGAACACCTCCAGGGATGGATGGGGCATCACAGCTTCTCTGGGCAGCTGTTCCAGCACCTCACCATTCTCATAGCAAAGAACTTCCCCCTGACATCCAACCTAAATCTTCCCTCCTTCAACTTAAAATCATTTACCCTTGTTCTGTTATTATCAACCTTTGTGAAGAGTTGAAAGTAGAAGCTCTGAGGTCTTTGCTTCCATCAGCTTGATGTCTTACAGGATTTGTGGAGCTTTAAAGACTCTGTCCCAGCTTTGGCTCCGAGGATCATTAGTTTTCCCACCCCTGAGCAGCACAGCTAGAACTGAGGAATCACAGCTGACCTCTTAGGACGAATCTTGTTTGTTCCAAAATTCTCAAAACTCCAAACAAACCACTTCTTTCAAAGTTGCAGATCAGGTAATTTCTTCCTTCAAGAGCTGCCACTTTTTGCTCTAAGGTAACAAGCATCTTTTCCTTCCCCCCCCAGTAAACAGCATGAGAAGAAAAGCAGCACCTTGTGCAGGTGCCACGTTGGGAAGCAACAGCTGGCTGCCCATTAGAGGTTCAAAGTAGAAACCAGTCATGGTCACCTGCACCTTTCCACCTCATCTGCCAACATCGCCTGCATAGGACTGGCATCTTCATGGCACTGCCTGGTCACAGGAGAGGGGAAGATACGCTTGAAAACAAACACTGTGCTTAGTGGCAAGGCTTAGCATCACTGACTGCAACTCCAGTCATTCTACAGATAAGAAGAGTGGGATTTTGTGGGAGCTGAAAAACAAAAATGCTGACCACAAGGATTATGTATAAGTACCAAAAGCACCTTGTATCATATCAGCACCGATATCCTGCAATACTGGGGGATTTTTAAGGAATCCCATTGCTAATTCATTGTCACTTGCTTTCTGTCTGTGCCACTATCCCACAGCCCAGGCAGCAGTCTGATGCCATGTGCCCATGAGAGGCATCCTCGTGGGATCTCAGGGGAAGGCATACATCTTATGGACCAAATGACGGGGACCCAAAGCTGTGCTCTGATCAATTTTGAAAGCATGCTGACCCTGTTTCATCATGCTCTTATGTGATGTCTGAAAAGAAACCCTTTGGGAATGTTCTCCACTTGTCCAAAGTTTTGGTCAGCTCTCTATCTCCCTCTGAGTTATTTCACTCTCCCAGCAAAAGAACTTTGTTTCTGCCTCTGTCCATCAATGAAAGCAGACAGAAGGATGAGGGAAGACTCAGGTTCAAACTCCACATCCTAGGGTAATCCAAAAGAACTTCTCTTAATCGCACTAAGGCACAGCATATCTTGGAGTGATCAGAGGCTGTGCTTGCAGATGTTTTACTTCACACAGTGTTTGCATGCCTTTTGGACCATCAGAGTGACTGCCACTTGGCTGGTCTGCGTGCAAGAACTTTATGCATTTCTCTAATGCACTAAATTTGGGACCCTGAACAGAAAACTTAGCACATCCTCTCACCCGAATTTCAACACTCGGAGCCCAAATTTACCTGCTCCTACATGTCCCATCTTGCAAAGAGCATCTCTTGCATTTGGTATTCAGGTAACTTATTTCACAGCATAAACAGACCTTGGCTCCCCGATGAAGAGAGGCAGCCACAGTTTTCTGATAGGAAATGGGAATTAGCCATCCGCTCTCGGGAGTGCCAGGGGGAAGCGGATGCTTAACTTCAGCTCACAAGGATGAAGGCACTTCAGAGCTGGGTCCTGCAGTGCTCTGCATTGCAATGAGAAACCAATGCCAGCATTGCTCTCTCCCACGTCCCACCTGCACCCAAATATGGCAGCTCTCCAGGCTCCCAAGTACTGAAAAAAGAGTCGAGATTAAGTTTTAGCGTTGGGAAATATTTCATCTTGGCTTAACAACAGCCATATTTCCTGTATCTTTAGACAAAAGAAATAACAGGCATATGTGTATCAAGTGCATTTGTCTATACAGGATTTTGCCTTACAAGGAACAATAGAAACTTGAAGCCGTGCCGTCACCCAACCACAGCGGAGTGTTTAGATTATTATTTTTTCTTCTTGTTTTGGAAAATATTGTGCATGAGGGAGTTCCTTAACACAGCAAGACAGCAGGCAACTTCCTGTTATGAAAACAGTCAACAACCTGACATTCAGCAATCTGACATTCCCCGCACCCACCGTGATAAACAGGGCCGATAAAGATCTGCCACAATAGGTACAATAGCACCCTCCCCCCCTATAAAGGACATGGAAGGAGTCTCAATACACAAATATCCCAATCCATCTCTCCCAGTTGCTTTTATACTGCAGATAATCTCATCCTGCTTTCCAGATTTTCCCAACATTGATTCATTTCCCCTCTCCAGGGGTCAGAGCAGGAGCTGGGTGTTTGACACCACTTTCTCGCAGGTCTTTGTAGTTCAGAGGCAACGCTCAGCTGAGTCCTGAACACTGTTTACTGGGTTTCCCTTCCTCCTGCCATTTACGGTCCCTGCCTTTCATTGCCACAGCTGCTGAACTCATCTTGCTTGTCCCCAAATTCACCTCCTTGATCTGAATTCAATTCCAGAAGCAAAACAGAAAATAGTGGGAACCTCTTCCCCCTTCCTTGACCTTGGTCATGGTCATTTTCCTCCATAATGACATACAGTACTCACCAGGTTGTTCTATGAGCTTCTCAGGCGAGACAGCACAAGGAACATCAGACAACATTAAAATCTCACTAAACAAGCACAGGATACAGTCTTGTCCCTCAGAAGAAAAGCAACTACAAATTAAAAGAGAGGAATCTCCTTTGCTGTTACACAGCTCCTCTACTTCATAAGGGCTTCAGCTATTTGCCAGCCCCTCCACAAACCCCAACAAGCTACACCTGGAGCTGCTCCACCAGGTTGCAGTTCCCAGAATAAAGTAGGAAAGACTCAGTTGTTGCATTGTAACAGCATTTTGGATAGCCATCGGTCAGTGAAGATAGAAGGGATACAGCCTAATTCACTTCTTAGCTTTCAAAGCGATGATAAGCTCTCCCTAAAATGTTTAAGTCTTTGTACAGAGGAGAATGTGCTCTGTAGCATGGAAAGTTGTGAAGCACCACTTGGGGTTATGGCTCAGTCCCTTTAGTTTCTGTCTCCACTGCTTGCTCATGAAGGATCTTCCCTTGAAATTACTGCGCCCATCCCAGTAGAGCAGCTCAAACACTGCTCTGAGAAGTGATGTGAATGAGGGGGGACATTGTCCCAAGAAAGCTCAGCAGAGGAGGTGGCCTCCAACACGCAATACCTGACCAGAGGTAGCACTCATATATCATGTATTGCTTTTGAAGGCATTCGAGTTCTTTCTGCCACGCTTTGGCAGAGCAGCATGTCTCAAGGTGCTCGTTGTATAGCCAGCAGCCTGGAGCAAGCCCATTGCCAACACCAAGGCATGAATTGGTCCTGTTGCCTGCAGACATGGTGGGGATGCACAGCCCACGATTCCCATGAGCTGCAGTGCCTGGGAGCCAGAACCATTGTTTTCTTTGAAAGCACAGCCAGAGGAGGCACACCCTGCCCTCTGCACAATAGCTCCACATCCGGACATTTGCCCTGGGGGTGACTTGTGTGCCATGAAGACACTGAAGCTCCTTTGGCACAGCACCACAGGGCCAGGCAGCATGAAGAGCTGGGCTCTGCTATAAAGACTCTTTCCCTGATGCTCACATTCTGCTGCTTTACTTGGACAGACAACAAAACTCTATTGAAGGAGGGCTTCTGGGCAGGTGGTCAGATGGAGGCACGTGGGTTTCAGTTTCTCTCTAGCAGAGAGGTGTACAAAGCTCTGTGTTTCTCAAGCCAGCTGTTGTGTTCTGATTTTCCTATTCTAGAAATAATGCTATGCTAAGCCTATCTGGTATAAAATAAAAATCTCCTGTCCTTTATTCTCCCTCCATGCAAACTCTGTCATTGACCTATAAGAGTTAAGAGTGATCAGGAAAAAGAGAAGCCACACAAGAAGGTTGCAAAGCAACTCCATACCACCACATTTTCACCTCTTGTGAAGGTGGGCAGAGGGATGGAGAGAAGTGGTATCTGTGGGTGGAGATCAGCTCCATATTAGGGGACAAACTCAACTACCTTAACACAGTTTGTTAGTGTCACTGGGTTGTACAGTGCTGTTCCATGGGCACGTACCTTCCCTCTGAGTCCTGTACCATATCTACCTTCTATATAACCCTGGAATGTCTATGACAGCTCTCAGGGCCAGTTTTTAGGTCACGAAAGTTGTGTCAATTCAGGTGTCTGCAAGCAGGTATCTACATGTGACTTCATCTAAACTCTCATTATAGCAAGTGGAGATGAAAGGTGGACTTTGGTTATCTACTCATAGGTGCTAAATGCCATATGAAATTTATTTCCCAGTTCATTTCAGGGGAGTTGACTAGATAACTTTTAAAGATCCTTTCCAGCTTAAGTGATTCTATGATTCTATGACATCCCCTATGGTGTCCCATCCCATCTCCATCTCTACAGCACTAGCGAGCATTCTAAATGCCAGCAGGCACTTATATGGGGAGAACTAAATTGAATATGGGATAATCCTGGGATAAGGAACTGAAGGAGTAAATCACAAGATGACTGATAAATATTATCCTGTTCACAGAATCATAGAACAGTTGAGTTGGAAGGGACCTCAAGGATCATCAAGTTCCAACCCCCAACCAACCTCCACATTTAATACTAGACCAGACTGCCCAGGACCCCATCCAACCTGGTCTTGAACACCTCCAGGACTGGGGCATCCATGGCATCTCTTCCAGCACTCTCATAGTAAAGATCTTCCCCCTGACGTCCAACCTAAATCTTTCCTCCCTGAACTTAAAATCATTTCCTCTCATCCTGCCATTATCTGCCCTTTCAAAGAGTTATCCTCTTCATCTTTATCCTGTTCATTCTTCTTAACCAAGAGCTCAAACCAGTTGCAGGAGGATATGATTGAGCGTAAGAATGGGAGGAACTACGCTTTGCAAAGAATTTTTCTGACCAGGATATTTTGTAAGGAGACCAAAATTCCAGGCCTGACACTGGGAACTGCCTGCAAATGGAGATACAATTACACAGCAACAGGTCAGAAGCAACCAAGATTTGAAGCTATTCCTCAGCTTGGATTCACGAGATACAAATCTGTCAGTGGCTTTAGCTCCTAAATTTCATGTTACTTTCTAAAACAATGTAGTTGTCTTATGGTAGGAGTAATACAGATCATCAGTAAAGAAAATGAGCTCTATATTCAGCTGTGTTCGGTGTTTATATTACAAGGTATTAAGTGACATTTGGAAGTTTTCTTACCATCTAACAAGACAAATAAGGACACTGAGAAAACCAAAAGGAAAAAAAAAATCCTTCTATCTGTGTAGAAGTGCTCTGCTGCTGTCGTGTAGTGAGGGCTTCATGGGATTCATATGCTATACTATTCTTTGCCAGGCAGGGAGCCACATTGTGCCTTAGCTTAGCATGACCTGATGTCTGGCATCACTTGGAAATCACAAAGACCAGCAGCAGCATGGCAGGGGAAGTTCTTTACTATGAGAGTGGTGAGGTGCTGGAACAGGCTACCCAAAGAGGCTGTGGATGCCCTGTCTCTGGAGGTATTCAAGGTCAGGTTGGATGGGGCCCTGGGCAGCCTGGTCCGGTATTAAATGTGGAGGTGTTCTGCCTGAGGTGAGGGGGTTGGAGCTTCATGATCCTTGGAGTCTCTTTCAACTCAAGCCATTTTATGGTTCTATGGTTCTACAGTTCTGTGGTTCTATGGTTCTACTGTTCTATGGTTCTATGGTTTTAAGGTTCTGTGGTTCTATGGTTCTATGGTTCTGTGGTTCTATGGTTCTACGGTTCTACGGTTCCATGGTTCTGTGGTTCTATGGTTCTGTGGTTCTATGGTTCTATGGTTCTATGGTTCTGTGGTTCTATGGTTCTATGGTTCTATGGTTCTATGGTTCTCTGGTTCTATGGTTCTGTGGTTCTGTGGTTCCATGGTTCTACGGTTCTATGGTTCTATGGTTCTGTGGTTCTATGGTTCTACGGTTCTATGGTTCTATGGTTCTACGGCTCTACAGTTCCATGGTTCTGTGGTTCTATGGTTCTGTGGTTCTACAGTTCTACAGTTCTCTGGTTCTCTGGTTCTATGGTTCTACGGTTCTATGGTTCTGTGGTTCTGTGGTTCTACGGTTCTATGGTTCTATGGTTCTGTGGTTCTGTGGTTCTATGGTTCTGTGGTTCT